>NC_141541.1:16240000-16540000 GCF_021556685.1 Rattus norvegicus | reverse complement strand
TCAGTTTTGCTTGCCATTCCTCCCAAGTCTCTTTTGCAGGGGTTCCTCTCTGCGTGCTTTTTTTTTATTAAGCTCTAACTATTGAGTACCCTCTATCTCAGAGGCTTTGCATTGAGAATGCTGGCTTTCAGTCACACCTATGGCACTGTTGACAGACAGATTTCCCTGTGAACTAGCTATATTCCCTGACTTCCAGACACACAAATACCAGCAGCTTCTCTTAGATGTCCCAGGCCTACCAGGGTCAGCCGTGAGCCCCACTCTTTCCCCCAGCTCCTCCTCAGCCCAGTCTTTCTAGTTGCTCTAGTGAAGACGTGGGGCCAGCTAGTTCCACTTTACAGCCTCACAACCTAGCCATTAAAGTCACGGTTGTTTCTAAGTTAGCCCACACTACAGCAAACCACGCCAACATGCTCTTCTAGACTCCACCACCTCTCATCATGATGTGCCACACTGTCTGGTCTCCTTTAATGCCCTGACCTCTCTCCTCTTCAGTCATTTCTAACAATGGCTAGACGTTCATCCTTCAGCCAGCAGATGCTGCTTAAATCCACCCTAGGCCTCATTCAGATTAAAGAGCAAAGGCAGAACTATAGGATCCACTTTGGCTCTAGAACATTCCAGGAATTCTCCTGTCTTGAAACTTTACACGCTGCTCAGCCTGCCTGGGTTCTCTTTCTGTTGGTCACCCTCCCTTACCTTCCTCAAGTCCAAGATCAAATGTCTCTTCTTAATGGGCTCTAAGGCCCTCCTCTTTCACAATGACCTTCCCCAATTGCCTAGCTGACCCTGTATGAGATCCTGTGATCTTTATTTTGATTTTTTTTTCTCACAGGACTCAAGTGAGACAAGAATAGATTTTTGTTTGATGGATACACACGTCTCTAAACCAAGAATGGTATCCTATGCCCGTAATGTCAGAGCTCTGGAGGCAGAGAAGGGAAGGCTGCCAATCAAAGCCAATCGAGGCTACTCAGAGAAAATCTATCTCAAACACAAGCACACACAACAAATTAATAAGAAAAAATGTGTCCGTTTCATATGTCCGGTTCACAGTGCCTGCGCAATAAGTAGTTATTGAGTGGATTGATGCCTCTAAAAGTGTTTTAAGTCTGTTTGACATGTGTTATCAAACCCATTGGCTGGCACAGCTAGACACAATACTCTTGTCATTTTGTAAAATCTGGCCTTACCCTGGTCAGAATTTTCACACAGCTTTCAAAATTTATTTGGTCAACTGCCAGAACCTTAAACATTTTAAGAAAGTGTGCCAGATTATGATCTGAAAAACCAAACAACAACAGTCAGTGTTTAAACATCTTCCAAGTAAAATGTCAGCATCAGGCCTCAGAGTCAGAGACCATGGACTTGGCTATGAGAGTTTGCAAAAGCTGGAAACACAAGCAGGCTCTGGAAATCAGCAAACACCAGCATTTGGCCTTAAAATGATTTAACACACGCGCGCATGCTCTCGTGGGCGCGCGTGCGTGTACACACACACACACACACACACACACACACACACACTCACACACACAGCCCCATGCCTTTGGAATGCAGCGCTGAAAGTTTGCTCCAAAACAGACTCATTTACTTAACATTATTCTGACGCCTGCTCTTCCCTGAGCTGCACAGTGAAGCCGTTTAAGCCCCCTCAGCTTGGATGACTGTCTTTGCCCTGTAATCAGGGACTAAAGTGAAGTCAGGACACCCCTACCTTTCTGGGTTTTGACAGTTTGCTCTGACCCCTGGAGATGGCTGCACGTGCAAATGTTAGTACACATCTGCCCAGCATTCCGTTGCAGTGAGACCATCCCTGTTTTGCTTTTTTGCTCAGCAAATACTTTCTCCATCCCTTACTGTGGGATACGGAGCTCTGGTTTACTTGTTTTTTTTTTTTTTCCTTGACTCTCTCAATGAAGAAAGTTTCTGTGGAAAGCTGATCACATGAACAGCTGTTACCATGGAAACAAGAGGACAGTCACAATGGGAAGTGGCATCCCATGCACAGAGAAAGTGTGGCATTACTTAGCACAGCAATGAAACAGTCGGGCCTGAGTCTGGAGGTCAACACAAGTTTGTCTCTCTTTTGTGACCTTGAATCTCCCCACGTATTGGCACCCCACTGGCAAATGTTTGGGAAGGATAGTATATTTATTTTTGAAAAAAATAATTAAATAGTGAAATTAGATTAAGAGAAACCATATTTCCTGAACTTTATCCCTAGCCCCAAACAGTAATTTCATGTAAATGACGGAGCAATTTACTTTCACTTGCCCAAAGAAGATGGCTGCTAAGTTTGGAGAGAGCTTCTTTGCATTCTTCCTTTCCCTTGGTTCACTTCCCTTTGTTTTTCCTTTCTCTTGAAGTGTTTTCCATATGACTAATCAGAAAACAGTGACGTAAATTCCGGAGTGAGAGAGCTAACCTGGGAGCCAGATTATGCCCTGTACAAACTGGGTAACGAGGCGACCAATTGCTGTGAGCCTCTTGCTCTTGCAGAGTGTGGGTGACCTCGTCAGCACCACATGAGCTAACTCGCAGGACACTTGTAACGGAGCAAGGACACAGAGTTCATATCAAGTCTGTGACAAGAGGAGGACACTTACTTTTTAACCATGGAGGTTAAACTATTTCACGTAAGCGGGACCGGGCCATATGTTTATAAGTAAAGTCCAGCACATGGGTGCTTGAGACCAAAGAGTTGGGTGCCATGCTCAGCTCCAAGAATACCAAACCTCCCTGAGCTACATGAGACCTCATGTGCTATGTTTATCTACTGAATTTTTTGAACTGTTGTCAGGGTCAAATTCTCAGGTTTACATTTTTATAAAGCATACTTCGGTTTTATTGTAGGATAGTATCATCCATTTTCCTACTTTTATCTTCAATTCAGAATGCTCAGTATTTTATTTATTCTTAGTTCTCTCTCTCTCTCTCTCTCTCTCTCTCTCTCTCTCTCTCTCCTCTCTTCTCTCTTTCTCCATCCCCCCATCCCCCTGGTTTTCTCTGTGTCTAGTAATAGTCCGATATATTTCCTGGAACTCACTCTGTAGACCAGGCTGGCCTTGAACTCAGAGATCTGCCTGCCTCCACCTTCTGAGTGCTGGGAGTAAATGTATTCATCACCATTGCCTGGTTTTAGTTCTCCTTTAAAATATTTTCATTTGTTTTCCTATTTGTTTTGTACAGATGCACATTACCATGTCTGGGTTTATCTAGGTTCCAGAAACTGGAGCGTAAGTCCTCAGTAAACTGTAAGTTTGTGTGGTAAGCACTTTACCCACTGAGCCATCTTCTTGGACCGTCTGTCACCTTTATTAGTTGTATAATATTCCACCGTGTGATGCTGACTGAGGTCCTAAATATGTACTTAGTGGGTGTTTAGATTGCATCCCCCCTTAATACTGTTACAAAAATGCAGCAGAGACCGACTTTCACACTCAAGTCCCTTAACAAAAATGGCTGACACCGTAACCGATGAGCTAGTTCCCAGATATCACCTCCTTTTTGCAGCTTTATTCTGACACTGGGGAGAGTCTTGCTTCCTTGTTGGTACACGCAGGCTGTGTGATAAAAGACTGAGGTTACATCAGTGCCCTCACAGGTTTAATTCCTCTAAGCTGGGACCTGGAGGAGTGTGGAAAAGCCACTGCTGGGTTAGTTTGCACATATCTGTCACATGAATTCTTCTTCTACAAAAGTGTTTCCTCATGCTACCCATCAATAGAAATGCTTTCCTTTCATTCTCTATCCGTCTGTCTGGTCAACTATCTAATAGAATCAGAGTCACAAAAATGAGTAGTATCATTAATGCTTAGCCCACAGAAAAGCCCACTTCCAACACCCAACAAAGTATATGTCTTCAGAAATAGAGCTCAGCAATGACCGAGAAATGTCTAGGTGGTGAGCAGGTTAGAGATTTACCCTGTTCCAGTCAGAGGTGAGCAGGAACATCAGCTTTCAAGTCATCACACATGCCTGAGAAGACGGGATGAATCATGGCTTTGGAAATAGACTCGGCAAATCTTCAAGGGAAAAGGAGGACATTTTAGTGAAGTGGCCACCATGGGCTTCCTGGTCCGTTCCTCTTTTCTAGGGAGAGCAGTTAATGCAGTGGTAACTGCCATGGAAAAGACCACTGCTTCTGCTCAACTTGGTGTTTCCCACTCTGTATGGATGGTCTTTGCCTAGAGAGAGCGCTACACGAATTGTTTCCTGTGTGTAGCCATAGCCTGTGTTTTTAATGCTTATAAAACAGAAAGTGACTGGGAGCTGCTTCAAAGAGAAGCCGAGAATGATGCCTTGGGGCTGTGCTACACTAGACCAGGATCCATCAAGTCAAGTTCTAGTAGAACAAAATTTCCTATTGGGATTGCTGGAGTTAAATGGACTCACACATTTAAACATGTATCTCTTTGAAAATCCTGATGGAGTTGGTGTGGTTTGGGAAATGGTTACAAAATAGCAGACAGAAAGGGCAAACAGAAGCCTGACTCTCCATCTCCATGATTACCTCTCCCGGTTCCTACCTTGTAAACAAGGGTTCCAATTTCTCAAGTTTAAAACAGAAGTGCTAACTCCCTGCTACGTGCAGTTACAGTACAAAGATAAATGCTGTGAGCATGATTTATTCACAGGAGGAGCACGACATTTCAGCCACGTTTAAGGTGTAGTGAAGCAGAGTGCAGCCTCGCACTCAAAGCAGCAGCCGTGCTGTGGGGAAAGCTCTGTTAGGGGAGATGGGGTGTAGGTTCAGTTATCTGAGCGATGTCACATCGTAAGACTCTCTGGTGTCACGATAGTACAAAAAAGTCTCTCTCAGTGATTG
Source organism: Rattus norvegicus (assembly GCF_021556685.1). NCBI lineage: Eukaryota > Metazoa > Chordata > Mammalia > Rodentia > Muridae > Rattus > Rattus norvegicus. The sequence continues at coordinate 16,535,169 of NC_141541.1, read as the reverse complement.
TTGAGAAGAGACTTGTGGAGGATGCATATGTGTGTGTGCGCATGTGCATGTGTGTGTTTGCGGGTGTGCATGCATAGGTGAATGTCCGTGCATGTGTGTGTGCATGTGTGTGTGTGTGCATAGGTGAATGTGTGTGCATGTCTGTGCATGTGTGAGTGTGTATACATGTACATGCATAGGTGAATGTGTATGCATGTATGTGTGTGCAGTGAGGGTATATGCATGCATGTATGTGTGTGCAGTGAGGGTGTATGCATGTATGTACATGTGTGTGTGCATGTGTGACTGTGTATGTATATGTGTATACAATGTGGGGAGTGTGCATGTGTGTACATGTTTTTGTGCATGTGGGTGCATGTGTAAGTGTGTGTACATATGTGAGTGTGTGCGTAGCTGTGTGTATTTGCAGGTGTATGTTAAGGTACGTATGCATGAGTGTGAATGGAAGATGTACTATGGGGGTGGTGTGTGAGAATATCAGTGATTCTCAGTTTTCCTAATGCTGCAAACCTTTAATACAGTTCCTCATGTTGTGGTGGACGCTTCCCCCTGAACCACAAAATTATTTTCACTGCTACTTCACAACTACTGTGGATTTGCTACTGTTGTGAAATGTGATGTAAGTATTTTTGGAGACAGAGGTTTGACGAAGGGGTTGTGACTCCCAGGTCAAGAATCAACAGCATACACGGTAATGTGAGCTTTGTAAATGCAGGGTATACGTGCACATGCATGCGTGACGGATACATCACTGTGCGTCTGTAGGGGTAGGTCATGCGCATGCTCATATGAGTGTGTGTAGATATGGGTGCAGGTGCAGGTGCTCCTGTGCCGGTAGAGAATGCATGGTATATACCTTACCATGTATTGTAACAGATTCATAACCGCTGTGACTGAAATAACTTGACATGGAATGAAGGGTGTCTTGAGCAGAGCCAAGTCTGGAAGGACTAACTTGGTAGACAGAAAAATCAGCAAGACCAACATGAACGCTCTGGCATTCCATGTGCTGCCCCTGCTGCCGCCTGCTGAAGAGCTCTGCTCGCTTCCTTGTGTCTTTGATTCTGATGCTCAGGACAGTGATTCTCAATTCAGGGGCCTCACCAGGGTCCCCAGGAGCCCTGCTGAGCTAGGTAAGTTCCTCAGCATGTCACACAGCAGGTTAGGGGGGTCTCCCGTGTGTAACTGCTCCCACCGGAGACCCTGGGAGACCCTGCTCTAGTGAGAAGCCCAGGTTCCTGACAATCTAATCAGAGGTAAAGGTAGTCCCAGCTCTTCAATGTCATAGGGAAGGAAATCTGGAGGAACTGACCCCATTGTATATAGAACTAACGTTCTGGCTAAGCCTGCGTTGCAACTGCCAGTGCGAAGTAAGTTAATCTCTGCACATGTTTTATGCTCTGGAAAAGGGACATTTTCCAAGTGATTTTTCTGTGGCTGGCCACTATGTAAGTGCATCAGAGTGGGTCATCCCCGTGAGGAGCTTACAGAGGAGCAAAGTGGACAGCCCAGCAGTCAGTTGTCATTAGAACTCATCGTGTGTTGGGGGATGGTAAGACCTTATCACCAGGTGAGTAACTTAAAGGGGCAAATTGTAAAACTGCGTCTTCACATCCTCATAAGATGGCCAGGATTCATGGGGTACTGAAGGGTGTATAGGAGTTTGTTAAGCAGAAGCTGAAAGGGTTTTCTGTGACGAGGGAGCAGCACAGAAGCATTGAGTTGCCAGTTACTTGGTCCCATACTGCCACATCACTGTGCTGACACACTTTCCTGAGAATGTTGAACATATCATGAAATCACATTAGAAAGACCACTTGGCAGTCACACACTGGTGAGAATGTGCAGAAGGACAGGTCACTGATGAGATATTTTTTGTAGCATGAAAACTAAGAAAATATGAGCTCTGGAGGGACATGGGTAGCAGTGGGACTGAGAGAAACAATAGGACTGGGATCTTTAAGATGATATTGGAAGTGTGCAGTTTTATTTACAGAGTGAGTGGGAAGGAGAGACCTGGTTAGGAGGAGAGACCCGTTCATCAGCGTATGGAACTCAGGAGAAAGAGCAGATAATAGCTTACTGCGACCGGAAACTAGTTTGCTCATGTGTGTCCCCAGCTGATATGGCCTCTCGGCAGTTGAGTGTGTAAGTTTAGAAAAGATTTAAAACCCTGGGCTTAGAGGAAGGAAGTCACCCATATATCAGCAGAGAATGAGAAACTCCATTGAAAGCTGCTGTGGGCACCGTTTTCATTATAAAGGGGAGGCCTTACACGAAGGCACTTCCTCTGATGCGTAGTCTTTTGCCATATGCAATGTATAAATTTGCTTTCTGCCTCTGTAATGACCTACGTTATACACAGAAGATCAAAGGAGATGCTGTAGGCTACAGTTTTACAAAGCATGCCAGGAGGTGGAGGAAGGGGAGAGAGCTATGTATAAGTTTCTCAAGGCATAGCCAAGGGCTAGAGTGGAGTGTTGGTGGGACTCGCCCTCTTCCAGTATGGCATTGTCTCATCTTATGGATGTGGCATTCTCTGGACAACCCCCTCTGCCCCAACAGTCCTGACCCATCTGCATATCAGTACTAAGAGGACCAGCTGCCTCCGGCCCTCCTCATACAGTCATAACCCACAGAGTGAGGGCTTTCCAGGTGAGCCAAGAGCTTAAAATGGACTTCTGCATCTCAGGAGAAAACAAACAAAATAACTCCAGCAGAGTAATAGATTCTACAGCAAGCCCAAGCGCTCATGTCTCTTGTTGAGTAAATGTTTTATATGCCTGCAACTTTACCACAGGATCAGGCCTAAATAAATCTAGTGTGTACAAAATATACTTATAAACAAATCCATGGAGAGCCTAACCCCCTTCTGCCCATAACAGACACGCGTCCACAATTGATCTTTCATTCCAGGCGTGAAGTACTGTGAAGTTTTGACTAAGTCACATTCAGGTCATGGGCTTACCAGACAACCGTAGGAATGCAAATGTGGTGTAGTCGGGTCATAGAGCAAAGTGAAGACAGTAAAGTCAGTATATGTGTCACTGTGACTGGCCCGGCGTCGCTCACGGAAAGAGGCCGTAGTCTAAAGTTAAGTTTTAAACAAGACTTGAGAAGAGCATAATGGGCTGTTGATTATTTCTTCCACTTCAACTCACAGTAGTTTGTTCCCTGATGGATAAGAATCCGTAGTTCTTGAAATATATCAAATTTCTTCCATTCAGTGCCTAGAGTAGCCTCCCTCCCTCCCTGCCTTTCTCCCGCTATTTCACCTCTTTCCTTCCTTCTTTCTTCCCCCCTTCTGTATTTCTCCTTTCTTCCTCCCCTCCTCCCCCTGCCAGGCTTTTCTCTCTTCCTCATCCCAGGTTTAACAGGCCCAGCAGTTTGTTTTACTTTTGTATCTTCCACTTTCCATCCCCTGCCTAGGTGTCAGGAGTGCTCCTGTGCAGTCAGAACTTGTAGCTGAAAGGATTTGGGTGGCCACGACGCTTTTGGGCTCTACCTCACCCATGCCAGAGTCTTCTCTGCCTCCAAACCAAGCCATCTCCTTACTCAGAGCACCTTGCAGTGCTTGGCACATTGTTCTGCTTTCAACATGAACTGGGACACCATTTTGGGTCACTGTGGGTGGATCTTTCCTTCTGCTGTGAATTTGTGCCTCAATACCACAGTACCTACAGTGTCTTTGTCACTTAGAAAGACGCTTCTCTCTCTCTCTCTCTCTCTCTCTCTCTCTCTCTCTCTTTCTCTCTCTCCCCTCTCTCTCTCCCTCCCTCTACTCTCTCTCTCTCCCTCCCTCTCTCCCTCTACTCTCTCTCTCTCCCTCCCTCTCTCCCTCTACTCTCTCTCTCTCCCTCCCTCTCTCCCTCTACTCTCTCTCTCTCTCTCTCTCTCTCTCTCTCTCGTGAGGAAGGTAGGAGCAAGTTTTCAGAGACAGCTTTAAATGTGGTGAGCACACGAAGAAGCGATATTAACACGAAAATTGGATGTGGTCCACACATGCAGCACGTACAATATTGAGATTACTTAGTAACCCCAAAGAAGGCAGCAGTAGCTGTGTTCTGTCATGTGGAGACGACACAGAATGATTCCTGCACAGAGCCAGTCCTCAGCCACTTCTTGCCTCCCCTCCGCTCCTAATCTGCTCAGATGTGAGCAAACAGCTGTTCGGTGCTTTTCCTGCCATGATGAATGGTATCCTCTTTCGAGCTGTGAGCCCGAGTAAACATCTTCTCCCTTAAGTCTCCTCTTGTCAGGTCGAAGCAGTAAGACAGTAACAGATACAGGCGTTAGTACTGACTTTTGCCTTGAAAAAGGACACATCTCCAGCTTAAGACCTCTAGAGATAATGAGACAACAAACTACCGTCTGACAAAGCAAATCAGAACTCCACAACAGGCACGCATATTTGCGGTAGGGAGTAGCCCCCACAGAGGATTTCACAGAGCAAGAGGGTTTGGGCCGGAATCCCCTTGCCTCAAGCAGTTTGAATTGCTAGAAATTAACTTTCAATTTGAAAACTCATTTCAAATACAACTGTTCGCTGATTTTATCCATCAGGCGAAACAAAACATGTTACAGCTCACGCTTACAGATCGGCCAAGTCACGTGCTCCGGACCAAAGATGACGGCTACCATCTTCCTGATCTTTAGCCTCTCTAATCCCGGCCCTCTGTGAGTGACAGCGTCTCTGTTTCTTAGATGACAAGCTTTTCAAGCTGTTTCAGAAACAGTTGACAATCTGTTTCAAATGACAGCCTCACAGGAACTAGTGGGGTTTCTTGATTCAGAATTTAGACAATGTTAGATAGCATTTCCCTATGATCATGCTGAATTTAGTAATGCAAAACTAAATGACCTAAAAAAAAGTATACATTTCAGAAGGAACTATGACTTTATTCATGAACATTAGTAAATAAATCTTCAACAGTTGGAACATGAGTTTGGCACCTCCTACCCCTCCTCATTCACTCCAGCTTTAAAACACGCACTTGAGAACTGTCTTCCCTACAGTCTCCTTTAAAGGCCACACTGTAGCAGACAATTTGATGGCTGCATTTTTCCATATATGATGCCAGGGACTAGAAACAAGCGAGATAGTTTCTTATATGATATAATTGTTTCCATTAAAAACTCAGGAAAGCAGGAACCAATCCATCAACGGGGGCAAACAAACGGTTGTGCAACGCACAAGCTTTAACTTTAGATCAGATAAAATTCAAAGCTAATGCTGCCTTAAACCCAAATGGTGGTGACTGCCATGGTGTGGGGTGTCTTTTCCTGCTCTCTGCTCATCTTTCTTTCCTATTTATTCCTTTCTCTCCTGTCCTTTCCATTCTTCGTCTTTCAGTCCCTTTGCCCCTTCTCTCTGTTTCCTTTCTCTCTGCCCACTGCAGACTTATTAGCCTCTTTATCAGCCTTTCTATCCGAGTATGATCATAGTCCTCCTTGTCTGTTTGGATCTCACATCGCTTTATTAACTGGACACCAAGGAAAAGCGCTCATGTCGGTCTCTCCCCTTGGCTGTGTGAGTGCAGCAGTTCTCTGTATGGTCCATGAGAGAAAGCACTTGCCCTGGGTGAGAGGAGGAGTAATCAAGAAGCCATGAGATGCCTTAGATCCCAGTGTCTAAGTGTGGTTACTGTGTGCGGTTACAGTATGTGTTTTAAAGAGAGAAGTAACACCAGAGAATGGCTCCGTTTGCTCTTGAAAAACGAAGATTATGGAGTTCGAGCTTCCTTCTGGAGATATCTAAAAGTGTGGGAACTGTGGTCCAGGCTCCTGTGCTACAGAACTAGAGAAGCATGAACCTGTGAGGCACAGGGGCCACCAACATCTGTCCTCTAGGTTCCAGCATCCTGCTGGCTTCAGAAGTGTGTGGCCCCACCATTCCTGATGGAGCCTAGTGCACTCCAATTTAGTCCTGTTTCTTTTATACCCCCAAGTTCTCCTTCCTCTAGACTTGCCTATTCATTTCTAGCTGAAAAATTAATTTCTTACTGTAATCTAAGGGAAAGCTATTATGGTTTTTAGCTAGCTCCCAGAGGCATTAAAACTGTTGAGAATTTTCTAAAAGGTCTGCCTCTGCTCCGGTATCTTCTGTGGGACCCTAAGTGCCTTCTACCCTCAAAGCTTTCCTGGAATTACCTGGTTTTCCCTCTCACAGGCATACTCAGCCTGTGGGCTGTGGGCTGTGGGCTGCGTGTCCCAGAGTAGATGCCACGTTCATGGATAACAACATTAACAGTGTCAGGTCCCAGTATTCACACGCTGCACACATGTGGCTCCTCCTGACATTGCCCTTGGAGATTCACCTCCTCATATGTCCCTGTAGCATCTGAGTGTACATAATGACACGTTTTTAATGTGACTACCGGTCAAAGTAGAACCATTTTTCTGCCTGTATGATCAAAATGTAGCCATTTCATAATACTGTGCTAGTTTTCATTTTCTATCCCCAACAATATCACTCTAGAAGGCATGCGTGTGGCTCCAATTCTTAATTTGATAAAAGAATTTTTTGAGACAGGGTGGCACCCCACAGACCTGTCTCGCCTGGTATTCACTACATAACCCAGGCTGGTCTCAAACTTATAACAATCCTCCTCCCGTCTTTGCTAGGCAAGTGCTAGGATAACAGGTGTGAGTCGCCATGCCAGCTCGGGTAAATTTTAATTCATTTCCCCTGAACTGAGTCCTTTAGAGTTCTAAGGCTGTTTGTTTCCAACATCTCAATTGGTGTCTCACCTGCTAATACTCTGTGTGCCACATAGTCCTTACCAACCTTCGGCCCATTGCCCTCCTAATGGTCCATCTCTTTCCATGATCTCACCTCACATAGGAGCAAACTTCTTGCTCTCAAAAACTTGTCTACACATGAACCTTCTCAATAAATGCAGAGTTTCTTCTGGATTCTGAGAATTCACACCATTCAGATCTCGCAATGTGACCATGAGGGTCCGGGGAGACAGTTCTCTGGACAAAGCACTTACCATGCAGATGTGACAGCCCAGGGTTTGCTCCCAGGGCTCTTGGGAAGCTGAGTGTAGTAGTTCATCTGCAATCCTAGCATCCTACACGAGCAGACGCACAGTGCCCAGGGTCTCGGGAGAGCTGGCTGTGTGTAAGCAGAGGTGCTCAAAGGGAGACTCTATCAAATAAGGCGGAAGGCAGACACCAACACCTGCGGTTGTCCTCGCACATGCATGATGCAGTACACTGGTGCACACAAGCATGATAAGGAAATAAAGCAGAAGCACCCACAGCATCCTGCAGTGAGTTCTGTTTACAAGTAGAGCTCTTCCTATGTACAGCCAGAAATCTGGTAGGAAGGCAGCATAGTTATGACTATTAACATTCACGATCATGCAATAACAAAAGAACGACAGTCTTCATGTTGCTTTATAAAATCTCCATGATTATTTTTCCTTCATCAATATCAAGGAGGGGGGTAAGCCTCACAATCAAGTGTGTGCCTAACATCAATGAGATGCTAGGATAAGTACACACACACACACACACACACACACACACACACACACACAGGCGCAGGCACATACACATGCATATACACACATACACAGACACACAGGCATACACACCACACACAGAGGCACACACACAACTCAGTTCCTTGAGTTGCTGACTACAACCCATTCTGTAATAATAGCAACAAACATTTGCTCAGAGTCAGGCATCCTCTAAACCCCGTAAATTGATCTCATTCCCATTATGGGACTAATGCCACATGGATTTATGAAATCACTATGTATGTGGCTGTGTTTATTCTCCTATTTTAAAAAGGAGACCCATACAGATGTAGAACTTGCTCAGAGGGGCCAGTGAGGCAGCTCAGTGGGTAAGGATCAAGCCAGATGACCTGAGTTCAAGACCATGTAGTGGAAGGAAAGACCAGATTACTGCAAGCTGTCTTCTAGCCTCCATCACGTGTACTGTGGCATGTGTGTATTTACACACACACACACACACACACAAACACACACACACACTCACACACACATACACTAACTGTAAAACAGTTTTGTTTGCATTTCTATTTTATTTATGTCTCAAATATCTGTTTTTGTGTTTATCTCTTTACTGGGACCATGCATCCACCAAGGGAAGAAGAAATTTGTGTTTTAACTTGCTATTCTCAGCCTGTAAAATGAGCCTGGAATCTGGCAAACTTCAGGCACTTGGTAGCTATCCCTTTTTTTGGAAATTTCTTTTAAGTTTTTTATTACTCTTTAAGATGAGCATCCACCATTATGGTGTTTTTTAGACATATCTGTTCTTATTGGTCCTCTCTGATTTCTGGTGCTGGGAAAAACATGCCTGAGGAAATAAAGAAAACTAGCTTTTGTTTTGCCTCAGCTTCCAAGTTTAACCTTCCCCTCAGTCAATCTTTGCTTCCTGTGTGCCAGGAATACGAAGACCTCACAGTAAGTGCACAAAGAGCTCAGCAGAAAGATACGAATGGGGCTTCCAACGGCAGAGAGTATCGCCATCAAGTAGTTCCCTAGAAAGGCCTCAGTCAACCTGAGCTGAAGTGAAGACCACAGCTCTCTTAAATGCATTTGATTAACGACATCTGCTAACCTTCTTTGTAACAATGGACCATAGCCAGACTATGTGTGTGTGTGCGTGTGTGCGTGTGTGTGTGTGTGTGTGTGTGTGTGTGTGTGTGTGTATTATTTCCTGAAGAGAAGCTGATGTCAACTGAGAGGCCCTTTAGGGAAAATTCATCTGAAACCCCTGTGGAGGATGTAAGTGGGGATTACTGAATGCCTATATATACTTAGCTCTTTGGATGGGATAATTATTTTGGAAGCAAAGTTCAAATTTCATGCCTCACCAGTGGCCAGAGTCTTTCTGGTGGTTCTTTGACAAGGCAACCCAGAAAAAAAAAAAGCTAAGAAAAGTTAATGTCATATAAGCACATCATGGAAACACACTCTATTTTGATTTTTGTCTTCTTTTTAGTAAGATAAACATTTTCTTAATGTACAGTGGGTCTGCTTGTTTGTGAACTGCAGTCTCATACCTAGCTCTGGCGGCCCAGTCCTTCCCATTTCTACACTTCCGCCTCCCAGGGCAGGAGTTACAGACATGCACCCACCATGTCTAGTGTGGAGTTATTTTAAATATAAAGACTGTGAAGATTCTGATGGATGACCTTGTGTAGATGACTTTAGAGTAATTAAGTACAAAACAGAGCCTAACTCCTCATCCACCCCGAGTGGGAGAACCAAGTGTCTGAGTCCTCTTTCAATGGTCTCGGCATCCACATGCTCTTCTCGTAGCTCTGATGACTTTGACTCTGTGAGGAGTGCAAATGGCTAAAATGTGGAGGGAAACCAAGCCTCGGTGCCTCACCCAGAGTGTGAGGAAGGAAGGGCTTATCAGCTGAGTCACCAAGGCACTGGAGACACTGAACCCTGCAGCTCTGAAGCTGACCAGAGCTGCATCCGGGTGCATATCTCTCTGTGCTGGTGAAATATTTACACTGGACATTATAAATCTGAGTGACAAATCTGGGAAACCACCTGAAAAGCCACAGGAAATATTCTATCCTTATTCAATATGGCAATACTTTATGGCAAAAGGAGAATACAAACAAAAGAATTGAAGGCTCAGAGTAAATGTGCTGTGTGTGTGTGTGTGTGTGTGTGTGTGTGTGTGTGTGTGTGCGTGTGTATGTTCCTGTGTGTTATGTTCCTGTGTGTGCTTGTGAATATGTTCCTATGTGTTCTAGTGTGTGTGTGTGTACGTGTTTGTGCATGTGTGTGTGTGTATGTTCCACTGTGTGTATGTATGTGTGTGTGCATGTGTACATATGTCTCATGTGTTCCTGTGTACATGTGTGTGTGTGTGTTCCTGTGTATTTCTGTGTGTGTGAGAGCCTGTGATCGAGTGTGTGCTAGTGTATGCAAGTGCCCATGCCCATGCTTGCCTGCTGAGGCCGGAAGAGGACACTGGGCATTGCTCTATCTACTGCCCTCTGCCTTTCCCCTCGAAGCAGGGGATCTCAGTGAATCTGGAGCTTCGATTACGCTGGAGGTTAGTGAGCTCTGGCGTTTGCTCGTCACTGTTTCCCACAGCAAGGTTATAGGCACATGTAGTCATGCCTGGTTTTTCCCTTTAGTGTGGGTTGTAGGGATGCTACCTCTGGTCCTCACAGTGCTTGGAGCACTGCTACCAACTGAGCCGCCTTCCCACAGCTACAATCCAGGACCAGGAGACTGTAACATTGAGTGGTTTGCAGGTTAATTGGCTACCATCGGGAATGAGGTAGAAAGCACACACACACACACACACACACGTTCCAACTGGCTCCATAACCTAAACCCAACCTTGTAATATATAATGTGTCACCACCACTGTACACATCCACACTGTACACAGCCACACGGTACACATCCACACTGCACACAGCCACACTGTACACAGCCACACTGTACACAGCCACACTGCACACATCCACACTGCACACATCCACACTGCACACAGCCACACTGCACACATCCACACTGCACACATCCACACTGCACACAGCCACACGGTACACATCCACACTGCACACAGCCACACTGTACACAGCCACACTGTACACAGCCACACTGCACACATCCACACTGCACACAGCCACACTGCACACAGCCACACTGTACACAGCCACACTGTACACAGCCACACTGCACACATCCACACTGTACACATCCACACTGTACACATCCACACTGCACACATCCACACTGTACACATCCACACTGCACACATCCACACTGCACACATCCACACTGCACACAGCCACACTGTACACAGCCACACTGCACACATCCACACTGCACACATCCACACTGTACATATCCACACTGCACACATCCACACTGTACACATCCACACTGTACACATCCACACTGCACACATCCACACTGTACACATCCACACTTTACACATCCACACTGCACACAGTCACACTGTACACAGCCACACTGTACACATCCACATTGTACACAGCCACACTGTACACAGCCACACTGTACACAGCCACACTGCACACATCCACACTGTACACAGCCACACTGTACACATCCACACTGTACACAGCCACACTGTACACAGCCACACAGCCACACTGTACACAGCCACACTGTACACATCCACACTGTACACATCCACACTGTACACATCCACACTGCACAGTCACACTGTACACATCCACACTGTACACATCCACACTGTACACAGCCACACTGTACACAGCCACACTGTACACAGCCACACTGCACACATCCACACTGTACACAGCCACACTGTACACATCCACACTGTACACAGCCACACTGTACACAGCCACACTGTACACAGCCACACAGCCACACTGTACACAGCCACACTGTACACATCCACATTGTACACAGCCACACTGTACACAGCCACACTGTACACATCCACACTGTACACATCCACACTGTACACAGCCACACTGCACACAGCCACACTGCACACAGCCACACTGTACACAGCCACACTATACACATCCACACTGTACACATCCACACTGTGCACAGCCACACTGCACACAGCCACACTGCACACAACCACACTGTACACATCCACACTGCACACAGCCACACTGTACACAGCCACACTGCACACAACCTGGCTCCTCGCTGGACACATGCATGGATGTAATCAAGTCATAGGCTGCCGAAGAGACCGCACAAACATTTTGGTCTTAGAAATTTAGTTTTAATTAGTTTCATAAAGTTTGGCAAAACCCCAAAGGTATTTTAAAATTCTATACCTACAAGTAGATGTAATTTTAGCACAGTGATACCTAAACACAAAGTCAATAATTGAAAGGAAAATGCATGCCGTCTGCTAAAAACCAAGCCAACATACTAAATTCTCAGCACAAGTAATTTTGTGTTTTTTCCTAACTTCATGGATGTGGCAGGGTATGTAAGGTTGGAGAGATGTTGGTAGGAAAATGGCTACGATAGGGTTTGGGTCTGCTTCATTTACTAAGTAGCCCTGTGACCATGACTTTGTTTTAGACCTTTAATCTCAAAAGGCAGAAAACACTGGGAGAGGCCAGAGCATGCATATCAAACCTGGCTTTCTAAGACCAGAGCTGAGAGGAACAGTGCTCTGTGTAGAGAACTTTTTCTGTACAGAGCTGAAGTAGTAGAGGTGCCGTTGTGTAGCTCCTGGTCTGTCTGTTAGCCGTGAAGCACAACTGCACCAGTACATAATTAGCCAGCTGGCAAAATCAAAGAGGATACACAGGGTTGAGTACCGTGGAGTGCTCTTCCATTCACAGGGAATCCCAACGACCTCGGCAGAGAGTATATGGCAGAGGACGATGCTTCCAGATTTGAAACGCAGTGCTCACGGTTCTAATTCGCATCCTGCCACCCTCGTCAGCGGGCTCCCCGGTGTCTCTAGATGCATCCGTCTTAAGTGCTGTGATATATTGCCAAGCCTCAGACATCTCTGGGTATTTAAATTCTTAATAGCTAATAGATGTAACCAGCTTGGGATGGTTTGGAGGGAATTTATGAAGAAGAAGTAGAATGGGGAGCTGTGTAGGATTGGCTTTTGGCAGAGTGTGGTTTATTTGGCATCTTGTATTTCTTCCCTATTTCTAGCATGTCTGTAAATAGAAACAACGGACATCCACAGCCTCCTTTCTTTGGTTACTTTCAAACACTTTTATAACCAATATCTAGGTTTTATTTTCACATATAAGAGTACTTAAAATGTTCGGAAGGAATCAGACCACAGATGCTAATTAAATTAATAATTACAATCGGTGAAAATTAAGGCCTCTGACCCTTCCTACTTTCCTGACACTTTGGGAGCAGTTCATTTTCCTTCCTTGGGCAGAGCATGGCCGCCAACTCCCCCTGGGCCACCCCTCCCTGACAGGTGGTACCCATTTTGTCTTACAGGGTATGTGGCCACTTCAGCCCTCCTGGTGGATTCAGACACACCGGGAACACTTGCTTTCCTCACTCTCAGGCAATATCTGACTTCTGAGGGAATTTGCTGAGACTCTTTCAACCCAGCAGAGAACCATCTGATTTAGCACTCTGCTGCACAAAATGGCATCCCAGTGCCTGGAAGAGATGGCGAGGAGAACTCGGCTCATTAAATACCAATTGGCAAAGCTGCTGGTACCAATGTTAGCACGACTGCCAAAGGCCGCCAGTCTGCTTCTGTCCCGTTTCTTCTACAAGACTGAAAACGAGCACAGTCTACCCACTCGGACGGCCAACTGTCAGATCAGGGAGCAGGTAGGACAGCAAGCTCCTCAGGTCTGCTTCACCCAAGGTCACTAGAACCATGCACACCCTTCACCCACAAGTGTGTTGCAAAGCCTAATGAGATGTTTGGATAAAGAAAACTGCAAATACTTAATATTTATGAGTCCTAACTGCTGACTTTCCTTTCATGGCCTGGATGGAGTTTTGGGAAGTGTTGTTACTCACTTCTCGAAGAATATCTTCTCTGCATTCCACATAGTGTCTCTTCATCTCCGAGTCACTATTATTATTAAGTAGAGCACTGCACTGAATCACGCTCAAGGTAGGGTGATGTTCTCAGGACTCTAGGAACACCTGTATGCTAACACTGTCCCTCCAAAGTCCAATGTGTATGACACATGACCTGTGTGGACTGCCATGTGCAAATTGACCTTGTAGACCACATCTGCGCTTGCATCAAATGTAGCTAAGCTAGTTCCTTTCTCCTGTGTAGAAATTTCCTTTTCATTTGGGTCACCATTCACAGCCACACTTAGGACAATCTGATTCTTTCCCAGGAACACTCTCATTTTCCTATTCCTCTGTTCTTTCCAGCGCATGATGGGTGACTATCGTGATGGCAATAGATACATTCATAAATAAGTATGCCTTTTAAGCAGTGTAGTGTCTGTTTATGGGTCTGTATTAGAAAAGTGAGTGGAGCATGGAATCAAGTTTTGTGAAAGGCAGAGGTAAATGACTAAGAAGGTGAATGCCTAAGAGTCAGGATAGAGGCAGAAGACCCATCATTGTTTATGTGTGTTCCAGTTTGCCTTGGATGAATTTTACTCCAGCAATATGGCTGCTCTGGCAAGGGATTACATCCAAAGATCTTCTAGGTCTATCCAACCAGAATGCAGACAGTATGATCTACCTGGAACACAGACACACTCTTTGTACATACCTTTTATTCCTAACAATGAAGGTAAGGTTAGTTTGTAGAAGAAGTCATGTTTGAAAGTAATGTCTAATTGAGGGGCAGACAAAGTGTCTAGTCAGAGAAAGATTTGACAGAATGACTCAGAGATAGGATACACTAATACTCACGAGAACAGCACAGGAAGGAGAGGCTACTTAGGCGCATCTCAGGGAGACAGGTGTGGGGGGGGGCAGTTTTAGCCAGACAGTTTTACAAACACAGCTTATAGAGTGAACAAGCTAGACATGGGTGAAGACAGAACAAGACAGAGAATGATAAGGAGCCAGAAGACCAGAACATACCGCCAAACTTAGTATGAAGCCAGGCAGAACAATTCTGGCAGAAGCAGAGAGAAGCCACATAGAATCAGTCAGCTTGGAAGATTAAATTGTATAGAAGCTAAAAGCTTTCCGACTTTGGCTTAGGGATAGAGCAGAAAGAGAAACTCTCTGAGCTCTGTCAAGCCATAGATTCACAAAGCTGGATAGAGTCCTCATCTTTTCCTCTGAGGAAATAAAAACATTTACACTTCGCATTTGATTTCTTCAAGTCTTTCTAATGGAAAGCAAAATATCTCATGTAGATTACACTTAAAAAAGTTCTCTGTTACTTAGGAAGACATTTTTTATGTGTATAAATGTTTGATCTGCACGTATGTATATGTTTCACATTTGTTCCATGTGCCTCAAGGAGGTTAGGAGAATGAATCAGATCCCCTAGGTTAGGAGTTACAGGAGGTCACCATGTGAGTCTGGGAACAGAAGCCAGGCCTCCTCAGAAAAGCAATAAGTACTCTTAACTGCTGACGTCTCTTCAGCCCCAGAGGGACATTTTTAAGGAACTGTCAAGTCATGTGCCCCTTCAAAGCAATTTCTAATGAAAATGGCTCTGTTTTCTTTGCAAAACACAACTGCCTACATTTTCACTATCAGAGTATTTCTAAATAAGCTTTCTGCCTGCTCCCTGAGAATGGTGGGTGTACAGAAGTCTTAAACTTTAAAATCTATTTATTCAATGTAACCATGAGCCCAGGCAGACTAAGAAAACAAAAACAAAGTAACCAGATGATATAAAATCATGTTATATCTTCAGAATCTTTCAGTGTATAAGTAATTTTCTCTGGTCTTTCATGTGCTGAAAGGGAGTGAGGCTATAGGGCTCTATTTCTGGGCATCTGAAGTACATTAAGTCATTCAACTCCTGTGATGCATATTAAGATAATAACTATTAAAATGTCAAAGGCTTTACTGAATGAGATGGTTGGAAGCACAGTAAACTAAAAGAAAATAGCAACAGTAACAACAGCAAAATACCAATCCTGAGGATTCCAGAAGCAGAGACCCTTAGAAAGGTCAGATGGGAGGACCAGACACAGCCTATTGCCTTCAGGCAGTAAGGAGAGCAACAACCTTTTAGATATCACACAATTCTCATGGCAGCCATCTTAATGACCCAAGGAAGTTAAAATCACACATGAACAGGCAGATAGATTCAGGTTCTCAATGAAAAACAGAAGCCCTAAAAATCCAAGAGTTGCAGGAAAGCAAACTAGATAAAGACCCGGTGAATTTTCTATGGCTCAAACACCCAGTGTCTGACCTGCTGGTGATAGGTTAAATCGTTTCTCACCCCTTTGTTTAACCTTGGCTGATGAGGCCAAAGCTGACTATTCATCTGCAGCTAGTTAATAAATGCTGAAGACCCAAATTACTCTGGAGAGAGACCATGAATTTTAAGCATTATTTTCAGAAGTGGCTTAGGTTTCATCTTTAAACAGCCTTTCAAAGGGCCAGTATGTTGGTTCTTGATTATCTCTGCCCCAAAGCAATTCTGTTCACTAGACATAAGTTCACATTAAGGAAAATTCAGACGAATGCTCAGCTTAAATACTTTCCTTCTGCAAACAGTGCTGGCTCCAGGGACACATTACAAACAGCCACGATTAGGAAATTTCTTCCCTTTAGAACAAAAATATTCCCGTATCAAAGGTAAGCCATGGTAAGAAAATATCACACCGACTTTTCAAATGTGCTTCATCGTGTAGTTCTACAGATGTCGGGCATCACTCACAGCCACCAGGGTAGGGGAGATACTCTGTGAATGACCTGACATGGAGAACTCTCTCCTCAGTGTTCTCAGAGTCTAGACAAGAACAGTCTCTTCCAGAGTCAACAGTGCCGGTATTTGCTGGACCTCTCACGGTCTGCTTGTGAGCATATGTTATCT
This sequence comes from Rattus norvegicus, assembly GCF_021556685.1. Lineage (NCBI taxonomy): Eukaryota > Metazoa > Chordata > Mammalia > Rodentia > Muridae > Rattus > Rattus norvegicus. The sequence continues at coordinate 16,518,705 of NC_141541.1, read as the reverse complement.
TCCACATATGTAGTCTGGATTATGAAACAGTACCATCACCATCATTTCACAGATAGGAGAAAAAATAAGCTTGGGAAAGATAAAACTTTGTTCTCTCTTGCAAAACTATTCTAAGGCAGCCTGGAATTTTGGGAGGTGGGGTTTCTGGTTTCAAAGCTCAATGCATTTAAAGTGTTCACCACGAAAATTTACTAGGATGTAAAGTATTTGGAACGTTAATTCTGTTCCCTTGGGCCAAGAATATTCAATTCAATGAAACGACCACAAAGTCAACAGGAGAACACAGTTCAGACTTTCTCCCAGATGGAGAAGTATATCTTCCAAGGACCTCGTTCTACTCAAATATGGTCAGACACCTTTCCACCTAAATCCAGTTAATGACACATAAATGAAAGCCTTATTAGGTTGGGAATTAAGTTTGAAATATGAAAATTTCGTTTCTATTAATAATTCACTTTTGCAATAGCCTGAGTTTTGTTGAAAACAGTGATATTTTAAGAAAGTTTAAAGAGCAATAAAAAGCCACAGGTCAATAAATTCTCCATTAAAATGGAGATGGCAGGGCTAAGATGTTTTTCTACATATAGGAACACAGAAATGAACTGTCATTTTTCAAACTCCTAAGTCCAGATGCACATCAAGTATACCAGGGACTTCTTTCTGCATGCACAAGCGGGTGGAGCTGTGAGCGGGAAGCTATGTCTGCCCTGCTGACCACTAAGAGTGCTCTCGACCACCAGGCTCTGAGAACCGAATGCCCCGTCATCTGGAATGTTTCATAGCAAGAGGCTCAGAAGCCCACATCATTACTTAACCTGGTGGCACAATAGTACTTTAAAAATGTAGCCATGTGATTTAATATAATCCCAACCGAGTATTAAACTAAATTGTGGCTCAATCAAATTACTACTGCTAAATCTCATGCACTTTCCTTCTCTCTCTCTCCTTTGTCTTTCCCCTCTCCTCCTCCTGTTCTTCCTCTTGCTCCTCTTCCTCATCCATCAATGAACACACACTGTAAAAGTGCTCAATGGGGCTGTTAAAACTAGATCCGAATGCTGGGATGCCATTGCTAATGCTTGGGTAAACTTCTGGCCATTCTTCTGTAATGCACTGAGGTTTTGTTTGTCTGTTTGATTCTTTTGGTAGGTTTCACACTCCCCTAGACTCTGGCTTTCAAACTTAATTCTTTACCATAACTCACATTTTACAGTCCACCCATTAGACCCAGTGTCCACACAGACACAAACGTCCCACTGAAATTCAGAAAATATTAATTTCCAGGGATGTTCCTAGGGTGGCTGCATAGTGAGAATAAAATTAATGTAGAAGGCAGATTGGCTGTTAAACTCCAAAGGATGTTTGAAGACAGTGCATGCAGGAAACCTACTGACTGCCGCACCTCAGCAAACAGAGAAAAGTGCCTTGGGTTGGTGCCAAGGAAAGCGCCAAGGTGAGCCAGTCAGTCCTTGAACAATCAAAGGACACTGTATCACATTCACTCGACAAATTGGAAAACTGAGGCTAAGTAGACACACCACCTCGTTTGCTCAGACTCTCGGGGCCCAGAAGAGTCATTGTGCAGTCTGAATCCTCACTATGGCTCTCTGCTGACCATGTCAAGGCAGTGAGTGTCTACAGAGAGCTGTGCACACAGTGTCTCGTCTGTACACACGATAGACACAGGGAGCTGCTGACTTGAGTAATTTACCAAGTGTCTCAAGCCAAAGCTTGAGGTTGGGCTGGACCCAGACTGGAGAAGGGAAAATGGGGAGAATAAAGACCCTAGGGGTGCTTTCAATGTTTTCACTCGAATTTTAACTTAGGCCCGGGACTGTGGCCCAACTGGCAGAGTACTTGCCTAGCATGCATGAAGCTCTGGGTTTGGTCCCCAGCACTGTATAAACTGGGCCTGGTGACACAAACTTGTGACCCACGTTACTGGAGAAGTAGAGATTAATTAGAAGTTCAGTGTCATCCTCAACTATGTAACAAGTTCCAAGCCAGCCTCTGTGGCCAGATGTATAAGGTTTCATCTCGTGGATTAATCCCCTGACTCTGGGTGGGAGGAAGCTCCATGGTACAGCTCTTGCCTAGTGTGTGAGTCCCTGGCCAGGAAAGATAACAGACAAACAAAAATCCTGTAATACAATTCACGACTTTGCCAAAATTAGCTGTTTTGTTAGTGGTTATAAAATGATGATTTTTTTTAAAAAAAACTGTTCCCTCTATTTTTAGAACCTAAAAATCATTTGTAAAGAATTTTCTACTTATCTGGAATGCGTGTATACATGGAAACAGTGTTGCTGAAGGAAATGAAGAGAAATAACTCAGATTTTCTGTTATTGCCAATTTTCAGATTAATAATTGTATAAACAATAAAATGTTTTCTTTCCTTCCTTCCTTTCTTCTTTCTCTCTTTTCTGATTTTGAGGTAGGGTCTCACTGTGTAGTTCTGGTTGTCCTGAAACTTTGTAAGTCAGGCTGTCCTAGACCTCGTAGAGATCTGTGCCTCCTGAGTGCTGAGATTAAAGGAATGTGTCCCCATGCCCTGTGGGTTTTATTTTCTAAGATGTTTGGTTTTGATATATTTGGTGTGTTCTGATAGTACCCACTCGTCCTGCTAGTCTGATTCTGTGTCTTCAGTCTTGTGCCTTATTTCTGTGCTGCTTTTAGAGGATTCTACTGGCCTGACGCTTCCTTGCTCCCCAGAACACAAGTGACCCTTGTTCAGAAAACTGCAAGAGAAAGTGCCAGGGAAGATAGCTCCACTGCTAGCTGTCAGGCCTGGGTAAAATGGATTTACCACTAAGAAGAGAAGGGAAGAATCAAAAACTGACATGAGGTGAAGATGGGATGTCTATAATGGAGGAACAGGAGCTTCTGGAGAACACAGTGAGACCTTAGTTCAAATTAACAAAAAAAGAAGAACAAAAGAAAGAAGGAAGGAGGGAGGAAGAGAGGAAGGAAGGAAAGACAGACAAAAACAGAGGTAGATGGAACACTGAGTATCTGACTGGGCATTCAAGTACTGGGCACTTTGAGGGGATGCTACAGTTGTGCATGAGGAGGTCCTAGGTTGAATGTTGTATTTCTTTTGGCAGTGTTTATCTGTGCTGGCGATGGCCATAGCTGGGAAGAAGAAAGGCCTAAGCAAGATTCCCATGTGTGGAAGGGTGCAGACATGACAGACAACCGTGGCAAAGGTGGCCAGAAGCAAAGGCTCTTCAGTGCATATTTCAGGGGTTGGGTGGTGGTGCAGGCAATCTGCTGCTAGGTCATAAGGAAGTCTGGTGAACCCCAACATGATTAGGAAATGACATCTACATCTATCTAGTTCAGTGCCACGACTTCTTACTTTCTTTTCTCTCTTGTTTTGGTTTTTAATGTCTCAGTAGTGTGCTGTGAGAGATTGAATCAAATAGAGAATCTGAACGCGATTCTGGAAATTCACTACTAAATGCATTGGGAAGAGAGGTGGAGGCAGCTGCAAGTGTGTTAACTAGCAATCCGGGTGCTGGGCGGTGGCTCGGTGGGTAAAGTACTTGCTATGAAAGTTTAGATCCCCAGTGCCCATAGAAAATCTGGGCACGACGGCAACAAAGCCACACCTTCTAATAGTGCCTCTCTGTGTGAGCATTCCAATAAGTGAATCTATGAGGCCATAGCTATTCAAACCACCATTCACATCCACACACACCCACAGATACACACAGGCAAACACATGTACACACACACACATAAATATACATACCCACACATGCACATGATTATAGTAATGCACACACACACATGCACACACCACATACATACAGGTACAAACACACAAACACCCACATGAACATACACACACACACACATGCACACATACACACATACACACAGACACATAAACACACAGAGAACATGGCCATCAAACTCTGAAGTCTACTGTAAACCCATGAGGACACTCTCTTGAAGCTCCCTCCCACCATCCTGGGCTCCCAGGGGATTTATCCTATCAGCTGAGGCTCCCAGGGTCTGCCTTACTTAAGAAATTGTTGCCTCCCTTTTGTCTGAGGGTCTCAACACACAGGTATGCATTACAGACAGTGAGGGAGAGCATTTTCATGGAGAACAAAAGAAGGGGAGATAGTTCTTCACAGGGAATCACCATTGCACCGGAGCCTGGAGGTGAAGGCAGCCCAGGGAAACAGGGTGTGAGGACATTTATTTACAATGGAAAAGAGTTTTAGTGCACCATGGAAAGGCTGGAAGGGAAGTCAGCAAAAGTGAGATAAGAGGCTGGCGAGAGGGAGGATCCCTGTATCAGGTGACATCATAAGAGGGTTCATGACCCCAGAAGCTCTGGCCATTGAGTCAGACAGGAAGAGGGCTGATGATGACTGCCGAAAGACCAGCAAGATATTTTCACAGACTCTGTGGAAAACATGGACAGGGCGTAAGGCTAGTTCTTAGATCTGTTGTCACCACTGGGTTTTTAGACATCTTATCAAAACCACTAAGCCTTAGTTTCCTCATCTGTCCAATGGAAATAATAGTCACCCTATCAGATTATTTTGAAGTTATAATGCTCAACTGTTTAGCTCATCTCTGGTCAACGGTAAGCATTCATAATTGTTAATATATTATAACTATCTTTATGCTTTTCAATGAACCTCTTGGCATAATAAATTTTAATATCAACTGATTAAAGGTCCTGGGAGTGTGTGTGGTGGTGGTGGTGGTAAGAGCCTTGTATACTTATATTTAGTTGGTAAATATAAATAAGAGTGAAAACAATTCCCTCACAACTGCCAAACAGGTGGTGAAATTCCATCCCACAGAGGCAGAAACATCTTGAGAGTAGCCTCCACTACACGGCAAGATCACAGCGCAAATGTTTATAAACAATAAGCATTCAGTTTCTTAGCAAGAAAACAAATATTTCTCTTCTATCATTACACCTATAATTTGTTTTTTTGTTTGTTTGTTTATTTGTTTGTTTTTTGTCAACAAGATTGGAACAGTAGGGAAAGTGGATGGAGCACAAAGGACCTGAAATTGGGAGGCCCAGAGAGTAGCATGGGGCCGGAGAAAAAGGGCTTCTTCACATGTTCAGCCAGTGTGCCTGCCCCTCCCCAGCTTTGTCCCAGCTCTGCGAGTAACTTCCTTGAGGTTGTTGATAGATTCCAGAGCAGAGCCACTGTTCACACAGACTCCAGTTACTTCAACCATGGCAGCCTATGGGACACGTGGTAAAGCAGAATGCCTCTTGGGACTTGGATGATCCGTGATGAATTGACTTGAACAAACATGATTTTTCTCAGGATTATTCCCTGAATTTTATAGGAATACATATATAACAAGTGCTCCTTGTGAATGTATATTTACCCAACTGGTTCTTATACGATACATATCTTAAGTGATTTAAATTAATTTACAGCTTACACACAATAGCAGAAGATGTAGGAATGAGTCAGAAGCAGGAAAAATCTTCCAGTCACTTTGTGAGTTGTGTTTCTTGGAGTCACGCTCAGATAATGCATTTGAGTGCTAACACTTTCACGTACACAGATTAACAACTCTGTCAGAGGAAATCTAAGTGGAACCATGACGCACACAATTTTACAATTGTTATCACCTGCCAATGTGTCTAACTTAGCAACTCCTTGTTGCCTACAGCCATCAAGAAACCATTGTAACCCCATTCCTTATACCTTGCAGCCTTTATTTAGTGGTCTGTACAAGGAGGTCTGCATGCTACCTTCTCACACGCTACCTTATTAAATCCTTATAATAGCCCCATGGGGTATTTTTATTATTAAGCCCTTTCTATTTAGGCAGGGTATGAATCTATGCTGATGTTTCACTTCATGGTGTTGTCTAGTACATTAACATGGTTTCTACCCATGCACACCCACATTGACTGTGGATCACAAAGACAGAACTCGTTCTACCATGGGTTGTACATCTGCTGTGCCTTGCTCAGCATCTATGCATCCCTGTTTCCAGAGAGGAGCCCACTCTGGTGTGTGGCTGTCAATCAGTGTGGCTTCCTGTGCTGACAACCAAGTGAGCACTTTCTCCTGGAGGCACCCTGAGGCAGCATCTCCTACCAGAACAGGCAGCCTTGCTCTGGGTCTTTCCTTTCTCTACATTTGATTATTCAGACTGTTCAATTCTCTGCCATTGTGTCCTTGTAATGAATTATTTCTCTCATCTGCCAAAGGCTGTATGTATGACTTGCCACCAGCTAAAGCACGGATGCACACCATCACTGCATGAACATTCTTGCCTGTATGTGTGGCTGCCCGGGACAGCCAGTCCATCTTCTCCCATAGCATGTAAGGCTCACACACCTATTATCATAAGCAGCTCCACAATGCTTATTATTTTTGCACATATCACTTTTTCCATATTTTGGATTCTTTCCTCTGAAAGATTCCCAGAAGTGAAGTTACTAAGGCAAAGGGCACAGATATTATTATAGCTCTTGAAAGATATTGCCAAAATGCTTTCTAGACAGACTCTGCCAACCTTTAATGAATTCAAGGGCTCTTAAATGCCTGGTAAACATTGACCGTTCATGTAGTTGTGGCGTTCTGCTGCTCACGTTTCCTGACTCTGCTTGAAAGAATGAAGCCGGCGACTCACACCTTCCACAGGCGACAGCACCTCCTTCTCAGGCATCTGAATCATTTCCCCAAATGGTGGTTTGTTTATGCATTAGCATTATAGAAAATTCACATAATTTACCAATACGTAAGTTGATCGAAGTATCATGTAATGTCAGAATATCAGATGTCTTTTCCCACGCCAGCCTTTGCAGAATTAGAGTCACCTCTTCCACAGAGACAGTCGCCTATGGACCAGACCACAGAGGAAGACGGGGAGAAACCATGTTCTGCGAGTTTTGCTGAGGTCTGTTATCCACAAATAGCAGTTGAGATAGCCCCTTGCAACAGCACTGGTTTGTTCCAGTGTGTGTGTGTGTGTGTGTGTGTGTGTGTGTGTGTAGGCAAGGTGTGAAGGTCAGAGGTCAATTTGCTGGAGTTAGTTCTCTCTTTTTATGATGTGGATTGCAGGCACTGAACTTAGGTTGTCAGACTTGGTGGCAAGGGCCTTTGCCAGCTGAGCCATCTTGGAGTCCTAAAACTTCTTACACAAAAGGGGAAAGGTCTATTATTTTCCTCCTTTGAACTCTTCTAAGGCCAAGGGTCTGTCTGAGAAATAATGATTGTATAAGCAAATCAGACTCCAGATGAGGCCAGATGAGGCAGAACATAAGTTATGAACTGAGTGTCCCACAGGAACAGAGCCAAACACCCAAGTACAAATGGTACCCAAACAGGTTGGACATAAGGCCCTAAGATTACCTGGTGCCTGAAGAATCTCCATGACTCCTTTCTCACCCTAAGCTGCTTGGGTTGGTACAGCACCATGGTAATGGACCTCTGCCCAGAGTATCTGAGAAAACAAAAACAAACCAAACCAAACCAGGGAACTACTGTTCCAGGTCAACACTCCCACCAGTAAATGTGTGCACAGTTCTTGTGTATGGAGAAACAGTTTTGGAGACGCAGATCAGTCTACACATCTACTTCTCTTCCAATCAGGAATCAAATAACACAGCTTTGAATCGCAAGCCTGCCTTAGTCTGATCTCAGGAGAGGGCTGGTTATGCTGAAGTTCAGCACTCCCTCCTGCTCCTCAAAATGAGAAGTCAGGTTAACTTCCATCACACTTAGATTTCTAGAAAAAGTCTAGAGTCTTCTCGACACTGGGATCCACATGTTTCTGGGTTACATAGGAAGCTCTGAATGTCCACTGCGGGCAGATGGCCATTGAAAGATTTTAAGCAGGGACATACACAAAAAGTTATATTTTAGAAATGTAACTGGCCAAAGAGTGGAAGACAGGTGGAGGAGAGAGGTCAGCTTGGAAGAGTTGCAATAGTTAAAATGCAAATGAGCTGAGGTGGACCTAGCAAGTGAGAGGTAGCTCTCCCTGGGCTGAAGGAGCTCAAGGATCCTCAAAGAGAAAAAAAGGAAGCAGCCAACCACTGAATGCTGTGTGCACTGTTACACATTAGGCTGTTTTTGCTTTTACTTAAGAAGCTACTGACTCAACCAGTTTTTGCAAATTCCAAAGTTCTGAAAGTTACAATTCCCTGGGCTGAGAATAACATCCCAAAATATCATTATTAAGTCAAGAAATCCTCATTTACCAAGAGGGAAATAGGGTTGTACCATTTGTAACAACTTCTTGATGCAAAAACAGAGGTCTGCGGCCAAAGAAGACCACTTCCACCCATTCAGAAGCAATTTTGTATAATTCTCTTAAATTAAAACCACTGCATTTTAAAACAACATGGGGACAATGAAAATATCAGAAGTTGCCAAAAGCTAGAGGGCAAAGAGGCATGGGCAGGGAGAGTTCACGGGGTTTGGAGTACTGAAGAGATTCTACAATGCCACAACTGAGGGTACAGTTGTATAGCTATAAAACCTCACAGATTATACATGTATGTAGAGAAGTGGTAACATGTCAGCCCAGGTTCAGTAACCCCGGTACATGGACAGCCTGGTGCAGGGTACTGATGATGCTGTAGCCCATGCATGTGTGTGTATGAGTGCGGGGACTGAATACAGCTCTAAACATAAGCTGTCTCCATGGCAAACATCGATTGAACTTTAATTGCTTGTAAGGACAAGCAATATTTATCCTGTATAAAATAAACTTGAAAGTCTACTAAATGAGAGAAACCTGTTAAATATGTAACCCACCAATGGATGGGCCACTTCTCCAGGGCCCTGGGTGACCTCTAAGTTGCTAGCCAGTCATCTCGCCCACGAAGGGGACATGTTGCCTGTTAGAAAAAGTTTCCACAACTTTCTTGGTTAACTCTTCTGAATATTACCAGAACTTGGAAATCCAATCCCTGAAAGTTAAGGGAGATGAAAACATCTGTCTCTGGGCAAAAGCTGTCCCTTGCAGGTCAAACTGGGTGAAAGAAAATAGCCAACCTGGCAACCAAGTGAACCGACAAAGCAGCAAACCCTGCGGAAGGAGATCCCAAGGCATCAGGTCTGCTCCCACAGAACGAACTTTAAAGGTCCCGTGGAGAGCTTGTCCCAGTATTTTAGCGCATGAAACATGACTCTCTTTATGTGTACTCAGATCCTGTAAGTTTGTAAGTACATTCTGGAGAAAATGGAGCCCTTTCCTTGAAGCTTTGCATTGACCGTGCCCTCCCCGGCCCACAGTGTTGAAGGGGAAGGGTGAGTATGCTGGTATCTGTTTGAGGCTAGAAAGGACAACTGTGAACTTCTCTCTTTCTCCAAGAATTCTCTGGAATGGATGAGAACTCTTCAAAAGACTGGGCTCCAAGAGAACTTCTAGGCAATGTCTACGGGCACAGAGCACAGTGGAGTCCTGATCTGGACCTGAAGGGCTGAGAGGACTGCTGCTACAGGGGGGCCTTGATTATCTGAAAGAGCAACACAGTTCACGAAGCTCCAAAACTTTCTTTTATGTAAACTTAGATATGAAATTTTTACATGAAGAAATCTCCCGCTTTCAGTAATGGTTGATGATGCATGCAGACTTGATCAGGTTAGATCAGGTTCTGGGTTAAATCAGAAGGTCAAATGTCCAACTCCCCTGCATCAGCAGAAGTCCAGAAGAGCCAGTCTAGAGACTCTATTTGAAAGATACCGTCTTGATCAATTAATTTTTTTCACACTAAAGCAGTTGATCCAGTGAACATGTGCCGGATGGAGATCAGGTGGGAATTATGGGTGGAGTGGTTATCTGACAGCATTGTAATCTTTACCAGGGTTCTTTATATGTACATAGTTTTGCTTCTTTGTGGGTGTGGGCACGAGGAATTGACTTGGTTCTCCTCCAAAACTAAAGGGCTGATCCCATAGATCACCAAAATGCTGGATCTGCCGATAACTGCTGAGCCTAAATAAAGCAAACACCCATTCTTCGTCGGGTCCTGGTCTGAGAGCCATCCTGCGCTTTGTGACTACATAGGATCTGTTCTGTGCACTCCCTCAGCTCACTCATGGTGCTGTAATAAGTCACAGAAGCTTGGCATCTCGCCCAACAAAACACAAACTCTCCTGAAGTCCTGAGCTTTCCCATGGCAACATCACAGTCACCAACACAGCAAACAATTGCTCTGCTCCCCACTCCTGCTCCCCCTTGCCAGCAGCGCAGGATATCACCATGGCCGCCCAGAGAACAGGGCTAATTACCATATATGAAAGGACATAGTGCTGTGGATCCGCTCACCCTCAGCACTGAACTTAAAGTGAGATCAAAGCAGGATAAGCTTGGAGAGTTTTCCTTATGCTTCCACTCTGAAAGAAGAGCGAGGAGCTGTGTGTAAAGTATATTCCGAAGGATTAATGGTCTCGCTGCCCGGATTACCAAGTGGCCCTGGCTCAACCACAACCTTCATACAAAACTCCCATTCACATCCAGCCCAGGGGCTCCGCACAGCCTGAGGGAGAGCCATCTTAAAGCTGCAGCTCCCATACATGCCTGAGTCTGCAAAGTTGGAACCGCTTTCAGCCAGCTGTGTCTCCAACAGGAATGGCAGGTCTGCTCTGGGGCAAGGTGCTTCAGTAGCAGGCTGGGTGGCATCTCCTTTAAAACGAAGCCTTTTCCTTTATACCCTCCTTTTAGATTTGACTGGTATCCTTGAGGCGACTCATATAAAGTGTCTGTTTCCCTCAAATTCCCCACAATGCTAATCTCTCCTACAGTAATCTGACTTCTGTCCACTCATTACAATGATCTACAAAGCACAGGGAAACAAATGACTGTGACTCATAGGTAGGTGGGATTTATGGGTGGGCATAAGGTCACATTTCTTGTAATTTTTAAGTTTTGATTGTCTCCCCTCTGGAGTTGTGGCAAAAACTCTCCACACCATCACAGAGGACGCTGGCCTTTTTGCAGTTGTAGACTCAGCATTTATACAGTGCTGTAGAAAAATGTAGGAACGCCTGACATCAGAATTGAACTCAGCCTTGATGGCATGCCATTTGAAGAGAGTTGGGGTGTTACTGGATATAAAAAAAAGTATAGTATACTAATTAAAGGTGATATCTTAAACCAGGAGGGGAGTAGAATCCAGGGGTTTGCTAAACCGTAGCAGAATTCTGGAGTGGAATGGAAGCCTTTCAAACAGACATATGGGCAACTGGTATGCCACTCAAGACTCTATGTATTTAAATGCTAGCCATCAAGGTCTGTTTCAGTGACAATTTAAATTATTGTGTCATATCCTTGCAAGGCTCCAGGGACTTGGACCTGACTGAGGTGGCGAGAGAATGGAGAAAGACAAACGTATAGATACACAGAAATAGCTAAGGTTTGGGTGACTGGAGTCTCTGATAGGAAAACCACAGCCTTTTCTCTCTCCAAAAAGCTCACTGTGTTTATTTTATACAGTTGAACAGGAGTCAAAGTTTTATCATACAGCCGATAAAAGAGGCGGGGTTATTACATATACATAAACAGGGAGGTAGGGCTATACAGCAGAGCAAAGCGATGGCTTAGCTAATCTCAGTAGGAGCAGTCTCTTTAGGGGACCATTTCTGGAGGAGAATGCTATGGTGAACATTTTCTACACTCCATCAACATCTGCACATGGACAAAAGGAAGGCTTTGCCATTTCTCTGAGCCTTAGAAGGGGAAGGCTTTGCCATTTTCCCATGAGTCCAAGGCTAGAGTCCTTGACTTGGCATGAACACGTTAAGAGCACACACTCACTTAGGCTTCCTATGCTGACTAGTATGATATCATTCTAAGTGCTGGCATCAGCTTTTCAACCTCATAGCAGATTGTACTGTATTCTCCATTATCCAATCATTCCCCTAAACAATCAGTGTAACTACGGGAGGCTTTAACCGAAACCTACTTTGGACATAAAAATGTTAAATTAATGAACAAAGGCATGAGTTAGAAGTGTTCAATGTTCTCAGAAGACATGTCTCAAAACCATTTCCATGAATAATACCTAGTCACTTGATTTAGCTAAAATCTAAAGAAAGGAGTCTCCATGGGGGAAGCCTTGGTGTTGTGTTATTTTGGTTTATTTTTGAAGTACGTTTGCTTTGTTTCCTCCAGGTCCTTAATAGAACCTAAAATCTTTGAGGTCAGAGATCACATCCGTACCATGCTGCCTTACACATAATAGACATGGAGCAAACACTTAGGAGATGAAAGATTCTCATTTGTGCGCAGTTCAGGGAAGCACGTATGTTCTGCGTGCTTCTGCTCTGTGTACTTCTGTCCAAACACGAAGACGTCAGAACAAAGGCAGAAGAGATGGCTCGGAAGTTAAAAGTGTCTGCTGCCCTTACAGATGACCAGATTTCGGTTCCCAGCACTCATGCCCAATGGCTAACATCCACCTAGAACTCTAGTTCCAGGCAGTCCAGTGCCCACTTCCGGCTTCCACAGGTACCTGTACTCATGGGCATACACCTCAATTCATACACACGCAAATAAAGCAAACAAGATAATTCACTGAATAACTGAATTAAAATAAGTGAAATAAAATAAGTGAAATAAAAATTATTGGCCAAATTAATCAAAACAGAGCTAAAAAGAGGAAAAGAAAAAGAACCAAGTGTCCTTAGTGGTGTCTCCTGGCAAAGTGTTGAAAGTTCTGGACAAATGTTTTCAGCCTTTTGGAGCAAATGACTCCCACAGAGGTGAGTAATTCAATTCTGTCTGATGTTCAGATCGGAAGGCCTCTGGATTTTAGTACTCGATAATGCAGTCACACTCTGAGGCCAAGGCTCCAAAATCACCCCCAGTTTAACCCCACAGATGTGATTTCATAGAAAGACTCCAGTAACTGCAAGCTTTTAGTTTACCATATACTATTTTGTCCGCAGCTATATTTATTCAGTGTTACCTATGACCAGGTCATTTGCAGGGACAGCTGCATCTAGCCTAGTTTTAAGACCTTGGAATCTATCGTGAAAGAAAGGGATGGTATAGTGATGACGGTGATATCTAACATTACTAGGTACCATCTCCACCTTCCCACAGAATCTTCCCAGCAACACTGCTGTGAGGCAGGCCCTAGTATACATCGCTTGATGGAAAGAGAAGTTGAGCCTTTGGATGAAATTACTTCCCCGAGTTGTTCAATTAAAAGTGAATCTTAGATTCTTAAAGACTTGTCTATTTTTATTTTATGCATATAAAGTGTTCTGCTTGCATATATGTATGTATGTGTACCGCATGTGTACCTGGTACCCAAGGAGGCCAGAGAGGGCATTATGAGCCAACATGTGGTTGCTGGGAACTGGACACATCTCCCTAGGTCTGACACTCTGCATTCCAATACTCATGTTTGTAGCAGTTTTGATATTCTGTCTACCGCGTAGATAATGTACAAGACTCTTTAAGTTTCCAAACTGTATGAGGAAAAACATCAAGATTACTTATTATCATATTTAGAGCCCAGAAGTCATATCAATGGCTCAGTTTATTCTGTAATTATGTCTGAAAGAAAATTCCACTCTGAAAAAATAGCACTAACTCATATTGTCTCAAAAATTAAAGATTTACTAAGTAATCTAAAACTCGGAATGTAAAAGTCAGCTACTTAGGAGAGATAAATATATGAATATAACCTTTGAGATTAATTTTCACAAGAAAGTGCCATGGTGACCCCATTTTGTTAGCTTTATTACCTTGGGCATGATTAGCGCATGCCAAACCTCACCCAATGTGACCTGAAACTGCCAGAACAAATGGGATCCCAAAACCATCATTCAAGCAGTCACAGTGCCCTACATGAGTTAGGGATGCTCAGTATTGAAGGAAAAAAGGCATTGTGACCCTATTCACCAAGCACACATTTATGGATAGCTTCTCTAATAAGCAAATTACTAAAGCAAGAGCATGTAACACTCTCCTTTCTTGTTCTTAAGTTGGCAATATGATTATCCCTGTAGCTTTTGTAACACACTATCTTATATACTATGAAAATGCTGGGACGGGTCATGTATGGAGTCTCAGGATGGGAGAGCTAGTCCTTAGAAGGCTGAAACAAGAGAATTAGAAGTTCAAGGCACTTTTGGGCTACATAGAGAGATGTTCTAACAAGAAAACACTGGACTAAAGGATCCATCGATTTGACCTTTTTTTGCTCTGTCTAAGTCAATCTGGTTCACTTTCGTGTAAAGAAGCTATCTCTAGTGTCTGATCGCCCATGGTTGTTACAGCAACCAACCAAGTAAGCAAACTGTAAGCTATAAGTTGCTATGCAAGTTTATGAGACTTACAAAATGTAGTTTTACAATATCATTATGTAGATGGAGAGGCACACATTAACTCTATAATAGTACAGTAGCAGTAAACAAACCAAGAAACCTGGTCAATCTAATGGCTAACACTTACAGACTTCTGCTATCTCTGAGTAATAAGTTAAATACTTTATAGGACTCATCTTGCTCAACTCCACTTCTTTGTGCATCACCCCATTTGTACACGAGGAAGCTATATGTATCAGAGGGATTACACAATTTTGTCCAAGTGTCACGAGTTCATGCTAAAAGGCAGGCAAACACTCAAATCCTGGACCTGGTGGCTTTTAATAATTCCATTCTGTCTCAGTATATTTATACGCCTTAGGAAATTATGGAAATCTATTCACAGCCTGTCCCAGAGTCATAGGAACAAAGGAAGAAACTGAACTAGAGGAAGAAACAAACGCCCACACAATTTACTGTAATTCTTTTGTATGAACCAAGAAGTAATGGGATTATCAAAGGTATCAATGTGAAGTTTCTATGAGACCTATACGTGACTCAGATTATCTTCAACCTTGAACATCGATCACTCCCAAACTCTCAAAGCATAACCTGAAGAAAACATCTCCATGATGGAGAAGGTATCAGGGGTAGCAAGGGTTGAGGAACATTGCTAGACAGCTCAGTGTCTATCCACGATTCCCGAAGCTGAGCTCAGCTGTGATGTGTGTTGACGTTTTCAAATTCCATGTGGAAGGTCTTCAAATTCTGCTTGTAGAATGGGGCTAAGGAACGGATGGATCGATGCACACCAGACTTAAAAGCCTTGGCATCCAACTTGCTTAGATTTGGATTTACCATGAAGTAAAGTGCATAGGGACAGTTTCCTGTTTAATCACTCAATGAGAATACTAATAATTTGTAGTTAAGAAACTGAGTGTGTAGATAAATGAGTGTTACACTAGATACTTTTTTGAACATCAGCTTGACCTCACACCCATCAAATCACCATTATCTCTGTTTTGGGTGTGATTGAGCCTAGAGTACAGATGTTTTGTAAAACCATAATTCCTGACTACCAAATTACAGATACAGGGTCAAAACAGAAATAGAACTCCAAAGGTCGCCAACGTCAACACCTACCCCGAGAAACTTAAAAATGAAAATCCCAATCCCTCACCCTGATATAGAGGGGACAGTAATGGGTGTTCTAGTGACTTACCCATAATGCCAAGGTTCCCTGGGACACTGCTCTATCCACTAACTCAATACATTTCCCTTTCATACTCCTCTCCTCAGGCAAGGCCCTCCACATGAAATCTCCATTTCTTTGTGTTTGTAAGTATGTGTTGCAGTCGGGGTATGTATGCTTGTGTCTGTAATTATGTGTTTCTGTGGGTGTATGTTTGTGTGTAAGTGCATGTTGCTATGGTCTATCCTCATGTGTGTATGCTTGTGTTGCTGTGGGTGTATGCTTGTGTATGTGTGCAGTGTGTGTGGGGGTGTGTGTATGTGTGTGTATGTGTGTGCATGTGTGCAGTGTGTGTGTATGTGTGTGCATGTGTGCAGTGTGTGTGTGTATGTGTGTGCATGTGTGCAGTGTGTGTGTATGTGTGTGTATGTGTGTGCATGTGTGCAGTGTGTGTGTGTATGTGTGTGCATGTGTGCAGTGTGTGTGTATGTGTGTGTATGTGTGTGTGTATGTGTGTATGTGTGCAGTGTGGGTGTGTATGTGTGTGTATGTATGCAGTGTGTGCGTGTGTGTGCGTGTGTGTATGTGTGTGTATATGTGTGTGTGTGTGCAGTGTGTGTGTGGGTGTGTGTATGTGTGCAGTGTGGGTGTGTATGTGTGTGTATGTGTGCAGTGTGTCTGTGTGTGTGTGTGTGGGTGTGTATGTGTGTATGTATGCAGTGTGTGTGTATGCGTGTGTGTGTATGTGTGTGTATATGTGTGTGCGTGTGTGTATGTGTGTGTGTGTGCAGTGTGTCTGTGTGGGGGGGCTGTGTATGTGTGTGTATGTATGCAGTGTGTGTGTGTGCGTGTGTATGTGTATGTGTATGTGTGTGCGTGTGTGTGAGTGTGTGAGTGTGTGTATGTGTGTGTGTGTGCAGTGTGTGAGTGTCTGTGTATGTGTGTGTATGTGTGTGTGTGTGCCAGCTGGACTGAGTTTCAGGTGCTTCATTCTTCATCTTATGTTTGAGGCAAGATCTCTCAGTAAACCTGCAGCTTACTAGTTGGCCAGGCTGTGCGGCTAGTGAACCCCTGGGGTTCTCCTGCCCCCTTCGTCCCAGGGTTGAGATTAGGTACACAGTGCCATTCTTGGCTTTAGGTACAGATACAGGGGTGAACTCAGATCCTCATGCATGTACAGTGAGTTCTGTCCTGGCTAAGCCATCTCCATGGCCCCCAGTGTTTCTATTTTTAAATTTTGTTTGCTGAATCCCTTGGGAGATACCGGGTTACAGAAAAAGAAAGGGGGGATGAGGATGTAGCTTAGAGGTAGGAGGCATGCACAGTGTGCACGGGGCCCTGGATTCACTCTCCAATACTACTAGCATGGTATATATAATAGCATTACTGATTCAATTATGTAAATAAAGAAAAGGGAAACATCTCAGGTGAAGTGCCTAAAGCAAGGGGAATTTTCTAAGGTCTCCTAAGGCTAGTTGTGCTGAAATCTTGCTTAAACCTAACCTCAGCTGATAAGATTTAAAGATGGAAAATTCGAATGAAAATGAGGCAGGAGTCAAAGGTGGCCTCTTAGCCTGTGGCCCCCAGCTGAGCCCTGCAGCTGCTGTTTATAAATCTGCTGCCTCCTAGGCTGTGCCACTAAGGTTCTTCTGGACAATACGTTCAGCTCTCAGTGGTTTGGCAGTATTTTAAGTCAGCTCAATATCCCCTCTCCTAATAAGAACAAGACAAACTTGTTTAACATTTCCTCATACCACAGATTTTTTTCAGCAGGCCTCACCCACTCCCAGACAATAACAACATCCTTCCTGTGGGTTGGTGACCAGCTCTGCATCTGAGAGGTACAATAGGCTTTTTACACAGTGGCATTGCCACCTCCTTCCCTTTGTTTCAATTCCTTCTAGGTTAACCTGAAACACAGGGAAGCAGGAGTAGTCTACTTTCCTTGTTTTCCAGAGTAGTTGAACTCTTCCTGCCTCCCTTTTCCAAGGTGCCTTCCCATTCCTGCTTGAGTCAACCACCATTCCATTTTCTACCTAGGAGATAACTTAGTCTACTTTTATCCTCAGAACAGAATAAATATTTGGTGCAGAAAAAACAGCTTTGTCTTCATTGAACCCAGAGACACTGTTGCCATGGGAGTGTCAGGGGAGACCATGTTCCATTGGGGTCCTCTCAGTCCTGACTACCAGCTAGAGGACTTACAAAGCCAGCTCATGACACAACAGCCAGAAAGGAAGTGCATTCTACACCCACACTTTAGTAAGTTAAACAGAGCAACAGGTGTTGACTGTAAAAGTTGAAGTTCTAGTAGGCACTAGGGATGCTTCTGAAACCCTACAGTGGGGCCTGTAATTAAAGCTCATCTGTCGAAGCTGCTTTCTTCAGTTCTAGAGAGTGCACTAACGAAGAGGTTCTCAGTCAGACAGACTTCATGCCCAGAGAGTGCTGGCAGATTCGACCTGCCATGGTGCTCATGGTTAGATGTGTGAACACAGTATTTATTCAAAGGGTGAAAGAGAAACGGGGGAAGAGATGGTGGGGGTTGGGGGCAGTTGTCCTTCTTAATCTCAAAGGCTGGAAATGGTGCCTCCAAGAATCCCTAAGCAATTGGTCTGGTTGCCTATAAAACACATTCCTATTTCGCCTAATTTATTTCACACATGTTTTCACTCTCTCTAGGGATTGGATTTCCCATGTGTTTTTTGCAGTTATCTTACTGCTATCTTCTTTCAAACTTTAAACTTAATTAGTTCTTGTGTCCTGGGATCCTAGGCCTGTTCATAGACTCTTTGATGCTTTGGTCTTGTTGGCCTCAGAGATTCTAAGACACTTGGTTTGACCTCCTGAAGCTTTCAATCACCCAGTTTCATTGGTCAGCTTGGTGCAGTTTCCTCCTCCCCATCCTCAATACGGCTCAGCAGAGAAGAGGGCAATCTGCTCTGTCCTCACAGGCATTTGGTGCTGAGTCTGAGTATGGCTACCCAGCTTGTCCTCCGTCCCTTGGCAGGAGGGCAGGCTGTGAGCAACTCTTCTCTCTGTAAGCTTCAGTCCATACAGCCCAACTTCACATTTGATTTCTTCTCTGGCCAGTGGGTGATGTCAACTGTGAAGGTCGCCAGAAGAAACAGACTCCCGTGTGCAGCTTTCCTATCCCAGGGACCAGGTTCTGTTGTCACTCAGGCTCACATTCTTCATCAGTAATTCAGAAAAGAACAGACTAAAACCAAGGGACGGCGTGGCCCCTGACTTAGTTTGGACAGATAGAGCAGTGTGTATTCTATCGAATATTACAGAAAGATGAGTTTATTTCAGAAAGCAGAGTCCTGCGGTTCCTTCTGGAGTAGAGCAAGCTGGGTTGTTGGTGCAGTCACTCATAAGCAGCCGATATGTTCTAAACCCTGTGTATACCTCAGGCACATCGCTGGAGATCACAGGGTGGAGTTTATGTGCTGAAAGGAACACCACCAAAGTAGGGACATAGACAATGAAAGTTGTAGTGCCATGGTTTAAAGAAAGAGGGTGGGAGAAAGACAAAGAGACAGAAGGGAAACCCTACAGAAGAGATATTTAGGGACTGGGGCTTTTGTTTGAGATGACACATCTGACAGTATGTGGCAGCTGGCCATGTGGTATATGTGGTGTGTGTGTGTGTGTGTGTGTGTGTGTGTGTGTGTGCGTGTGCGTGTGTGTGTGTGTGTGTGTGTGTGGTATGTGTAGTGTGTGTGGTGTGGGGAGTAAAGGGATCTATGCAAAGAAAGAAGGGTCCTGACTCACTTGAGAGTTACATGACCCACTTGAGGCTAGCAATCTATAGTTGCTGAGAATGGGGGAGTGCGAAGGAAGCAGAGCAAGGTTCCTAGATGTAGAAAAAAGAAATCCCATCTACCAGGGAGCTGGAGGCCGGAGGATCACAAGTTCAAGGCCTATCTAGGATACAAAGCAAGGGCATAGAAGCTTGACCAACTTAGTGAGACCCTGTCACAAATGATAAAGTCTAACAAGTGGCCTGGGGATGGAGCTTGGGGGTAGGGAGCTTGCTTAGTATGTGTGCTTACCGTTGTGGGTAGTGGGTTCAAATCCCAGCATCCAATCACCAATCCTCTTAAAGGAGACAGAGTCTAGTATTCCTAGTACTCACAGGCCTTACTGGCTTGGTAGGATATCATGTTTACTGTACGTCAGACATTAGGATTCTGTGAGGGTTGTCAGCAGATATATGGTGAGCACAGTCTTATCTAAGAAGGCAACTGGTGCTGATATTTTTGGAAGGTACTAGAAGGGAGATGGACATGATACACCCAACCAGTGAATCAGGGAGTTAGGAACAGATTTGCAATAGGTCAACCCCAAAAGCCTTCAAGCCACAGCTTAGAGATGGAGCTGAGACAATGGCCCCAAACATAGAAGGCAGTGAGAAGGCCACACCTGGTGGACAACCAGTAACGCTTAAGAGTTAAGTGCTTGGGACCTTGGTATTCTTATCCGCTCAAATCCCCCTCTGGTTTCACTTGTCCTTCAGCTTCGGGCCTGCATTCCACAGATATTCCCAGGTGCCCTGTCCCTGCATGCATTCTGAAATGATGTCTGGGAGAGTAGTAAATTGTTCCATTCCTGTCACACAAGAAGCTGCTGGGGTTTCCACAGAATGGGGCCCGCACCTTGCCTAATCTTACTTTGGTGGCTCACAAAGCATGGGGAAATCACCGAGAAGAACCGATGGCTTCGTGACAACCACGGTGTGGTGCTGTTAAAGCTAAAGGTCTCCACTCAGACCTAAAATGACTAAGCCAAAGTGAGTGACAAACCTCCCAAGTCTGAGTTTCCCTACAACCTGGCTCTCCAAATTTGAATGAGGAAAGAATCTGCTGTCGGAATACCACTCCAGAGCTTCTGACCCCAGATTCTCAGGGGGCACCCAGACTGTTAAGCACATTTCTCACCCGTGAGACACTCAATAATGGCTGATGAATGGAAGATACGGACTCTATAAAGATATTTTCCCAATTAAAAAAATCCATATTCTGACCTGATTAATTTAGAAAATTTGAAGAGCATAAAAGCAAAAGAGCAGTATTTCCTAGGGTGTTGTTTTGAAATGTATTGTCCTGTGTTTTATGGTCTCACAGACAGATGATTTTCCATTCTATACACACATAAGCTTGTATAGGTCAAGAAATGGCTGCCTCTCCTAGTACTGCAACCAACTAGACCATGTTAGCCTGACTGTAAAACATCCCTTCCCCTGTTAGCCCTTCCAGTCATATTTTAGAAAGGCCATCATTTTAAACCAACCCGGACTCCACTGGAAATGTTACATTTGTTCAAATCTTTAGATGGCTCAAGGGATTGTAGGTTTCCAATGTATACATTTCCTGCCCTACAAAGGCTGGTGAAATCAGGGTGTGTGTGAGAGATGCACAGAGCTTCCAAACATCAGGTATCTTCAAATATCATGCCACATACCCCCACGGAAAGATCCCGGCCTTCTGGACTGTTACACTCTTTCTGAGGTTTCTAGAGTCCTTCTATCCTCACTGGCAGTTCCTCCAATGTGTCATTCCAAAGAAGAAAAAGATAGAGCTTAGTACAGAGCTGGGGTTACTCAGGCTCAAGAAGGCTAGGTGCTGCCCTGGGGAGAGTGAGAGATGTTCTGTCTCCAGTATGAAACCTGACAAAAGGAGACAGACACTCCTGACTGACTAGCATGTGTCCTGTTCCTCTCCAGAGCCTTTGTACCTACTTCCATCCCACCCTCGAGCCGTATTAGCCACACACACAATATAAACTCCAATAAGAAGCCAGCAGGTAGATTTTGGAGCATATTAGGACTTAAGGACTAGAGAGAGGCCACTGTAGGAAGGGAGGACTCTGGCCAGCATCCCCTAGGAAACAAAGATCTCTTGCCCACAACTGTGTAGGTGAAGTTCGAAACAGTCTCCATGCTCAGTCAAACTTTCAGGTGACTGCAGCCCTAGAAAGTGTCTGGGTTGCAACCCAATAATCTATCCTGGACTAGTCCTGACCAATAAAACAGCTCCTCAATTCATGAACCTCAGAAATTGTGTAGGACAATAAGTATGAGCTATGTAGCAATAGATAATGACACGGCTAACAAATTCTGTTAATGTGTCAACTGGAATTTGACTTTTGAACAACAACAAATCTTGGTGTCAGAGTATTTTGAGAGCTCAACTTTATAATTTCTTCCTCCTAAAAGCTCTAAAAACACCTGACATGTTTTTACAGTCTGCTATGGCATCTACTCCTTTGCTACTCTTGAATAGTCATGCCCATGTGTATCTCAGATGGTCAAATCTGCCCTAACCCACTCCCAAAGAGAAAAGCCATCTTTTCTTTCCAGGAAAAAGTTTCCTGTTGACAATTGACATTTTGATTCTACTTTAAATGTTTATAACTCAAGCTCTATAGTCAAGGAAACACCATAACCCCCAAATGAAAATAACTAGATACCTTTTGTATTGACATAATTATCAGGAAGGCCATGGGCAAACCAAACTCCATACACGGAAGTCTAGCCCTTAGAAGAAATCAGTTGAGATTTTCAAACTTGGTAAAATACCTAAAGTGATACCAAAAAAGGAGAAGGAAGAAGAGGAGAGGAAGGGGAGAAACAAGATCAAGAAGCAGCTACCATGCAAAGAACAGTGATTAGTAGGGAATGTTAGGTGCTCCTGAAGAAGTGTCAGTTACCTCCCTATGACTGGCAAAGAGAAGAGAGTTCCACAAACTAGGTAAGACTGCCCAGATATCATGGGTGCTTTGTGGATTAGGCTATGTCTAGGAAATACTCTGTGTCCAATTTTGTTTAATTGCCCACAGGAATTCCCTTATCTTGATTGCAATTTGTATTGTCCATATACTCGTGGGAATGTGGGGCCAACCACTGGAGCATAGTCAACCTCCCAAGAGCCACACCTGTAAAGAAAATCAACTCTGTCCTCTAGAGCAGTGGTTATCAACCTTCTGAATGCTGTGATCCTTTAGTATAGTTCCTCATGGTGTGGTGACCCCCAACCATAAAATTATTTCTATTGCTACTTCATAACTGCTACTTCATAATTCTGATACTGTTATGAATCATGGTGTATTTATTTTCAGATGGTCTGAGGTAACCCCCATAAAAGGGTCATTCAATGCCCAATGGGGCCCATGACCCACAGGTTGAAAAACCATTGATCTAGACGCCATCAACTGTCCACAGAGCCTCGATTAGATGCGGGGCTCATGAACCCCTTTGTGCTCCAAGCTAGAGTGCTGAGTGAGTTAACTAGATGTGGGGGGAATTAAGTGGAGGTGTTTGGGTTAATTGTGATGAAAACTACTATAATAAATTCTCAAAGGATTAATAAAATGCATTTTAAAAAAATAAATAGTTGCACATTGTCAAAAGGGGAGACAGAATGAAGTAGAACACGTTCCTTGCTTTATTGGCTGATTTATGCCTCTTGCCATTTAATGCCCCATAGCAAGCTAATGATGGAGCACAGTCAATGGTGTGGCAGCGCATTGGAAGGCTAAGAAAAAGGACACTTTTATGCACTACCTCAGCTCCAAAGTAACTTTGTCTAACATCCCCAAGAGTACCATTCTAGTCAATCCCTAGAGTTCCTTTGATGAGTGCTCCTGACAGCTCCAGGAAGAAGCACATTGTTGTTTCCAGGGAAGACGTCCCATAGAACAGCCCAACTATTGCATAAGCAGATTGAACTTATGGGCAGAATGGACCACTCCCATCTGGGGCTTGGCTGTGTTATTCTTCTTTCCTTATCCATCTTCTGTGATGGTCTTCAATTCATTAATTCTTCAATTAGAAGGGGGACAAGAGAAGGAGGGAGGGAAGGACAGTGTGTGTGTGTGTGTGTGTGTGTGTGTGTGTGTGTGTGTGTGTGTGTGTGTACATACATGTTCCTATAAGTGTAATGTGGGCTGGCTCAGAAACTTCCAAGAATCTTCCTGTCCTCACCTCCTATCACACTGAAGGGACACTGGGGTGGGATTATGAATTCAAGCTGCTGTATCTGGCTTTACCTGGGTTCTAAGAATTCCAAATCAGGGTTTTCATGATTGCATGGCAGGCACTTTAACTCTCTGAGCCTTCTCTCCCGGTTCCACATGTCTGAATTTCTTCTTCCTGGAAAATCAGCTACCTAACTTGACCAAATGCCTACACCAAGAAGAATGTTCTTATCTTTGGAAGCATTTAAGAAGGAGAGACATTTGAAAGCCAGGCCAGGAAGCATGGTAATAGACCTTGCATTACACAACGACGACGACTGTAAAGCAAACAGGTTCAGAGCACAGTCATCTGGGAGACAGAATATCTGAGAACCATATGCTGGCCTGTGTTCATGCTTCTCTTCCCGTGATGCAAGGAGGAAAGCATCGTTTTACTGGAGGGGTAAAATCAACACTGAAGCCACGAGTGTTCCAAAGAGATCCAAACAGAAGAGATACACTTGTTCCTCAATTTGATGGCTTCCAGGCCAACTTACCTGCTCAGTGAGTGGCTGCCCATGGTGGAGAGTCATGACCCCAGCAAAAACACAGTGACCTTATACATGACCATAGACAAACTCTGAGGGTATGTGTCCTCCAATGCGCCAGCTTTGGTGAAAAGCTAACACCGAGGAAAGCTGGTGTTCCTCCTGTGATGAGTACAAGAATTTGCCTAACATTGCACTCAGAATCTTAAATCACAAGAGGAAAAAGCCAGAATCTAACCTCTTAATATTTAAATTCCTGAATCTCCCACTCTAAGCCATAAGTCACAATCTCCTCAAACGATTAAGATACATGTTTGGTTACCCTACATTTCTTAAAGGGATCAAAATAATAGGTATGTGTTGCTATAAAAATATAAAAAATAGGGGGCTGGGGATTTAGCTCAGTGGTAGAGCGCTTACCTAGGAAGCGCAAGGCCCTGGGTTTAGTCCCCAGCTCCGGAAAAAAATATATATATATATAATACAAAAGTATATGGTTGTCTTTTATCCCCCACTAGGTCCAGCACCGCAGTGCCCCCAAGATATCTGCTAGATATCTTGGCGGAAACACATCCCAACTCCACGCCACACACTTTCCTACACTCAAACCATAAACATACAAAGCCCAGTACCATCCATCCCTTAAGAACATTAATAACAACCTTGTAAATACACAGAGCAGAATCTTAACATCACCTGCCATGGCTTCCCTCCCTCTCCCTCTCTCTTCTCCTCCCATAACAGTCTCCTCCTCTTCCTTCAAACTTCTCTCCCACCCATCCTTCCTTCTCCTCCAATGACAGGCCTCCTTCTATCCTGTACCTGCCCCTCACCTGTATTGTACAAATTCAATGGGGAGAAGGTTCTGGTGAAGTCACCTGAGTCCTGAGCACGTGACTAGGTAGCTGTCCTTGGAGCAGTGGAATTAGCATCAACATACAGATAACTCCAGGGCATTGTATGTTTAGGTGGGCAATTATAACTTACCAATTGGGTCAAAGGTTATTGTGGTGTGTGTTCTTTTATGTGACGGTTTGAGTGTAGGAAAGTGTGCGGCAGCAGGAGACACTGGGCTGCCGCGGAGCTGGGATGTGTTTCTTGCATGGAAACCTCTTGGGAACTAGATAGGTAGAGAGATTGCTGCCAGGCTCAGAGAGAGGCCTTCAGCAGTGTGATAGGGGATGGAGTAGAGCTGATGAGATGCTTTGCTGACTGAGAATTAAGATATCCAACAGATATCTTGGGGCACTGGTAAAAGACAACCATATTTTATTTTTTATATTTTTACAACAACAGGTATGTGTGCAATACTCTTTCCTTTTCCAAATCCTATGTATTATTCTGTGAGGGCCTCAGATATCAACAGTCCCCCAATGTCCATGGATGGAATGATGAGAGTTTGGGATCCTGGTTAAGGACTTCTAATGGAACAAGAAAAGTCTTTAGAACTTAAATACATCTATAGAATGTTTTTTATTATAAATACACATGATCTCAAGGGCGTAAGTGGTTTACAAAGTCAACCAGATTGACGTCTTTGAGTAGGTCCAATCATTTAAACATATGCAGGACATACCACCCCCACCCCCATGCATGTTTGATTGGCATTTGTCAGAGTAAAATGATCCAGTGGATTAATTTCTCTGTCCCCCCTTAAATTAGCAATATGACTAGACCATCAAATTAAGCAACCAAACACAAATCCCTTCCTTTTCTTCTTCCTTCCTTCCTTTCTTTCTTTCTTTCTTTCTTTCTTTCTTTCTTTCTTCCTTCCTTCCTTCCTTCCTTCCTTTCTTTCTGAGATCATGTATTTTTGAGTTAGACAAGTGGAAAATAACAATCCCGGAGGCCAAGCTTTTATTTTTTTTAATTTTTTCATCATAACAACTTTTCAACAGTTAAACCACTTCAGTAAATATGAGTAAAGAGACAGAGAGCCTAGTCACAACACATGTTTACAACTAAGTCAGAGACTCTTAAAAATAGGGTGTTTGATGGTCCACTGCCAAGATAGGAACTCCAGCAGCCTGGGGTGCCAGCTAATAAGAACAGTCCGTGTGCTGATGTCCCAGGAAAAAGCTTCAAGCCAGTCCTCCAACATTCACTAAGAAGGTCCTCACACTGACAGGGAAAGGCACTATTTAAATGCAGAGGTAAGGTGAGAGGGCAGGAAGGCTGCAAGTGTGAGAGGCCAAGCACAAGAAACTGTTAACTGGGGCTCTAATCTGCAGAAGAGAACAGACTTGGGGACAACTAGTTTTCTAGAAAACAGGGCAATGGTGCCCAGATAGATAATACAACAGACAAAGAAGACCCGGGCTTAGGGAACCAGGCACAAAACAAGGTACATTTGGTTTCAGTTCAGATTCCTGATACTGGAATGAGCAGAACACAGACTGGGAACCAACTCCACATTTCCTCCTAGAGCTTGCTGCTCTGGACAACAAGCTCACTACTCCAGAATTCCTAGGATTCTCCTTCCTCCACCCCAAGCCTTGACTTCTGGTTCTTGAGGCCTTGGAGCACTTTGGGAATCTGGCAAAACCATGGAGTGGACTCACATTGCACATGCATGTAAGCCACATTATAGAACTTTGCATTCTGTACGGAGTAACTTGGAAACTCAAGAAGCTAAATTTCCTGCACAAGAAGAGCTCCCGACAGGAATGGTGGGGGAGCTGCATTCTTTTCCTCTCCATTCCTGAGCCTGAGGGCAGGACTTAGACACAACAACAGATTTACTGAGAAGTGTTATGGAAGCTTATAGCAAGATCCAATTCCCAAAAGAAAACTCCAAGGATGACTCTTATGTTCTGGGCTTTGTGTGCACCATTTCCACCCTTTTTGTGGCTACCCCCATCCAAAGAACAACTCTTTCAGATCGTACACAACGGAGATGGTGTCTGCGGGGTTTTCATGTGTGAGGATCTGGAGTGATCTGGTTGTGAGTTGTGGGGGGAAGAAGGGTGTCCACACCACACTTGCGAAATAGAGACCGCACTATCTGTGAGGACCACAAGGTGAAGGCGATGCATTTCTGAGCATAAACTCGTTTTCTAAATGGATTGTAACCTCCCTGCAGCATAATCAGGCCTCGAATCATTCCTCCGCAGGAATTAACATTTCATCTGGAATGTGCATTGAAGATACCCCTGAGCATAAAGAACCTATCCCAGGGACCAGCCATGCCCATGGGGCCGGTGCGGATTATGACTCAGCATCGCTCTTCCCGGTGAGCACACGTTTTATTTCAGAATCCTTCACAGGCCTTCCAGGTGGCTGTAGAAACCTATCCCAGAATGCAAGCCAAGGCTTATCTGTCATTCATGGACTCTACATGTTCCAGCACTTTCCGAGGCTTAGCAAACAAGAGACTGGCAACTTTCTCAGATATAACCTTAGGCATCCTTCTGAGCTGCATCTGCAGCTAGGATGACTCTTGTGTCCAACCAGCATGGGATTGCAAATACTTTGTTGCACTTGCTTACAAACTCAGGCCTGGATCAGACATGAGCTGGAGTCTGAGGACACCAGCCTGAGTGTCTTCTACACACAGCAAGGGCACTGATCGGAGGTAATGGGCCTCCAGCAGCTAGCAACAGTTCAAATTTTTATTGTACCACTCCTCAGCCCTCACCTCTATTTCTTTATCTGCCAAATGGGGATAATGTCAAGGTTTAAGTACAGGGAAATGAATTAATACTTCAAAAACATCTATAACGGTGTCTGACAAATTCAACACATGATGTGATTTTAAAAAGCGTGCTGTATTGAAAGGTCATGGCACAGAACCGCTCACTCTGTGCATACACCACAGTTGAAGGGGTTGTGATGCTCGAAAAAGCTGGGAATAGTGGCCCACAGCTTGAATCTCAGCACTTGGGAAGCAGAAGCAAGTGAATCTCTGTGAGTTTGAGGCCAGACCTGCCTATGTAGTGAGTTCCAGGACAGCCAGGCCTACATCATGAGACCATGACTAAAAAAAACCCAACCAACAAAGAGAGTGCCTGTGAGGCTGCTGACTTGGCCCTGTCAGTCATAAGGCCTGAGTTCAGTCCCCAGAATCTGCATACAAAAAGCCAGGGTAGATAATATGTGTTTGATTATCACTGGGGAAGGAGAGACAGGAGACTTCCTTGCGGCTCTCTGGCCAGTTAGCTTAGGTACTTGGTGAGTTCCAGGGAGTAAAAGATCATGTCTTGAAACAGCAAACAGACACACATAAACAAGCAAAGAAGATGGATAGCACTTGAGAACCCCAGCGGAGACATCCTCTGGCCCCAACATATATAGAGACCCACGTACCTACATATACATATATGCAAGCATTCACACATATACACAAAAGTTTGTGTTTGTGTATTTGTCAGTATTGTTCAACATCTGCTGAATGATGCCTGCCAGATGTCTGACACTACAGGGGAACTTTAATTGGAGATAAATATATCTTTACCTCCATCAAAAATGTCACTGATTAAAATCCCCTACCATTTTCTTTCGGTAAAAGAAAACATTCATCAACTTAAAGAAATGTATTCTCCACTTGTGTCTGAAAAGTCTCTTCTAAGCAGATAGCTGCAGATCTCTCCTTTAAGTCCCATCCAAGATATTACTCAAAAAAGAGTAACAGAAAGGAGAAGAGCTTACAGATCAGGTGTGATCCCTATGAAGAACCATAGAGACTCTCCTTTGAGGCCTCACTTTACAGGACTCTGCAGCCCTTCTCCACGACCCTGATACTGGGCTCCTTGGAGTCGTAAGAAACAGCAGCTAAGTGTTTACTTTCATAAATTAAACCACACTCCCACCATGACTTTTTTTTTCACAAATTGATGATTGAAATAAGAAAATGGAAAGTAAGAATAAGAAAAGAAGACCCCTTTCCAGCCTCCTTTATTTTAGTTTGGACTCCAACACCCTCACTCCATTCATGACTGCCATTCCTTTTAGAAGAGTCATCGGCTTCACGTTCTATGTGGGTGAGCTTGTGAAGAGCGTCACTGGCCCAGTCTAGCTGCAAATGCAGTTAAGGATTTGTAACCCGACTTCCTGGAGGTCACTGCCAGTGTGCCCTGTAGCGGACTACAGGCTTGCAGGCTTAGCACAAACAGGTCTAAGCCCTTTCCACTTGTCTGGAAAGCCAGCTCTGCAGAGAACATGTGGAGACGATGTGTGAACCTGCCATCCACACACAGCACAGCTGGGATTTAACAGTATTGTCCCTCAACTTCTCCAAGTCTGTTTCCCATTTGTACAGTGCAAATAGCTGTACTGACAGCTCAGTGATAGCACCGGGTTTCTGTGAGGAAAAGGTGGATGCTACCCATGTCAGGTACCGCTATTATTACAGTTGGCGCTTCTGAATGCTTCCTGACAGATGGCTATGCCATATCCCCCAGTGCTCCTGGTGCTAATTTTCTAACCATAGCTTTTCTGATTCTATTTTTTCTTCTCTCTTCTTTTCCCTCTTTCCCCCTTTTCTTTATTCCCTTTCCTTTCCTTTCCTTTCCTTTCCTTTCCTTTCCTTTCCTTCCCTTTCCTTTCCTTTCCATTCCTTCCCTTTCCTTGTCACTTTCCCTTCCCTTTTTCTATCATTCCTTCCTTTCCTTTGTCAATTCTGAGGATCAAACTCAGGTCCTTAACACTGGCCAAAGATCAACACTCCACCCAGTGTTTCCGTTCTCAAGCAGGATGGCATTCTCCACTAAAGGAACCGCCAGCATTTTCTCTACAGTTCTTGACCCTCGGTGATTTTTTGGTAGAAGGACTGCAGCAGCTCTAAGGCACCAAAGCCTCACTAACAGCATTTCCCACAAACTAGTGAAAGCAGAACCAGGGCTGAGCCAGGAAGACTGGTGGGCAGAGCTGCTATGCCGAAACGAGCAAAGAGAGAGAACTCTTAGGGCAGACATTTTCTTGTGGCTCTCACTTTGCAGAGTGCTTCTCAGATTGGCTTTCCTTTAATTAACCGAGATATGTCTTCAACTGAGGAGCACGTGTTGTGCATTGCCAGTCACATTTGTCATGCTCCTTCCCTATTTTAAGCTGTAAACTCCATCCAATGAGAAATTTGGACTGAGGCCCCAGCACATAAGTACTCAACATCTACACCATCCCCCTTCCTTACACCAACACTGTCCTCTCCGAAGAGACATGAGTAGAATTTGAACCTGAGAAAAAATTTAAGACATTAGCGACCCTCTGAATCTTTCAAAAACATCCTGTTTTTAATCACATTAAT
Source organism: Rattus norvegicus (assembly GCF_021556685.1). Taxonomy (NCBI): domain Eukaryota; kingdom Metazoa; phylum Chordata; class Mammalia; order Rodentia; family Muridae; genus Rattus; species Rattus norvegicus. The sequence continues at coordinate 16,488,492 of NC_141541.1, read as the reverse complement.
ACACTCTCTCCCTCCAACCCTCTATCCTAGGTATGTTAAATGTATAATTAAATATGTAGGACCTTGGCATAATCTCTTCTCCTTTTCTTCTTCTCCCATTTGAAAGCTAGATATGATAACTACAGGTTGCAAACCAACAATCCGGCAACTGATTGAACAGATATTTACTGCTAGCTCCAGGACTTTAAGGGCCTGGGATGATTGTTGTAAACAAGACTGTCATGGCCCCTGGTCTCATGGAGTTTATAGTCCCACTGGGGAAAGAGAAGAAACACAGAAAACAGGAGTTCAGATAATGATAAAATAAATTTCATGCTAAAAGTTATGAAGAAAATAAAAACTATGAGGCGAAAAGATGCAGGAATTAGGGAGCCAGCCATACACACACTCTTTTAAGCAGTCGCTGAGGTCTAGCCAGGAAGTGATGCTAGAGCTCACTTTTGTATGACACGAATAATTCAGCAGGCAGAGTACTGCGGAGCCAGATCCAACCAGGCGCTGGAGACATGGTGACTAGCCTAAGAGAACTACAGTGGTAGAAGCCTGGACCAGCCTACAAGTTTCCTGTCACTCTAGCTATTTCCTAGTTTCTATAAATCAGTATGATTTTGCTTTGAACTGTTTTGTTTTGTATTGTCTTTTGCAGGAATTTTTAAAATACTCGTTGATGCATTTCTTTGTTTCTAATTTTCTCTGAGAATCACTCTCACAGCCACATAGTAAAAACAATTATTCTGAGTGAAGTATGTGTCATGCATGGTGTGTGTGTGTGTGTGTGTGTGTGTGTGTGTGTTGCCCATTGTCTGTGCATATGCTGCATGTGTGTTGCATGTGTGCATGTGTGTTATGTGCGTGTTGTGTGTGTAGTGTGTGTGTGTATGTGTGTGGTGTGTGTATGTACTGTGGTGTGCATGTGCAGGCATGATGGGGACTTTGGATGCATTTTCTCAGCAAAGGTAAGGCAGAAGAAATGCAACTTAATACACTTCACTTTAGGCACCGAGAGCGAAAAGTCACATTGCACAGCATAACGCCAAGATATTTTCATCTAAAAAACCCTAACAAAGGAAATTCCACGCCATTTAGAGGCAACTGGGGGAAAAAGTCACTATCTTTGTGACACCAACCTAACAGACAATGAAGCCCTTCAATGAACACTATGACAACCTCGACCAAAGGAGGCTTTGCTTCACGCCAGTTACTTCTTGCTTTGTTAAGAAAATGCACCCAGCTGTTCTGGAGCCTCAGACATAATCCACTGACCCCCAAGATACTGAGAGTCATAGGATGCCGAAGAGCTGGGCTCTAGTTGCTTCTAGAGAGAGGGAGGGCGAGGTGTGTGTCAAGAATTCCTCTCTAACATTAGGGAAAATGTTTCCTTTGTTGGTGTGTTGGAGCATATCTTGCTTTTTTCTTCTTTCCAGTTCTATTAAATCCCTAAACAGAGTCGAGTTTTCAGGGCTTAGGGCTGCCCTGGGGAAATAGGTGATTATGCTCTCTGCTTAGGGCTTTAGTGATAAGGAAAAAAATAGCAATGGGCTGAATCCCATCCCCCAAGCCAATTTCTCTGACTGTCTTTTATAGTCTCCCTTTAAAGAGGAAACATATTTTACAGATGAAGTGGTGACAAGGATAGAATCCCGTCCATCAGTCTGCACTTCTCAATTGTTGTGTGTCTCTGAGGGAGAGACAAACAGATGGAGGGACTGATGTGTGCACTCGAACACCCGTCAGCTCCTGAGAAGGAAGGCCCCACATTTCATTTCATATTCTGCATGACATGCTATCATCTCACGGTGGTACTGGTGGTACTCAGCTCCGGGATCCTCAGTACTCTGCAGAAATGCAGTGAGTACAGTTGATAGGTGTGGAGTTGGGAAACCAGGGCTCCAGCAGCAAACAAATTGAACAAAGTACTTCTCCCTGTCTGCCCTGCCTAAGACACCCTGGGCTAAGCACCCTGCACTAAGCTAAGCACCCTGCACTAAGCACTGCTGGGCTCTGCCCTCCTGACATGGAGCTTGACGCTAAGGTTACTTTGGACTCTCTTTACCAACATCTTTTTTTTAAAACAAATAATAACCATCTTTATTAACTCTTTTTTAAATTGTTCCTCAATAAAAACAATTCTGAAGATACTAAAGTCTAAGAAATAAAATGCATCTAGGCAGGGAGTATTCAAAAGTGTATCACTGAAGCAGGCCTCAGTGGTAACCAAAGCCACCTACCAGGTCTTCTTATTGTTTTAATGATAATGACAGTAATAATCATAGCAATAACAATAGAAGTCAATGCCAATGCCGTGAAGAAGGTCTTTAAGTTTCACCGCTAGTTGGCATCCATGCTTTCCAGGCTAGACTGTTACCGCACCATGAATACAGGCAGCATGTAGGGCTAATATGATAGCACTCAGCCTTCCCTTCATTTGTGTACTCATGTATTGTGAAGGTTAAAATAAGGCATGCAGGCAGACTGGGGTAATTTCCTACAGAGAAGCAAGTGGAAATCGAGAAGAATGTTTTTAAAGACGGGATTTGTTTCTTCCCTGTATTCTGTCCCAGCTCACCAAGTCCTCAGTGACCTCCAGGATCGAATGCAATTACATCGGACGTATATATTTGCTATGCTGTTTGAGTCTCCCAAGGGCAGCATAACAGTAAGAGGGAGTGACATCTTTATGAGGTTAACCCTTTTCTATTTTAAGAGTAGACTACCGAAGGCAGATGTGACCCCTGGAGCGGAACAAGAATGCTGGAAATCTGGGAGTTAGGAGGAATGAGAGGCCATCCTCCAGAAGGAGGGAAAAAACGATGTTCCAAAGAACAGTCAGCTAGGGAAGCCCAGGGGAACCTGTATGCATATGATAGGAAAGCAGGGTGTCAAAGGAGAGGTGAGGTAAGCATACCTGTGCCATGAGCCTTGCACTGTGCTGACCACCTGCTCAGTTTCCTGGTTTCAAGTGTTATCTAATTTAACTCACAACCTTTTGAGGGGTGTAATATTATCTTAAAGTAATGTGTCCTCAAAAGCATGGATAAATCCAGCAGCCATTGCCCTATACTGGTTTCCAGCCCTGATTCAGTCAACCTTCCTGACATTATAAGGCACCCCAAACTTAGTGTCTCAGTGCAGCCAAGCAGAATTTCTCATGTTTTTTCTAGCAGGTCTGGTTTTTCTAGCAGGTCGTGCTGAGGGAATGCTGGGAGGACGGGGGTTTGGTCACTCAAGGACAGTGGTGCTCTTGCAAAAGAGGCACTTTGCCTTCTCTGCATGTGGATATGCAGTCTCCTGCCTAGGCCCAACTTCTTGGGTCTCTGTTCCAAGAGGACTTCAAGGACAGCCTCAGACATGGCAGATGTCATTCTTGTCACTTAGAATTGGTTAAAGCAAGTCACGAGGTCACATAGTTAGACGGAGGAAACAGCAACCATTCTTTTTACAAATGGGAAAGAACCACTGGAAAGACCTACGCGAGACCGAGGGTATTGTATGATCACTTAACACCCACCCTAAAGAAAGGTTTCCAGTCCCATGCTGCTGCTGCCAACAGAATTTCAATGTTTATGACAAGTTTTACTGCTACCTTTTTCATGGTTTATAAAGTTATCTTGATAAACAACACTTCATGTAGCCTTAAACGGATGCGAAAAGCCCTGTGTTTTCCTCTATCTCTAATGTTGTTGTTAGTGTTTTGTGTTTTAATGGGCTTTAATTTCTTCATCTAGAGTTCGGTCTGTTTCCTCTGCAGGCTCATACAGGTCTATAAATTGTAGCCTAGCGGCCTATTTTTAGAGCTACATGAACTAGCTCTCTGGGGGGACAGGCAGGGTGGAGATGGGATAAAACAGGGAAGAACAGAGCTTCTGCTAGTAGCGCACTCCCTTGCATGTTGTGAGAGCAGGATTTAGGGGAGAGACATAAGGAAACCCCTTCCATGTGGGCACGTAATCCCGCATCATCTGGCTGCCTCTCTAGCCATTTCCATTTATTATATGTTAAGCAGCATACGACAGCCTTATACCAGGGATTACAGCCTGAGTCTTTGCTCTGAGGGCTTCTGGATCCAGTTAGACAAAACAACTCCCCGTATCACACTCTCACATGAACTGAGAAGACAGCAAGTGAAAAGGCTCCCCAGCCAGTGTGTTCCTGCGGGAAATGCTTGGCTGGGGCTCTCTCAGAAAGATATTGTTGCCTGGCCTATGGAAGATCAGGTTCCCAAGGAGAAAACCAATGTTTAATTTAGCACAAAGACAGCTCAGACTTTCTCTCTGGGGGACTGAGCTTGCAAACAGATCCGCGTGCACAGGCTCTAACCCAGCAGAGGAAGCACTCTTTGCTGCAATGCTTGGGACTTGGACCCAAACTTTGACTCAAGTGTAGCTTCTGTTGCTGTGAGGAGGGCTGCCGCTCTTTCCTGTTTGTGCTCGTGTCTATATGCTGGGCTTTCTCCATGCTGCTGTGAGACTAGAATGGGATAATAGTAGCAGACATGTTTGGCTGTGTCTAAATTACACGGTGTTGTGCGGCAATCAGACATGCCAAGCGTAGCTGGTTTAGCTCTTAGGTAAACCATGGCTATAACCAAAAATTGGACTGGTCATTAGCTTATCCTAAGAATGCTTTAACTTTTATAGTTTAGATTCTAGAGATCCCCTGAATGAGCAAGCTTAGGTATACTAAGTCCAGCCATCACCATCCCAAAGGCCCAGCACAGCTTACCCTGATCTGCTTACACTCTACTTCTTGGTATCCTACTTGGTTGTCGTGACTTTAACTATTTCGGATTGCTCTGCGTGTCCTGAGATCTGCTAGCACACTTCTGCTTTAACTTCATGTGACTAAGAAGGAACCTATGTTCGTGAGGGGCTCATGAAGACGTGCAGGCTACATATGCCATCTACTTTGCTTTTGGGGATAAAGTTTCTCACTGGAACTCACCATGTGAGCTAGAGATCTGGCCAGTGAGTTTTTGGGATTCTCCTCTCCAGCAGGAGAACCGCAGTGCGGCTGCTGGGGTACAGAACTCAGGTCTTCATGCTTGTGCAGTGAGAATTTTACCAACTGAGCCATCTCGTTAGCCTCAACTTTTTTTTCTTAAGCCAGGTAATGAGCTTTCTGCTCAAATCCATTAGGAGTACCTGAAAAAGTATTGAAGAACAAGGGATTCACTGTGTTGGGCTTTCCATGGGAGAGACCTGTTAGTGTGTAGGGTAAGAGCCACTAATGGAACTCAGCCTTGTTTCTGGCAGAAGGGAAAGTTAAAAACCACAATGATAACGATTCCATGTCCCACAGAGACCTGTCAGGATGACTCAGGAAACAAGAACAACACTAAAAATAAGAATAAAACAAAACAAACCCATCTGAGTTTGATGTTGCATTCTGTAAGCATAGTTATCTTACAGAAAAGTAACTGGGGTCCCAGCTTACATAATAACAGGATCAGACAATCAGGACACATGGCGTTGACCACATTCTTCTGCCTTAGAAGCAGGAAACCATCCTTGCATGTATATCATCCACCAAAGAGCCGGGGCGTTCTTTCCTTTGTCATCGTTTCTGCATCAGCCCCCGACCCCCCGACCCCCCGACCCCCACGCCCCACCCCCCACCCCTCGCTCAGGCTAAGAGCTGCCAGAACTAAACTTGCTTTGACATTTTGGCAACAACTTTTTTTTTTAATGTTCCTTACAGAAAGGCACAGGTTAGGAGGCACTGAGCAAAGAGAATGTTCAAATGTTCAAAACCAGGAGCTGCATCAGGACAGAGAAGTGTGAATGTGAACTGCTCAAGGTTGGGTTGAGGGCCGGTTCATGCTGCCTGTTTACTTGCATACAGAGGTAACGAATTTCTTGACAAGAATCTGCTTGCGGAAGCACAAATTCTCCTCAGCAAAGGCCTTCGAACCATCTTTTTTTTTTTTTAACTCTGGGACAGGATTTTTAGAACTATTTGCTAATTCGAATTAAAAATTTAGTGAAATTGTTAAGTTTAGGCTAGTCCCTTCAAAGGACTCGAAATCTTGGTAGGCAATTGAAATAACTCATTTGCTCACTAAATATGCCCTCTTCCGGCATAATGGAGACTCAGAATGTACGCTAGAAGCACACAGCCAAGAAGGTAACTCCAGTCAAGTTTGGAACTGAGACCAATGCACTGTTCAGTCTTTCTCTCAACGACTCAAGAGGATGCTAACTACATCCAACCAACAAAGAAATGGAGCCAAGACGATGATGCCAACTGAAGCAGAGAGGGGAACAGTGACACAGGACCCTGCGCTAACCTCAGCAAACACTGAACGTCTCTCGCACTCCCGGATGTGGAAGCTTCCGTGAGCTTCTTCACGCATGTCTTTCCTCAGACGAGTACTACCAGTCACATTCTACTGCGGCTCTCCTTGGTGCTGCACATTTGACTCATTTAATAAAGACCTGGTGTTTAGTTAGTTCTGTTATCATTATTTCTAAGGATATGGAGGCAGGAGATTTTAACCGAGTTAACCAGGAAGACACAACATGGTTGAGTTAAACCTGGGCCATCTTACCCTAGATCCCAAGTTCATCTTAACTGCTCTGTTAACTTCCCTCCTTCAGTCATCCAACCTTAACATTTGATTTTCAACCCCATTCACACACCTTTAACAAGTTCTAAGGGGAAAACTATCTATAATTGCTTGTTTATGTAGACCTAGCATTGTGCGTGCCACAGAATAGTGAGTTTCCTTAAACTCCAGAAAACACCCAGTTCCACATTCTGATGTATGATTTCTAAGCCTCTGCTCAAATCATGAAGAAGCAAGAACTATCGTGTGTGTGTGTGTGTGTGTGTGTGTGTGTGTGTGTACGCGCGTGTTCACAAGTGCATTCATGCTGAGACTGGCTCATTGTCATCTCTGCTCCCTCAGTGGTTTGACTGACTATGCTGGCCTCTGGCTTTCCTCAGCTCTCATACAGCATTATGTAAACTTTCTCTTCAGGCTGCTGTTGTCTCACATCTGTCCCTTACTGTCAGCCAGAATGGTCAGAGACGATAGAGACAGACCTCTTACTGGAAGTAGCCCACGGAGCCCAGCCTTGCTGTGAATCAGAGAGGGGGGGTTACTGGCTTGCCTCGGTTGTTCCTTCTCTATACCCTGTAAAAGAGGGCTGAATGGAGGACAGTGTTGAACTCTAAGGTATCAACAAAGACCCATCTGTATTGAACTCTAAGCCACCTATCTGTATTGAAATCAAGTACATTGCAACTGTTATCCCTAATCCTGTCTTGTAAAATTTTTTGAATGCTTCTTTTAATCAACAAGATCTTTTCAAACCAGGGTACACAACAATTCAGCTCCTGGAGGAATCTACCTGCTTATGAGGAGAGCACAGCTCACTGACAGGACAGACCTTGCATGCAGCTAGAGGCCCGGGGAAGTCTGGAGAGGGGTGGGGCTTGAGCTCTAGTTCTTTCAGTTTCTCTTCGCATCTAGCCAGCGAGCTTTGAAAAGGCTCTGCTCTGAAGGCCGTGTGTGCCGTGCATGTAACTCACGATGGATGGAGAAGTGTGTAAACAGCAAAGCATTAAGCAGCCTTGGGGACTTGAGGCTCGTAGAACAGAGCACTTAGGCTGTGTGCCCTGAGAAGAGGCTGCTGAAGGGAAAGGCAATGCTTGCCTTCAAGCACATGAAGGATTAGTGTTGCTTCATAGCTCTGGCCTCCTCTGCTCCTGCCTGGCTCCATATTTGACCAGGCTCTCATGACACTGCTGGCATTTTCAGTGTGTTCCTGAACCCCACATTTCCCTGCACTGCTTACTCAACCACACACTTCCCTGCTCTAGCTCCTAAATATTTAACTTTTATGGCTGCCCACATGCCTGCAGTCCACACCTCATCTCATGCTTAGTGTCTGTGTCCCTCACAGGCCCCGAGGCTAGTCATATTCTTTGTAAGATTTTCCCTGGCCTAGATTTGAAACTCTTTCTCACCCAGTTTTCATGTTTCGTTTACTTTCTGTGTTCAGCACCATGTTATTTTGGTTAATAATACTAGCTATACTAGCCTGGAACTGTTATTGTTGTTGGACCTATGAGACAGAGTTGCACATTGTACCTCAGGCTATCCTGGAACTGTTTAATGTAGCTCAGGCTATCCTGGAACTGTTTAATGTAGCCCAGGCTAGCCTGGAAACTGTTTAATGTAGCCCAGGCTAGCCTGGAACTGTTTAATGTAGCTCAGGCTGGCTTCACACTCCTGGTAACCCTCCACTGCCTTGGCCTCTGTTTGCTGGAATTTCAGGCATGAGCCATCATGCCTATCTTAGTGTTAGGGTCCTCGTCTCTAATCCAGGACAAATGCCACCCATTTAACCTGGTGTGCTGGGGGTGCTGTGAAGCATGTAGAGGGAGCTCCCTGGGTTCTTTGGGTCTGTTTCCCTCAGTTTTAGGCCATTGGGAAAGCTAGGAAGTTCTGTTGTCCCATCACCAGGCAGGCAGAGATCCTCCACTGGACTGAGGGCAGTTGTGTCCTCAGCATGCCAGGGGAGATCCTCCTTTGGAGCGAAGGCAGCAAGGCTGTGTCCTTAGCCACATTCCTTTATTCTCCCACAGAGCTTGCTGGAGTGTGAAGGGAATTAGCATGAAAATGAAGGAGGAGGCATTTAGAGTTGTTTTCATTAAACATGGATGGCCTTGTCTGTGAATGCTGAACACACGCAAGGGGCTGGGACGAAGGAGGCAGTGGGGGAGAATCCACTCAGAAAGTCTGGGTCTGTGTGCACAGAAAAACGGGGTGGTTGTTTTTTAAGTTTTAGAATTACTGCCAGTTGTTCTTTTTTTTTTTAAATGAAATAAAAATGCTAAGAGTCAAAATGAACGATAAAATTTAGAAAACACTTAGCCATGCTCACAACCCTAGTGATATTTAATTGCTGTGTCTAAGAATGTTTGAGAATTGCCCCTCCCCCAACCTTAACAACTTAGCGCTTAAACTTGTTTAGAGGTAGAGAGAAGCCACAGTCAGAGAAAAACCTTGATGAGTGTTTTGAGCATGAATTGGTGAGTAGTACTTAGTAATGGAAGTGTTTCCTAGAAAGCACCGACTGCTGTAGGAAACGCAGAGTACCGGGGTATGCATGACGTCACTCTGACGTTAGCGCATGCTTTCTGACAGTATTTGAAAGAACACGTGTCCCGGGCTCTCTCTCCACTGCGGCCTTATTTTACTTGTGTGAGGTGGAGAGGCCCTAAAACTCTGCCATTATTGCTTCGTCCTAGAGCAGCGAAACAAAATGGGTCTGTTCTGAAGGAAAGGGTGGCTGCATAAATAAATAATATAAACAGTCTCCTCCCAGCGAGACTTTTCACGTAGACCCCTAGCCCCAGACTTCCAGATGTGCCCTTCTCTCCCTGTGCAGCCCTGAAACCCTGAGTTGGTCCACTGGATGCTTCCAAGACACCTGGGGACTTGGGCAATTATTTAACTGGTTTGACTTTCTTAAACTAAGAACTGGCATTTAAGAATGCTGTTGGCAAAATATTTAACTTTTCTATCCCAATTGTGTAAACAACTTCTCTAATAATCCTTAGACACTCTGGGGGGACATACCTTGCCAAAGCTTGTTGGGTCCATGCAGAGATATAAAGGGTACATTTGAAAGACACCTCAGTTGTCACAGCAAGGCCCACTTTGAGTAGTGTTCCCTGAGTCTTCAGAGATATGTAAATACACAGCTATTTTGGCTTTCTCCTGACAGCCCTGGTTTCACAAGGCCGGTCCCTCTGTTTAGAATAAAAGGGATTTTACCACTTAAAATAGACAAGGGAAAGCCGAGAAGATCCTGTGAATCACGGAGAAGCTGCAGTCATCCCCAGTGCTCAGCGGCAGCATTGCTGGGAATGCTTCTGGCTTGTTTTACTTTTTCCCCCAGTGCCTATCCCTAAAGCACTCATTGATCCATGTGCTTTCCGGCATGAGCTGATCTCTGTCTGGCAGATGACTACCCAGTGCCTTCCTCTGTCATCTAGCAGGTTAGTGACCAGGCACCAAAGCAAGGGATGAGCTCCTGCTCTGGTCCTTTCCCCCATAGCACATTAGAGAAAAGATAACGGCTCAAGCAGAAGGTGGCTTGAGACCACTCATCTGCCCAGCCTAGCGACAGGAGTCCATGCCACGGAAAAAGAGTGTGTCTCAGGCAAGAGGGAAAGATTAATAATTATCATGGATATGCTAACCTAACAGCTCCATAAACCAGTGGTTATTGAGTTTCACGGATCATTTGAAGACTCAGACAAACTTCAACAGAACGTAGTTTAGTGGTAAAGCCATCTCTGAGTAGCTAGAAAGGTGTCAGAGCCCCACAGTCCCAGCCCTCTGTGAGGCCCTGTGTTTGCAGTCTCTACAGAAATGGGGCTTCCCCTCAACTGGAGCTAAATGAAGAAACTGGCTGAGCAAGGGTAGCAGAATTAGGCTCTCAAGTGGACAGAATTAGAACTGACTTAGAGGTTCTTCTTGCATTGTTCTTCACACTCAGGCTATTAAAGAGTCCGGACAGTATATCCTCTTTGCATAGAACACCCCTCAGAAACAAGCTTATCCCTCTGAGCAGAAGCTGTCCTGTCACCTTTCTTTGGGAAGCGGTACTGACGATGCCCAAGGCACTGCCGCACAGCACGTGCTGGTTACAGAACTTCACCAGGGTACACCACGTGTATTTTAACTTAAGTGATCAATACTTTCCCCTTCTCCAAAGGGCGTTCGCAGGCACTTATAGCATACACATTAGCCAGCAAAGTGTTACACTCAACACAGCCAGACCACATAAATCTGCCTATGCAATAACATTAAGAATTCTGACACGCAATCTCGGCGGAGGTCCTCTGAGATTATTAACATCGCTCTCAACACGAGAGGTGTCTGAGCAAAGTGAGAGTCTCTGGACGAGACGCTTGAATGTCTGGTCCTTCTCCCCTCTAGACAGCAGCAGCAGTAGCTTTAGGCAGAACTTGCCTCTCAGAGCAGAGTAGCATGGGAAGAAACAGAGCCTCACATGGAAAAGTTTAAGTACAGAGGGCGACCCAGTAACTACAAAAGGGTGTCAGTGCAACCCTTGGGATACCACACAGGCTAATCTAGGGGTGAGCATGAGAACGGAGACGTCACCTCCTCACCTAACGTACACTAACCCCCGCCACCCCTGGCTTCATGCCTACACTCAGGGAGGGTATTCCAGCTAGAGGCTATCTCAGACTTGGTTGGTCGGAGGGAGAGAGAAAAGTGAGTCCCTGGGAAAGGGTGGCACAGCAAACACCTTCAGCTTTTGCAACTGCAAACTGTTTAGTGGAGAAAGGCCAGACACCATGCCTTTGTTCTCTGACACCTCAGGCAAGGTTACGAACGTATGTAAAGTTACAAGAACCACTGAAGCTGGTTTCATTTTGCATCCTGTAACACTCCAGTGAAAGAGAACTTTATCAACTTTCCTCCCAATGGGACAGAAGCAAAAACCAAGGAAGGCCTTGGGGGAAATGAGGAGGCTGGGAGGGAGAGCCGCAGGAAAAGTCCACCCTGTGGGCTTCTCTAGGCTTGGCACCCAGGGCAGATCAGGCTTCCCCTCTGGGGTTGGCCAGGGTGCCTGGCTCTCGGAATCATCCCCAGAAGCACTCACCAGGAGACTCTGAAGCACACAAAGCCACATTATTGGGAGACTTGCAGACAGATTATAAATTTACTGGGGACAATCAAGGCATTTAGTTACTTTTGGCTGCAGATGCTGGTGACACGCACATGCACACAAACCTCATTCTTCCCCCTCTTTCTTCTCCCCAGCACCCCTCTTTCAGAAGACAAACTTCCCCTTAGCTGGGAATTCCAGGGAGAAGTGAGGATGGAGCAGGTGGGCAAGAGAGGAATACAGGCCTAGAAACGAATACAAACTGAATAGTTTCATTCAAGGATAAAGCCCAGGCCAGTTTAATTATAGACAGCAGTTTCATCTGGATCTGGGGGACCCAGAGTCACAGTTCTAGGTGGCCCAAGGAAAAATGTTTGCCTTCTGGGGAGGAAGAACAGAAAGCTCTGGGAACTATGGGAATCACCACAGACGAAGGACATGGGGAGAGCAGCCAGGAAGAAGCAGTGGGCCGGCTGGAACAGGCCCTCTCCTCCTCAGGAGCTTCTTAGTGCCATCCCTCCTTGGGGCTTTCTGGATGTTTTGGGGCTTCCATGCCCATGATCTGTCGGGTGTCTCTCATCAGGCTTGGCTTAGGCTGACTGCAGTTGTCCCGGGAGCAGTCACAGAACCTCTTAGCTTAGCGGGAGAAGCCTGTGGGCTTGGCTTCCTACTTCTGCTGAAAGGCTCATGGCAGAGCAGTGTGTGGGAAGCCTGAACACTACAAGCAGGGGGTCACCTGACCAAGACTGATGACTCAAAGCTCTTTGCTCTGTGTGGCGTGTGTGCTTGGGGGTGGGGGTTGTTGTCTGAGCCTCTGAGGAAGCACTTCCAGTCAGAAAATTACTCAGGCTTTAGGGTTTGGTGTGCTGTTACCAGTAGGGACTAAAGACAAGGTGCTTCCTAGAACTACGGTAAACAGTCGTCAGTCTCTTCCACAAGTGCTGGGACATCCCAGCCTTAATTGGAGGGTCCAGAATAAAGACTGAATTGGGGCCTGTGGTGGGAGCCTATGAGAATCCTGGTAGTCCTCTTCCCAAGCTTTCCTGCAGTATCTGTCTGTGAGGTATTTTCCTCATGTTTTTGTTTAAAACTGTGGGAACACCTATGTAATAGTCAATCACAGACACCCCTTAACTCCAGGGAAAGGTCACAGAAGGGGAAGGGGCATGGAGCAAGATGAACAGGTCATCTGAACTAAGTTCCTGTCAAGTAAAGAATGTCTTCCTGGGCCTAATCAGAGCCAGTATGTAAAGCAGCAGGGTTCTCAAGGGTTTCCCAGCTGTAAGGTCTTCTTTCACAAACTAGACTGTGAGCCTCTGGAGAACCCAGGCTCTTACCTCTCGAGGAACACCCTTTGGGTGTAGGACAATGACAATGAGCAAGCCCTGGTGGCTTTGACAGTGAGAGCTTACAACCACATTCGCATACCCAGCGGCTTTTGAGCGACTGCTATCTTGGCCTTCTTCATGGCCATCCAGTCCATACGAGGCCAAGACAGCCACCACCTTCGCAAAAGGCCACATGACTACAGCCAGAATCATAGGAGAAAACCAGGTGCCTTACCGCAAGCAGGGCTGAGTTCCGCTGGTCCCCCGGGGTCGAAGCTGGCGGCTGCTGCTCTCGGTTTATCCCACCGTTATCATTACTGGTCAGCCGGTGCTGCTGATGGTGATGGTGATAGTCTGGTGGAGGTGGTGGGGCTGTGCTTGCTGCCTGGGAGGCCACAGGAGGGGCGGTAGGGGGCGGTGGAGGGGCTGTGGTGGTGGCAGTCGTGGCTGTAGCCTTAGCATGTTTGCTAGCCTTCCTTGCCCCCTGGCCATGCTGGACCAGGCTAAGAAGCTGCATGGTGCTTTCCCTTTCTCGGTCTGAGCTCTCAGCCCTACCACGTTCATAGCGTCCTTCACAGCTCAGGTGGTGCTGTCGGCAGACAGCAATGCGAGCCCGCAGGCGTTCCACAATGGCACTGTGCACTCTCGGGGTGACTGAACCCCCTCCAAGGAGCCCCGCCCCAGAAGCCCCCCCCAACCCTCCTGCGGGGGCCTGCGGGGGCGCTGTGTCCCCCATCTTGTTGGACACAATGATTACTGCCTCTGGTGTGGTGAGGTGCAAGAGGCTGGTGTTGGCTATTGCGGGCAAAGCGGGTTTTAGTGTTCAGGGCCACATGAATAGAGGTCTTCTGAGGGTGGGGAGAGAGTGGAGAAGGTGTGGGGGAGGGGTCTTCAGAGAGTGGGGAGGCAGTGGAGAAGGTGTGGGGGAGGGGAGCGAGTAACAACAGGGTGGGGAGAAAGATTAGAAACCAATTGGAGAGAGGAAGTTGGAAACAAACCCTGATCAACTTACTCTAATTGCATTTGACAGCTCAGGAGAAGTTGGACAGAGTTGGTAGTTTTTTTTTCTCCCCTACCAGGCTGACAAGAGCCTCTAGGTACTTAGTAAACACAAAGTCTGGGGGACCGTTCAAGAATTCAGGGATTGTCAAGGAAGAAGCAGAAGCACATAGCAAAAGGAATCAGAAGAGTCATTAATAGAGATCCGGGCTCCCCCTCACCTCGCTTTTTCGGGAAATTATTTATAGGGGTGTTTCTGCAGAGAAACACATTTCTCCCGGGGGCTATGAACCGGCAGCCTTCACTTTTACTCAGGTTAAAAAATAAACAACAGGACTGTTTCCCAAGGCTTCTGAAGTCATGTTCAAACTGTGCGAAATCCAGGAAGACTATGTTGGTTTCTCCGTCCCTTTCTCTCCCTCCGGTGTTGGTGCTTTCTCCTTCTTGGGGGTAGAGTAGGATGCAGTCTTCTCCCCAAAGAAGACAGCTTTTCAGTCTTAACAACGTCTGTAATTGGACTTCAGAACCATGCTCTTTTCTTCAAGCTAATCCAATCACCGGCAAAAATCCCGATCCCCTCTTAGGTTTCTTAGTCTTAAATGAAAGCAGGCTCAAGTGGCTGGCTACCGAGAGAGCTCCTTCAACACATTTCCCCCTTTCCCACTTAATTTTAATTCCTCACCCCCCACTTCTATTCTAACACAGTATCAAGAGAGACAAAGTCTTCCGAGAGTAATTTACAAACGATGGTCAAACTTACAAACTTCCAGCAAATTGCACCGAGTCATGTCCAGCCACTTTTCTGTCCACTTTTGTACATTCCACGCCGGGCCAGTGCCTCAGAGGGTCTGGACTCCCAAAGGCAATGTGGCTCTATCTCTTGTAATGCTTCGCGTTATAGATTGGGGGGGGGGGAGAAGAAAAAAAGTCGCTTGTATTTTCCTTTCTCTTTCAGGTCCCTTCCGAGCGCTTTCCTGACACCGACTCCCGCTCCTCGGACTCACGGCGAAACACAGGCTTTCATTGTGCTGCGATACGAGAGGGAGAGAAAGAGAGAGAGAGAGAGTGAGTGAGACAGAGGGAGAGAGGGAGCCAGCAGGCTGCAGATGGGGGAGGAGGGCGGGAGCTCCGGCTCCCTGGTGGAAGGCTGGTGCCGCTGCTCCAGTGAGTAATCGCAGCCAGGCGCCGGGGAACGGAGTGCAGAGGCCTCCCAGTGGCTGAAGAGGCAAACCCTCCGGAACAGCATCTCTCTAGGCTGGCTCTGGCCTCAGCCTCAGCCTGGGTGCTGGGGTGGGGGGAAGATTGGGGAAATTCCCCAGTCTCCTCGTAAGTGTTCGAGCAGCTCTCAATGCTGAAGAAACTCCCAGTCAGGGACTGTATTTTTCCCCTTCCAGGCTCGCAGTCCGCCCTCCTGAGGATATGATTTTCGCTTTTCAATAAGCTGTAAACGACACCACTGAGCACCCCAACAAGAGCTGGGTGAGCCTAGAGTAAAAGCTCATTAGCACGGTGAGGAAGTTGGTCAGTGATTGCTGTGAGGTGCAGAGAGGGAAGTCCACCGCTGGCTGTCTCCTAAAGGGACCCATTGGTGGAGGCCAGAGAGTTTGGGCAACAGGCTGGGTGGTGATGGAGCAAATAAATCATCGGGGATAAATAAACGTTTTATAAGACTGATATTGTCATTACCTCGAGGAAGGAAAAAAATTTCTTTTCCTTTGAAAAGTCAACAAATACAAGGTGTATTGTCCGTGGCAGTTTGGTTGTCAAACTAATGTGCCACGTGATTTCAAGAACATTCATAACAACCAAAACAAAAAAAATAGCTTTTGATTTCTTATCTTCATATCTTCATATGATGTAGCTTGTAAAATACTCAAGCAGATTGGACAAATCTGTGTGTTTAGCAATTACGGAGAATAAACTAAGATGTGCACAGTATTAGAAGTCAGGACCAACAAAAACTCGAGTTGTTTGGATCTGAGGTCTCCAGACACAAAGCTTCATTCACTTGAGCGACTAGAATTTCAGCAGGACGATCCTGCTTCAAACGTGAGCTGTGGGTAGAAGCAAACAAAATTCAGGTAATAAGCTCGAATTGTGACTGCTTTTAGCTGCTGAGGCATCTCTTCAACCCCCACCTCTCTGTAATTTTGACAGGAGCATAAATTAGAGCTTGAGAAACAAGATTTCAACAGACAGGTTTCGCTACTACATTCCAGCATGTAAGACACTGCTCTAAAAGCTAGGATCAAGTCTTGAGTGTCTTTTGTATGAATGTAAAAATGTGTATATATATATATATATATATATATACATATATATATGCACATACCTGTAGTGCCGTGCTCACTTAGTCCAGATGAGTGTTAGGTCCCCTGGAACTGGAATTATAGTTGTGAGCCATCACATGAGTTCTGTGAACTGAACCCAGGTCCTCTGCAGGACCAGCAATTGTTCTTGACTGCTGAGCCATCTCTCCAGTCTCCTTTTATGCACATTTACCTGTATGCATACCAGCCATTTACATCCAATCATGCATATCATCTTTATTATTTATTTTAGAAATCAGCAACTAAAGTCCAGCATTTCACATGTCATCCCCATCAATACTCAAACATTCCTGGAAATGCATATTATTAGCTTTATCCAGTTCCTCATTTAGAGAATGAGGACTTTTCAAGATGACATTTTTCACATCATATATTTAGGAAGGATGAGACCAGGACTTTCCAGAGCCAGGTTCTCTTAACCACAGGATTGACGCTTTAACCTTGTGTGAGGAGCACTGCAAGCAGGCCTAACTCAAGAGATGCACCACTGACTATTCTGGAGTCTAAGCAGGTCCAATCCTATCCAAAGAACGAGTGTCTGGCACAAAATACCTGAACAGGAGAACAGACAAGTCAGGAAACTGTTAATACACCCGGCTACTCATAAAAGAATTATTTCTCGCAGGTGACAAGACATACTTTAGAGATCCTTGGCTTCCTCTTTCCTCGGCCGTCTTTTCCACAAGTCACCGCCACCCTGGCACCCATACTCAGATTCACTTCTCCTCAGAGTCGGCTTTGCTTCCCTCAGATATTGCCCCCTTCATCTCTACCTTTTGGACCTGCCTTCATTTTTGTTTTCTGGAAATGAGTTATGGGGCAGCACTCTATGTGTCAGGTAGCTCTGAACTGCAGTAGACATGTGACAGAAATGTTTGCTTCACCTCACCTCAGCATCTTTGCAACTTCCTTCCTTCCTTCCCTCCCTCCCTCCCCTGCTTTCCTTCCTTTCTTCCTCCCTTCCTTCCTTCCTTCCTCCCCTCCCCTGCTTTCCTTCCTTCCTTCCCTCCTCCTCTCCCCTGCTTTCCTTTCTTCCTTCCTTCCTCCCCTCCCCTGCTTTCCTTCCCTCCTCCCCTCCCCTGCTTTCCTTTCTTCCTTCCCTCCTCCCCTCCCCTGCTTTCCTTTCTTCCTTCCCTCCCCTCCCCTGCTTTCCTTCCTTCCTTCCCTCCTCCCCTCCCCTGCTTTCCTTCCTTCCCTCCCTCCCCTGCTTTCCTTCCTTCCTTCCCTCCTCCCCTCCTCTGCTTTCTTTCCTTCCTTCCCTCTCCTGCTTTCCTTTCTTCCTTCCTTCCTCCCCTCCCCTGCTTTCCTTCCTTCCTTCCTCCCCTCCCCTGCTTTCCTTTCTTCCTTAATTCCTCCCCTCCCCTGCTTTCCTTCCTTCCTTCCTTCCCTCCTCCCCTCCCCTGCTTTCCTTCCTTCCTTCCCTCCCCCTCCCCTGCTTTCCTTTCTTCCTTCCTGCCCTCCCCTGCTTTCCTTCCTTCCCTACTCCCCTCCCCTGCTTTCCTTCCTTCCTTCCCTCCTCCCCTCTCCTGCTTTCCTTTCTTCCTTCCTTCCTCCCCTCCCCTGCTTTCCTTCCTTCCTTCCCTCCCTCTCCTGCTTTCCTTTCTTCCTTCCTTCCTCCCCTCCCCTGCTTTCCTTTCTTCCTTCCTGCCTTCCCCTGCTTTCCTTTCTTCCTTAATTCCTCCCCTCCCCTGCTTTCCTTCCTTCCTTCCTTCCCTCCTCCCCTCCCCTGCTTTCCTTCCTTCCTTCCCTCCCCCTCCCCTGCTTTCCTTTCTTCCTTCCTGCCCTCCCCTGCTTTCCTTCCTTCCTTCCCTCCTCCCCTCCCGTTTTCCTTCCTTCCTTCCCTCCTCCCCTCCCCTGCTTTCCTTCCTTCCTTCCCTCCTCCCCTCCCCTGCTTTCCTTCCTTCCCTCCCCCTCCCCTGCTTTCCTTTCTTCCTTCCTTCCCTCCCCTCCCTTGCTTTCCTTCCTTCCTTCCCTCCTCCCCTCCCCTGCTTTCCTTCCTTCCTTCCTTCCTTCTAGCTTGAAAACCCAATAGGAATAATTATAGAAATGTAGTGAAGAAATACAAACTCATCTCCATGTAAGGATTTGATAAAATGTTGTCTTATGTAATATTCATGGAGGCACATGTCATGAATTACACAATACATGAAGCCACCTAAATTTAATCAACACTTTCAGTAGAAACAAACAAAAGCAAATAAAATGCTATAGAAGAACAGGTCTCATATTTAAGAATTAAAGATACAGAATACACACTTAGTCTTTAAAACCATTTTACTTTATTGCATTAGGAAAAAATTAGGATGTGCAAAGTAAGAGAGGCACAAAAATAAGCCTTCCAAGTATTTTTGGTTGAACTTGTCTCTTGAGATTGTCAGACTAGAACATATACATACAGACATACATAGAGAAAGTTATGATTAAAAATCTAATACACCTTAATTTTTAATGTATTGCAGATAAAACTGTAAAGAAACAAGAAAGAACATTATAGAGAATTAAAATATATATCAAGAAGTTCTTCCTGAACGTGAGAATTGAAAGACCCTGGGGACGAGCCATCTATTATTAGGGAAACTTTAGCAGAAGGAAATACCTCTCCACCTGGAGTGGATCGCCATGGTCTCATTCTGAGGCTAGGACACTGAATGCATGGTGGTCTGAAGCTTCTTCATAATTCACAATTGAGGAAATATTACAGATATTTATTACTGAAGATTATTTAATACTGCCAAGGGGTACAAGAATACATACATAGAGGTATAAATATACACATGCATATATACTGTGGATGTGAAGGTGCATGTGTGGTTGCTCAAATGTGTGGGCACATGAACATTTGTGTTTGCATGCATCTTGAGCTCAGAGGATGGATAGCCTTGGTCATTCACAAGCATCACCCATTCTTGTTTTCTCAGACAGTGTCTCTCACTGATGAGACACCCATAGGCTGGATACCTGACCAATAAGCCTCAAGGATCTGCCTCATCTTCGCCTCCCAGTGTGGGGATTACAAGTACATGCCATCATGTCTGGCTTTTATTTTAAATATGGTTTGGGGAACTGAACTCAGGTCCTTGTGTTCATAAGGCAATTACTACACTTAATAATAATACACTTAATAAAGCAAGCCATCTTTAGGACAGTCCAAATATATTGTAACACAGCCTATTTCTACTAAACTGACAGAACATGACAGCACATTCATCTGCTGGTCATGTGTGGGAAAAGAATAACCACATGACCAAAACAGACTGAGGGACTTCTGAACCACAAAGCTGATGTTCTCCATGAAAATCTATGACTGTTATTAGGCTTTGCTGTGGCATTTCATAAAGATTGAGTGGGCACATACACGAGATATTTTGCTATGAAGATACAACCAATGATACATGACACAGAGAAAAAAAACTCATGATCTTCACATTTACAGAAATTTATAAAATCTCCTCTGAAGGAAGCATGCTATAATTTAAACTTCTCATCTTGAAAATAATCCGCAGAATTTAGATACTCCTCCAGTTGACCATGTTTCTGCATATACAACAGAAAAATTAGTCATTTTAGTCACAATAGCAAATAAGACAGACTTTATAGCTACTAAACACATGTCCTATAGTAATTGGGAACACAAATCACTTAGATATAAATAGAAGCACTTCTAACTTACAAAGGGCTGGGAAGAAATCAAATAGTAGCATTATTAATTTCATACCTCTTGTAAGTTATAATTGGAAATCATAGCATAAATATAATTCAAGAGTTAATCCAACACATATTTGTGGAACAGATGTGTATGTATGTGAACAATTTCCTACTGTTGACTGTTGAAGGGGTAGAACTTTTAAAAGATGCTTTCCCCATCCCTAAGTTAAGACACTCACAGCAACCAGTACCAGTGTGTGAGGGTCAGAAGAGAAACCATGGCTAGTTGAGCTGACCTGGGAAGTCGTGACATTAAAGTTGTTTCAGACAAAAATACTTGATAGGCAACATTAGTGGCAAAGTGACGCTCCCCCAGCCCAGGAGGTTAAAAGTTCATTTAACAGTACCATGACAAGGAGGCATAGGATTTGGTAATAATCTGATGTTTTCTGAGAGAAAGAGGACTGAATCAAAGAAATCTAGGTTGAAGAATAAAAATAATGAGACACTAGGTTAGGATAGATTAGGATTGGACAGGCAATATGATGCTGTCAAAGATCTAGGAGCAGGGAATTCACCTTATTTGAAGTACATGTTCAGAAAGTTAGCTAGCTACTTATAGCTGTCTGGCAGTGAGTTAGGAATCTGTGGTGACAAATTAAACAATGAGGACTCAAACCTGTGGGGCACAAATGGAAATGGAGGGGAAAGCATAGGGTGGAGCACGTTAAGAGATGCATTAAAGGTACCCCGGAAACTCCAAGGTGAAAGAGTACAAGAATAATGGGAGGCAGGCAGGGCTCTCAGAGGCAGAGCAGTGAGCAGAGATGATGCATGAGTTCACATTTAGACACAGAGTTCAAGTATTTATATCAGTTGAGGACACTAAATTATTTAATGGTTTCCTGATCTGGTTTATGAACTCTGAGAGAAGATCTCAATGGCCTGAATTCTGTGATGACAAGGATTCATGGGAGGCAATATGAACACTGTATTTTCATCCTAGGCAAGGCCATGAAGCCCATTTTCATAACCTCAAGATCTGTGATTGCAGCACATCCCCAAGAAAGAAGGAAGAAGAGAACAAGACAGAAAATGGTCTGTTAGCATAGGCCACACAGAGTTCAGTTGGTTTTAGTATATGCAAATAAAATTCATTATGACCTACACCTTAAAAGATTGGCTGTTTTAGGCTTATTATTTTTACCTTTATATTGTTATACTCAACTAGTTCTAAAATTTATTTTGGAAAATTCGGATGTACCTCAGTACACTAAGAGAAGGAAACAACAATCTTGGCTTGCTTACATACCAGCTAACGGCAGTTGATCACTTTCTAATTCCAGGCCCTAAAGTGTGCCACAATTCACATGATCGAAGCCCCAGCATCGCTTAGCTCCTATTTTCTAGAGGAGCAACAGACTTGGAGAGATGGAGTGACTTGCTTTCACATTCCACTGCTAGTCAGCCAGGGCAAGTATTTAAATGCATGCTTTCAGCCTTTATAGGATGCTGTTTTGAGTTTTAAATGGCAGGGGTGGGGTGACAGCTGTTCTGAGAAAAAAATGAAAACCACAGAAGGGAAAGTGAAATGGAGGAAAGGTCATTAGGACCACTCTGCCATTTCCTCTGCCTGAAGATGCTCCTCAGAGCCTTTGGGAAGTCTGGGCCTTACTTTAATAGGGAAGAGCACTTTCATGTGGTACCAGACGGGCATTCTGACAAGAACATTCCAGATCCTGGAAATGGGGTAGGGGAAAGTAGTCTGATTTCTTTCTTTCAGGATCAAATGAGACCAACAGAAAGGAAGGATCTGCTGAGGGAGCTTAGAGAGCCTGAGCACGACCAGTTCAACAGGAACTTTTAAGCTACAGTCCTCCATCTTTAATTTACTTAAGAGTCCGTTTATTTTTTTAGATTTTAGCTATTTAATGTCCTCAACAAGGAGTTTCATTTAATTTGTTTAGGTAAAGCCAGGAACTTTGTATTTTTTCCCACCAATTTCTAGATTAGCTTGACATAGGTGGAGCTGTGTGTGTGTGTGTGTGGGTGTGTGTGTGTATGTGTGTGTGTGTTATATTGAAATATATTGAAATATTTTATATATATATTTCATATATCTTCAAGACAGTGTTTTTCTGTGTATCCCTGGCTATCCCAGAACTTACTCTGTAGACCAGGCTGGCATAGAACTTATAGAGATCTGCCTGTCTCTGCCTCCCAAGTGCTAGAAATCAAGGCATGCACACAACACCACCTAGCTAGTGTAATATTTTGAGAAATACCAACTTCAAGTGTAGAAGAAGAAGAATAAAAGAAAAATGTTGAAAGAAGGAAAAATGAAAAGACTCATTGAGGGAACTATCTCATAATTTGAAGTTCTTATTTAATACATTGTAAATTATTTTAAATACAACTGTAAAACAGAATTGATACTTCTTTGTATGTATTCAGGTAGGTGTGTGTGTGTGTGTGTGTGTGTGTGTGTGTGCACCAGAGGTTGATCTGGGGTATCTTCCTTAGCTGCTCTCAACCCTGTCTTTAGAGCCAAAGTCTCTGATTGAATCTGTTACTCACATATTTGTATGGCCAGCAAACCCCAGGGTTCCTCCTGTCTCTGCTTTCTTAGAAGCCATATGATACTGCACCTGATTTCTAAGGTGGTGTTGGGATCAAATTGAGGTTCTCATGCTTGTGTGGCAAAGCACTTTAGTTACTGAACCATCTCCCTAGCCCTCTGACTTACTATCTTCTCTTCCCAGAATCTATGCTTCTATCAACCAATCAATTGTCTACTCCAGGAAAGCCTATCACCACGTGTAATGAAAAAGAACTGTTGCGGCACATTAGAGTGTTTGAGAACTGCTGTTGTTTGCCCTGAAGTTATCTGTATTTTGATGCTAATTCCACTGCCCCAAGGACTGCTGCCTAGCCACATACTCAGAACTCAGGTGACTTCACCAGAACTATCTCCCCCATTGAATTTATAAAGTTCAGGTGAGGCAGGTACAGGATAGGAGGAGGCCTGTCATTGGAGGAGAAGGAAGGATGGGTGGGAGAGAAGTTTGAAGGAAGAGGAGGAGACTAGAGGAGAAAGGAGAAGACAGGACAGAGGAGAGGGTGAGAAGCCATGGCAGGTGATTTTAAGATTCTGTTCTGTGTATTTACAGGTTATTAATGTTCCTAAGGGATGGATGGTACCGGGCTTTGTATGTTTAAGTGGGCAATTATATCTTATCAATTGGATCTAAGATTATTGTGTTGTGTGTTCTTTTATGTGAGGGTTTGAGTGTAGGAAAGTGTGTGGCTGGGATGTGTTTCCGTTCCGCCAAGATATCAAGCAGATATCTTGGGGCACCGTGGTGTGGACCTAGCGAGGTAAAAGACCACAATACTTTTTTTATTTTTTATATTTTTATAACAGAGAACTGTATGTATGTTTATGAACTTTGGTTTAATTATGCTTTCCCTCTCATGTATTCTTATAGTAAAGCTAGCTTGATGGCCCTTGACTATTAGACTGAAAGAAGATTCTAGCACAGTTATCAGGAGGTGAAACAAGAATGAAGTTTAGCTGGAAGATCTTTAGTCTTTGGCCAAACAAACTGAGAAATCCTGCAAGAATAGAAGAAAATGCTTAGAAGAGACAGGTAAGGAGGAGAGTGTCAAACACAAGCAGGGAGTGGAGATAACAGCTTGTGCAAGACAAGAGGACAATGTGACATCCTGGGATATGGGAACAGCCAGAGCCACTGAGATACATATTTAAGCACAGCCAGCCCAGGTACTCTGAGAGAAGACTAAATGTAGAGATGTGACTGACTACAGCCAAAAAAGTACATGTGTCACAAATACACACAGTGCTGTCTCACTCAAAGGGACAGCAAGGCTGAGAAATGTCAGAGGATTTGACAAATTCTGAAGTTTTATCACAACACAAAAAGGCAATATATGTGTTTATGCTGGAATATAAACCCTCTGGTTTCTAGGGGATCTTTTGAAAAAGTCTATAAAGAAATATTTTCAAATTAAAATATTTTTTCAAAAGTTGAAAATTCAAGACAAAATGAAGCTCTTTGCTGCCTTTTTGTAAAAAAGTGCTGCCTGCTTTAAGCATTATGTCTTATTCCTTTAGCACCTAACATTAAATATTACTTTTGATGGAGAGAGAATGTGAGGTTAGTTTTCTGTCATCTTGGTAGGCTGAAGTCATCTGAAACAGAAATTCCCAATTCCTGAGAAAATGAGCCCATAAAACCTACCTGTGAACAATTCTGTAGTGAACTTTTTTTTTTAATTATAGAGTGATGTGGGAGGGCCCAGCTTACCTCTGGGCAGGTGGTCCTGAATGGAATAAGAAAGCAGGTTAGGCCCACCATGGAGAGCAAGCTGGTCAGTAGTGCTCCTCCATTTCCTCCGCACCAGCTTCTGCCTTAGTTCCAGCCCCACTCAGTGATGGACTGTGTGGTAGACTTGCAAGATGAGCTAAACCCTTTCTCCCCAAGTTGCTTTAGGTCATGTGTTCATCAAAGCACTGAGCAGCAGCTAAGACAGAAGGGTCTGTGAGGTTTGTAGATTATTCTGGCCTTTGAACTTTGGAAACACTGAGTGTTCAGAGCTCAGTGAGTAGACTGTTCTGTAGGAAACTGGATGGGTGCTGAGAGCAATGCAGATGATGAAGGCCTGGGTTGTGATGTTTCAGAAGGAAGTTGGCAAGTCCCTTAAAGATTCTGTCAGGGCCATTAGATATTCTGAATTAAGAATGTGTGGTTCTGCTCAGCTGGGCCCGAGGAATCAGTAGGGATATCAAGATTTCTGATCTTTTGAAATGAAACCTTCAGTCATGGGACAATGGATACTGGTCACCTGGGTTGAAGAACTGTGATTGAAACTAGCATCACTGAGGTGCAGTCTTGTAGAAAGTGTTTACTCAGGGCCAGACCACAGAAGATTAGTCCAAAGGGACCAAGGGGGTACCTTTTACTGGTAGCCAAACTTGGTAATGTACAGGAGTCACACAGATGGTACTGTTTTGAAGACATGAAGGGGTCATGTAACATACATGGAGGAGTCTGGAAAATGTTGAGAGCAATGTAGAGCAAAGCCACAGTTGAGGCTTTGTACTCGAAAGACTACTGATGAAGGTTCACTTCAGTTGCAGTAGAAGCCCCAGGATTAAAGGAGAGGATGGAAAGGAGATGAGGCTTGGTACCATGTGGCAGAGTAAAGAGTCCCTGAAGAGCCCAGGAGAGGATATTGGCAAAGGTAGACTTCTGTTACTTTAGAGTTCCCACCATATTGGAGATGGCAATACCATGGGATGACCACCAAGGAGAGAATCAAGTCTAGGGTAGAGATGACCAGAATCTAAGAGACAAGCTGTGTATATTGTAGATGGCTGTTCAAGCCCTTTGGAATGCAGATCATGAGTCTCAGGAATCTGACAATAAGCTGTACACTGATGGACTTTGGTTTTGCTTTGGTTTGATATACTCTGGTTCTCTCTTGGAATAAGAAGGCATATGTGGTGGTTTGAATATGCTTGGTCCAGGGAGTGACACTATTTAGGGGTGTGGTCTTGTTGGAGTAGATGTAGCTTTGTTGGAGAAAGTATGTCATTATGGGTGTGGGCTTTATGACCCTTGTCCTAGCTGCTTGGAAGCCAGTCTTTAAGCAGCCTTTAGATGAAGATGTAGAATTCTCAGCTTCTCCTGAACCATGCCTGCCTGAATGCTGCCTACCTTGATGTTAATGGACTGAACCTCTGAACCTATAAGTCAGCTCCAAATAAATGTCCTTATAAGAGTTGCTTTGGTCATGGTGTCTGTTTCCAGCAGTAAAACCCTAACTAAAACAGTATGTAACTGATTTTTTATTTTATCAAAACCTACAGTAAGAGACTGGAATTTAAAAAAAAAGAAAAACAACTTTGATACTTTAGAGAAAGTAGTATTTTAGGAAAATTGAACTTTTAGTGTTTACATTTTTAAAGACTATGGAATTCTTTTTTTTTTTTTCTTTTTTTTGGAGCTGGGGACAGAACCCAGGGCCTTGCGCTTGCTAGCCAAGCGCTCTACCACTGAGCTAAATCCCCAACCCTGACTATGGAATTCTTACAAGTTGGAATTGTGATATTAATATTATGCAATTTTGGGGGTAAATAAGAAAGAAACGTTTTAATAGTTATGTATTTGTGTTTCAAGTTGACAAGGAACTGATTCTGTTCGTTAGTTTTATACCAACTTGACAGAAACTGGAGTCATTTGGTGAAAGGGAGTCTGAGTTGGGAAAACACTTCCATGAGACGGGCCTACAGACAAGTCTATAGACAGACTCTATAGACAGACAAGTCTATAGACAGACTCTATAGACAGACAAGTCTATAGAGTGCTTTTCTAGTTTGAAAGAGACGTGGACCCAGCTCATGGAGGGTGGAGTTCCTGAATGGCATAAGAAAGTAGGCTTAGCAACATCGAGAGTAAGCCAGTAAGCAGTGCTCCTTCATGGCATCTGCTTCTATTCTTTCTGCCATGTTTCTGCTTTGACTTCCCTCAGAGATGAGTGTAATCTGAGAACTGCAAGCTGAAGTAAACCATTTCTCCCTTAGATGCTTTTGGTCATAGTGTTTTATCCTAGTAATAGAAGCCTAACTAAGAGAGCATAATTTTACTTCCTTTCCTTAAGAATGTTTTAATTTTATATTTCATTAATGAGCCTAAACTTTGTTAAGGATACTCTAACATACATGGAAATACCCTGCAAGCAGTTGAAAGCTTTCCACATATGAATATGTGTAATTATTACATATAGTACATGCACAATGCACTGGGG
Source organism: Rattus norvegicus (assembly GCF_021556685.1). Taxonomy (NCBI): domain Eukaryota; kingdom Metazoa; phylum Chordata; class Mammalia; order Rodentia; family Muridae; genus Rattus; species Rattus norvegicus. The sequence continues at coordinate 16,461,705 of NC_141541.1, read as the reverse complement.
CTATAGCTGAGTGGTACAGCGCCTTTCTAGCATCCACGAAGCATAGGGTTCAACCTCAGGTACTACAAAAGTGGAGAAAGGAACACATTTATAAATGTGGTGTGCTAATAGATTTTCTAATTCCATTAATGAGATGGTATCTCTTAAAGGCATCACAAAAAACACTTAAGAAGTTCAGTGTCTCAGAAAATGAAGTCAGGCTTACTAGCCAGCAAAAAGCATAGGTGGAATGGGGAGAAGTGCCCGTGTAGTAGAGAAGCAAAGTAAAATGTAAACTTCTGAAGAAAGTGAAAGGAGAGATAGGCAAGGTTACTGGAGGGAGGGCTGAGGTAGATTAACTGTCCAAAGGGCAGAAACCATGATGTCTTCTTTAGAGCGATCTCTCTAATGAACAGGAGAGGCCCTGAGATGGGCCTGTGCAGCTGCTCCTGTCTCTGTGGTCATAAAAGTTTACTTGCTGTGTTCTCCTGCCTCACTTTTGCTCTTTACAGATTCCCTATTCTACAACCCAGACAAAAGATAGCAAGTCAGATTCTTCGGTTTCTTTTCTTTGCAGGATGAAATACATAATTGATCCAAATTTTCTGAGTAATTTCTATTTGCTTCTTTTTGTGTATCCACAGGACCAAATCTGTTTTAGAAAACTACTATCATGAGGATTCTTTCCCTAGTTCTAAGGGCTCTGTGAGCAGAGCAGAGTTTCTGAGCTGCCAGGATCTGATGGATGCACCAGACTCTTCAGAATGCTCACTTTATTCCTGACATCAAATTCAGTGACTATCAAGGTACAGGGAAGCCAAAGTAGGTTTCCCAGCCTGAAGTTTCAGTGCTCCGTTCCATATCCAGTCACAGTGCCAACCACTCAGCCCCAGGTCCTCAAGAAGGGGATGTGGCTGTATTAGAATTGATGATGAGGACCCTTTCCTCAGACTGACAGCAGATGCTTCTTGAGTTTTAGGCCAAAGGGATTAAAGAAGAAAGCAGACAAGCAAAGGTGAGTCCTGTACTTTGTCCCCCCACCCCAATCTGCACCCAACACCACACATGGAATATAATAGTTGACATTGGTTCCCAGTTTGACAGAACCTAGAATTATCTAGGAGACAAGTCTCTGGGAATGCCTTTGAGGGATAATGTAGGTTAATCAAGGTTGAAGAGTCACCCTATAAGTAGGTGCCATGATTTTCTCCACTTGGTTCCTGGACTACATAAAGAGAAAACTAGTTGAGCAGAATTAATCTATTTGCTTCTGAAAGAAAACCAGCTATGTCAAAGTCTTTCTCACCATGTTAGACTAATAGTACATACCTGCAAGCCAAAATAACCATCCTTCTTTTAAGATATTTCTGTCATGGTATTTTATCACAGCAACAGGAAAAGTAACTTAATATACAATAAGGCTTACACACACATATGACAAAGAACAGAGACCCTTTGTCAATATTATTGTTCAATACAATCTACACAATGTGGTGAGAGCACTCATCGGGGCATCTATTCAAAACAGAACACTGATAAACATGGAGGGAACAGGCGGCAGAAGAGGAAACGTAAGAACAGCCACACTTAAGCCTTCAGACACTGCAGAACAAGGCAGCCTACAACCTTACCTTTCTAATCCAGCCACTTTTTTTTAACTGACAGAAGAGTCTCTTTACTGTATCTTTGACCTGTTCATCTCCAACTTCTTCTGTGTATGCAATGGAGCAACAGTCTTGGTATAGTTTGAATTTAAAATGCTTTAGTTTATGATAAATTTTGGTCCGTTCAGCACAAATTCTGCCAACAATAAACACCTACATTGAGAAATAAATGTCATTACCTCAAATAAAGTATATATACATATATTTATATGATTTCAGATTTTCAGATTTCCCTTAATGGTACAATCTAAAGCATGCATTTTTTAACTTGATTAAATATATATATATATATACACACATATATATATATATATATATATATATATATACACACACACACACACACAAATGATGCCTTTATCTTTTCGTATACAATTAGTCAACCAAATCTGTGCATCTACTATGCTTCCAGTTTTAGGCTCATGGCTAGAGCACAGTGACCATTCACCTGTGTTAGGGAGCTTAACACCTTAGGAGAAAGACGACTGATTGTAAAACTCTGAAGATGCTACCACGTGAGCACTCAGGTGCTTAGGTTGTAACCAAGGTGTCTCAGCAGGGAGAGAGGGTCACCTAAACCAACACAGACAGGAGAGTGATCAAGCCCATGTTTCTTTGTGTGCATGAGCAAGAAGACAATGCCAGGAACCATTCCTCACTGCTCCTTTTTTATTTGACACAGCATGTCTCACTAGCCGGGAGCTTCCCAATCAGGCAAAGCTCGCCAGGTTTGTTTGACTTAATTATTTGCTTTTAGTGGATGCTGGAATTTGACTTCCAGCCCTCATGCCTGCTATTGTCTATTGACTGAGCCACCATCCCAGGCTCTGTCTGCCAGTGGTACTTGCAGTCCTGAAAACAGTTATCTGAGTTTGGGAATAAAGAGAAAAACTGCTTGTGAGGCATAAAGATGGACACACAGAAAAGCAAGAGAAAGCATGCAGAGCATGGCATGTATACACGGTCTATGTTTCAAATGCCCAGATTATGAGAGATTTGTAAATATGGAACACTCTTACACCAGTGTTAAGCCAAACATAAAGTAAAAATGTTCTTTGCATGTATGCATATTTTTGGCTTCACTTAATGTGTTGTGTATAAATCAGACATATTAACATTTTACTGTGTGCTTTGATTATATGTGGACTTTTAGGATTCTATGATGCATATCTGTGAAATCAGTTTAAGACCATTTCTCTGTCATGTTTTGACGGTTATATTTTATTACATATCTAAAGTGGAAGCCAACATCACCCTAATGATAAAATTAAATATATCTTGATTCATATTTTGCATACTTTATCGAAAATTCACCAGAATGGGCTCCAGACATCACAGCATGATCATATCATGTGAGAACCTGAGGACAGAAATGCTTCCCTATTTAAAAAAAAACTACAAGAATATAACCCGCAGTCTGCAAATCATCAAAGTTGATGACTAGTGAAGCCCCAGTTGTCATGACAGTGATGGAATCAGGTTATATGTTTAATGCCTTCCTAATTTAAGTATTTGTCTCTATGCTCAAGAGCACCAGTTCAGTATAAGCTAAATGATTTTTAATAGGCATTTATGCCATGTTTTTATGAAGCCACAATGAGAAAAGATACGGAGATGATGATGATGTGCAGAAAAGTAACAGGGCAGGAGTGTACTGTCAAAAAAGCATCCAAGGTATGTACTGATCGCTGCATAGCAGCTGGGCTTAACACACGTTTAAGTGACGCATTTTGGACACTTCATCATGTCCTGTGACTTCTTCTGAACAAGCATTTATTCCTCTGAGATGGAGCACTCAAAAACAGAGCAAAGAAACCATGTTACCTAAGTCTAACACACAGTGTTTACTGGAGCTGCAGACAAGAACACGGATGAGTCAAAGGCAAGCTGGAAGGCCCGCCCAGCACAGGTGACAACTCATTCACAACTGTATTCCTAATGTTCCCTGTACAATGAACGGAGAGTCACTCCGACCATCCACCCATCACCCCACCACCCTTTCCTTCTACTCTGGTAACCGTTTCTGTATCTATTGCTTTGGGGAAGGGGTCTTATGAATGTGTTTCTTTCATGTACTAAGTTTGATATAAAACTTGCTCTTCTCCTTCAAGGAGGGAATGTTCTTGTGGCCCAAGGCCTCTCAGCCAACATAACACTGCTGAAACTAAACTACTCATTCCGTGAATTGGCAAATCCATCTTCTGTCAAAGTGTATCCTTTCTTTCAAATAAGCTAATCTCTGGCAAGTCAGGCAAAAGAAAATTATCAATAAATAGTACTTCACTACACCCTCAGAAAGAGCCTAGTGAAGCCTAGGCTTTCCTTTTATATAACTATAGGCACAATCACAAAGTAGAGAAACTGCTTTCTGAATAACCCGAGGGCAGTGGGCAGAGGTGCGGACAGTCTCTTTAAGCCCCAAAATATAAATACATCCATGTTTTACTTTCTTTGCAGGCACTGACACAGTAGTTCCATAGGATAGAAAATAACTTTAGTAAACGTTCCTTTCTTCTCTTCCCCCCTCCCCACGAACAATCTTTACTAAAAGACTTGAATATAAAGGCTAGCTGGGGTAGCAGGTATGTAAAGTGTGAAGCAGAGTCTGAGGAAATAGTTCTTTCTTCAAATAAAATTTAAGCGCTCGCAAAATTTTTGGACAAATATACATTGTTTATTTAAATACTGGTGCTTAGATTGGAGGGAAGATAAATAGAACTCTGACTCATTTTAATAACTTGATCCATTTGTCACATTCAAAATAACTCCACCCTTTTAGAAACACTAATCAAGACTTAAAGAGACATACACTAAATTCACACAGTGTATTTAAAAAAACCTACAAACATATAACCTGAAGTCTGAAAATCATTCCAGTTGATGACTAGTGAAGCCCCAGGTGTCATGACAGTGATGGAATCAGGTTATATGTTTAATGGAAACCACTGAATTCTATGCCAAAACAATGACAACAGCAAAAAGTGTTAAAGTGATTTCCTTAAATTGGTTCTGTGTTGTGTTAATTTGTGAGTTAATGAAAATAAAATAATTTTACTTTTAAAGATAAAATTGAAGAAATTTTACTTCACCTTGCATCATTTCAAAACAGACATATAAGTACTAGTGACAACATTATCTGAATGACACTATATCCTGCCGCACACTCTTTTGTAGCGGACTCTCATGTCACTATTCTAATGTCTTCCACCAAGTGTCCCCACGTTGTGCCTCCTTCTTAGTAATAATGCTTCAGGGAACATTGTGATCATGTCATTTGCTTTATTGAATTGACATTCATAGGGTAAAGTCATAGCGACTACGGTGACTCTAGCAGTGTAGTCAACAGTATTTGAAAACTACACCAGACCCTTCTTCCTCTGGAAATCTTACTTTTCATAAGCCTTCAAACTTTTAAGCTATGTTGGTCAGATTGTCTTTCAACAAGTGATTTAAAAATATTTTGGTAATTTATAAGCTATCAATCTGAATATTAAGTGGTTTTAGTTGTATGTTCTTAAGTTGAGAATGAACATTTTTCTAAGTACTTATAAATCCAACTCCCAAGACTAAAACTTCTAAATGAGTCTTCCTGTCTTTATTGTATTGCTTAGAGCATTCTGGTCAACTGTTGCCCAACAGTACCCTGAATCATACTTTCCAATAAGTCGTATTTCCTCCACTTTAATAATGGAAGATTTAGCAACAATTTGAGGTCTGTGTGTCATCCAAACACATATCCTAGAAAGACATGCAGTGTCACTAGAGGAAGTGCTCAATGTATTTACAAATGCACCCTCCTTACAAGGTTGAAAACTCGGATTCTATACTTTTTATGAATTCACATTATACTGTCCCACTCTTATCTATTAACTATTTTAAAAAATTGGGGTTTTTGTTCGTTTGTTTGAGCTGCAGTTTCTCTGTGTAGCCCTGGCTGTCCTGGAACTAGCTCTGTAGACCAAGCAGCTTATGCCTGCTTCTTTCTACCTCCTGAGTACCGGGATTAACATTGTGTACCACAATTATGCCTAGCAATTACTTATTCTTGAAATTATTTTTCTATGCTCAAATTTAACAGTATCTTAATCAGGTAAATAATTGCTCTAGATACTGACAAACCATATATTGTCTAAATTGAAGTACAATGCTCTCTGAACTCTCTCACTGTAAGATAAACAGGCATCTCCAATTATTTACCTATAAACTATTAATTTGAGTGCTACCTGACACAAGGGTTTGACCTGGGTCATATTCTTCTTTGAACTTCAAAGGCAGCCCTGCTCCTCTCTTGCCTAAGTAACAATCCTCACCACTCCCATCCTATAATAAGACTTAGAGATTAAAAATAAGTACTGATTTCATCTCACTGAATTAGGGGTGAATATGCAGGTCAAACACATTTTTTACCTTCAAAAATTGAACCCTGGGGTTAGGGGTGTGTGTTTGCTTAGCAAACTGAGACCCTAGGCTTAATATCAGTGGCATACTAAAAAAACGAATGAAAATCAAATGTACCAGATTTCCTTGTATTCTTTTCTTTGTAGTATTTCCTTTGTTCATGAGAATTATTTAGAGGACAAGCTATATAGCTTGAGTTTTATAAACAGCAAAGGCAGAAATTAGCAAAAGGTACCTGCTTGTCACGTGACATGAAGTCATCTGTCTCCATCGTCCGGGTGTTATATAACTTTCCTGAGAGACGCACTGAGAATTTACAGTAGCGATGCAGCCCACAAGCCTGGCAGCCACAGTTCTCGGGGCTCTTCCAGTGGATGCTTAAGTCAGAGTAGCTTTCAACCCGCTCCTGACAACAATGAGATATAAGAAGATTAAGTCAAATATAAATGTTTCCAAATTAGAACTCGTTTTCGACAGCACTGGAAAGAAATACAAGAACCAAAGACATTTCTTACTTTACGAAGGTATTTTTAAATTGAAAAAATTATTAACCTTGGCAATAAAAAAAGGTCAAGAGAAACAAGTAGTTTCATTTATCTCTTTACTTAAAATTACTACCAACTAGTATTTCCAATAGGCTTCAATTCACTTCTATTCTATAGTCTCATCTCTAATTATTATCAATGAGTTATTAAGTAAAGTAGGAAAATGAGCAACAAAATATCAGGATAAGTGAAATTGGAGTTTAGTTAAGGTAGTTAAAATTTGAGAAAGTTGGGGTTGGGGATTTAGCTCAGTGGTAGAGTGCTTGCCTAGGAAGCGCAAGGCCCTGGGTTCGGTCCCCAGCTCCGAAAAAAAGAACCAAAAAAAAAAAAAAAATTGAGAAAGTTACATTCACTATTCAGGGCATGAGTTAAATCACATTTCCCTGAAAACATTCTGGAAATAACTTCATCCTCCTGTAGGGACCTGATTTGTCATGTGAAAATAAGCATCTTGAAATTACTAATGTTCCATGTCCAGCACTGATGGATCATCTAGTGACTGATTATCAATGAGCAGAGCATGTGAGAAACCCTGGTCTGCACAAGCAAACTACGTTAGCAAAGAAGCCACTTACATATGAGTAATCATGCTTGTCCTCAGCCTGTGCTAGTCACTACTGTTCCATTAGCAGTGTGTTTTAATAACACACTTGAATGAACACACTGAATATATTGCCAGCGAGGTTCCTAATCCACATTCTTCCCCTACACCAATCTGGATGGTACACTGATCCTTTTCATATTGTATGATCAACAGCACTGGTCTGACTTACCTGTCACAGTCTTCAAACTTCACAGCATGTCACTAATAGACTAAGACCCAGACTAGTGCTCTTCCCTCTTGCCTCCCTGCTTCTGTGTGCTGTGCAGCACACTGTGATGAAAGCTCCAACAGCTTGGCTTCCTGAGGGACTACAGTGAGCAGAACAGACTCTACATGGAAGTGAGATAGACACTCTTCTGGGTCACATCAGTGAGCTTTCTTCATGTTACTACTGTACCCTAAGATCTTCCTGGATCATCTATCTCATAATTCTGTGTACCCTGTTATTCCACTGTGGGTTTTCTAAATTCACCATAACCTGCCAGTGTGGCCAAGCATAATATATCATAGACCCAAGAGTCTTGGACTCCTCTAAATCCTGGCCTGTGAAATTACTAACTGTGGAACTTTACATTCTGAGTTACACTTTCTTCACTGCGAAATGGAGGAGAGAGTAGCTCTTTCCTTTTGGACTTATAAAATATATTTCACATGTAAATCATTTGTCAAATGTTAAATGATCTTTATTTTTTATTTTTTATTTTTTTTACATCTGGGGAATAAATTGGGGATCTAGCAGTGTTAAAAATCTAGAAATAAAAAGACATATATCGTAGTTCTAAATTCAAGCCATCATTGAACTTAAAATCTTAGAGTTTATAGCCCTGATTGTTCCCCAAACTGAAGCATTTCTTATCGTCAGGCATACTTCATGTTGAAGGGTTCTTGATGAACCTCAATCTTCTGAAGTAAAGGAGTATAGAAGTTAATTTAAGTGCTAGGGAGATTTTAAGGAATTTGAATGTATTATTTACCATGTTTCCTCTTATTAATCACTAGAGAATAGAATGTTAAGGCTGGGATACCTTTAACTATCACATAGTTCGTGCTCTGCCATTAGATACACTAAAATACAAATCTGGAGGATAAAATATAAGCCTGTAATTCCAATTTTAAAATGTTAAAAAATACCCAAACTACTAGAATTATAAAATGGAAAGTTAGAGAATGACGTAAGTCAGTGTTTTCCACACTGTTTTATGGAAAACAAACATCCTAAGCAGGACCCTAGTTGATGGCTCATGGTTAACTGTTGTCACATATGCCTGAGTTTGATTCCAGGAACCTACAGTGGAAGGAAAAAAACCAGCTCCTGAAAGTTTTCCCCTTCCACAGTGGGCTGTGGCATGAAAGGGTCCTCATTCATGCACACCATATACGTTTATACAGCCTTCAAACATATACACACTGTAAACTACTTAAAAGCAGTAGAAGGAATAACAGGCGTCTCACAAGAAGCAGCCTCATGGACACACTACTTTGGGAGATACTGCTGTCTAAACCCCTGTCTTGAAAACTTGAGATAAAAATTCATAAATTAGTGCTCAGAAAATTACTCCAATACAGATGCTGGACAAGTTAAACACTGTTTCCTTCAAACTTCTTTGTCTATGTGGCTTTCTTCTCTGAAAGAAAAGCCACATAGACAAAGAAGTTTGAAAGAAACATCTTATAAGATAGTCTCATTTTAAAACAGGCTAAGCCCTAGAGATGTTCAGAATATTTCAAACCATTTAATTATTAAAGACATTAGTGTGGATACTTAAAATAATTAAAGCCTTTAGACGAGACTAAAATGTTATTATTCAACAAAGCAGAAAGCCTGCACTTCAGAAAATGACTCCATCTGGGTGGATGTGGAATCTTGAGAAGGCCATTGTCCCCATGCTTGTATCAGAGGTAAAAGCCAAACTCTATACCTTATATTGCTCTCTCCACCGACTTCTAGAGACTAAACTCTCCAGACGGGGTTGAATAAAGCGATCATCCAAGTAATGAAGAGATGTCAACATATCTTGTGCATAGGATTTCTTCCTCTTGCCAGCTGTGAGCAAATGAACCAAAACAATAGAACACTTGAAATACTGAATCAACTGAACACTGTGCTTGAATTCTAGAAAAATGGCTGGATAGCTGAACCTGTTTTAAATTAATGAATACTTAATGAAATAAAAGCTTCATTTCATGGAAGCTCAGGGGCAGTGAAACAGGGCAGTTTCTGTCATCCTTCACAGTCCTCAGACTTTCTCATCCTCACTACATATATCAAATAACACAAGGAGCCACATGAACAAGCTGGCACACAACATGTAGCTCTTCCTTTAAAACCAACTTGCATGGCCGCTGATTTACTGATCACATTTTAAGGAGCTCTGTGGCTGGTTCCATCCATGCATCCACCATGAACCTTGCCAACACAGTGGAAACATCTTTTCTGCCGTGTCTTTCCCCTTATTTCCTCAGAGAACACCAGTTACTTTTGCTTTCCTAATTTGATTAGTATTTTGTTCTCAATTTACACATATTTGTCATGGCCTGTGATGGACCTTTTTGCTCTCTTCAGGAATTTCCAAGTGAATTTAGTTAACAAACTTCTCATGTTTTATTAAGTCACTACAGATTTAAAGACTAGATGATAAATCAAGTGCCCCTCTTTTCACTCTCTCCTCCTTTGCTGCCTTCTCCCCTCACTGCTGACTCACTGCATTATAATGACAGTTTGTCTTCCTAGTTGTTCTTAAATGGTCCTACCTCTTACTATGGCCCTGAGCATACAACAGATATAGGTATTTGTGTCCTAGTAGGGTTTTGTCAACTTGACACATAACTATCTAGGTACATGATGATATAAGAAAGTAGGCTTAGCAAACATGGAAAGTAAGCCAGTAAGCAGAACTCCTCTATGACCTTTGTTTGAATTATTGCCTTTAGGTCTTGCTTTGAGTTCCTGCCTTGGCCTCCCTCAGTGGACTATGACCTAGTATATATAAGCCAGTAAACACTCTCCTGCAAGTTGCCTTTGGTAGGTAGTTTATTGTAGTAATATAAAGCAAACTAACACATACATTGGTAGCATTAGTAGAATATTTTTGTGCTAGAACTGGTCATGTTGTTTTGGAAGGATTATAGAGATGTTTGGGCTGGACAAGAGCTTAATGGGCTGTTCTGCAGGGTCCTGAAAGATAAGAATGCTGAGAGTAATATAGACAACGGGGGCCTGGTTTGTGAAGTTTCAGTTAAGTATAGACTCTATTGGGGCTGTTTGAATAATGCTTTGAATTAGGAATCTGCAGTGGTGGTCCGTTGGGGGCTGTAAAAAAGAGACCAGCAGTACTGAGGTGCAGTCTTCTGGGAAGCATTTCGTTAGGCTCGGAACACAGATGTGGTCTGAGGGGGGCCAAGGGTGTACCATGTGCAGGTAGCCAAAGTGAATGACAGGCAGGAGTCACAGAGGCAATACTAGTTTTGAAGGCATGAAGGAGTCATAGAGGGAAGTGGAGGCTTGGCACCATGTGGCACTGGGAAGAGTCCTTGAAGACAGCCAAGGAGAGGCTACTGGCAAAGATACAGACCTGTTACTGCAGAGCCTCCAGCACACTGGTGAAGCCAGTGCCATAGGATGACCACCAGAATAGCTACTATAGAATAGAGCCAGCCTGAGCCTAGGAGACAGGCTGTGTGTACTGAGGGTAATAGAGCCAGAGAACAATAGCCTTTCAACCCCATTGGAGCCCAGAAAATCATGAGTCCCAGAAGTCTGACACTGAACTTTATTTAAACTGGTGGACCTTGGTACTGCTATTATTTAGTTGTGAATATTCTCTGGTTCTTCTCTTGGAGAAAGAAAATATTTGACTTGTCTTTTGATTTTGATTTTACACAGCTTAGAGACTTTGGACTTTTAGAGAGGCTTTGAATTTTGAGAGAGACTTTAAATGTTTTAAAAAGACTGAACTTAGAGTATTTGAATTTGTAAACAATGTAGGGCGTTTAAAAGCTAGAATTAATTCTTTTTTAAAATAATATGAAAGCTTGTAGGTAAACAAGAAAGGGAGGGTCTGGTGTAGAGGGTTTGGCCTAATGCTGCTTGAATTCTAATGTTAATTTTTGACCCCAAAGCTGCTTATACAAGTGTCTCCACATAGCTTCTGGGAACCTGCCCCTAGTTGGCTTTGATTGGTAAATAAAAATGCCAATAGCCAATAGCTGGGAAGGACAGACAGAGGCAGGTTTTTGGAATTTCCCAGGCTTGGGACCAGGAGAGAGGAGAAAGGAGAAGTGAGATCAACCATGTCCAGAGAGTGTGGAGGGAGGAGAGTGCAGGACAGAGAAGCATGGCCGCCATGTGAAGGACAGGGAGAGCACTTGGCTCAGTTGGGCAACCCTCCGGGACCAGAGTAGCCAAGCTGGACATAGAATTAGTTAGTAATAACTTGGAATTAACTGCGTGGAGGTTAGGCAGTGGCCCAGCTATTGAGCTGTCTAAGGCATATTAAAATTAAAGGCTGTGTGTTTGTCTAGAGCATTGAAGCAGGCACTGAACCTGCTGCAGGGGTTTATTAATTAGCAATATAATTCAACATTGGTGTAGCAGAAATGTACTGGTGTATCAAACTGATAAGGGGCCAATTGTCCTGGCTGGTATTTGTCAACTTGACACAAAACTAGACATATGTAGGGAGAAGGAAACTCAAACGAGAAAATACTTTCATCAGACTGCCTATAGGTAAATCTCTACGGGCATTTTCTTGATTAATAATGAAAGTGGGAAGGCCTAGCTCATTGTGGGTAGTGCTACCCCTGGGCAGGTAGTCCTGTGCTATATAAGAGAGTAAGCCAAGCAACCCAGTAAGCAACACTCTTCTATGTCCTTTGCGTTGGTTCCTGCCTCCAAGTCCCTGCCTTGGCTTCCCTCAAACTGTGACCCAGTATACACAAACCAAATAAATCTTTATTTCCCATATTGCTTTTGGTCAGTACTTTTATCACAGAAATATAAAGCAAACTAATACCTTCACCTTACTCATTGTTTCTGTTTAAAAGCTACTTCTTCATTACATTCTTTGACCGGTCTATGCAGTCTCCATATACTCCTATTTGTACATATATTACAGTTTACCTGTCTATCTGCTCTGGCTAGATGTAAACTTAATCCAAGTTAGAGTCATCTAGGAAGAGGGACTTAACCCAACTTAACCCAAGTTAGAGCCATCTAGGAAGAGGGGCTCTCAGCTGAGAAGATTATAACACTTGCCTAGGCAAGTCTGCAGTACAATTTCTTAATCAGTGATTGATTTAGGAGGACCTGCCCATTGTTGGTGGGGCAAACCCTGGACAGGTGGTATAGTCCTGGGGTATATAAGAAAGCTGACTGAGCAGGCCATGGGTAATAAGCCAGTACTAAGTAGTCTCTATGCTTTGCTTCAGTTCTTGCATTAAGGTTTCTGACCTAACTTCCATCAGTGAGGGAGTGTGACCTGAGTTATAAACTGAAATAAACTCTCTCCTATTTAAGTTGCTTTGGGTCATGGTGATTTATCTCAGCAATAGAAAGCCTACCTAAGACTCTGTCTGCCTGTCTGTCTGTGTGTTGTCTGCATGCATGCCTGCCTATCTATCTGTCTGTCTGTCTGTCTGTCTATCTATCTATCTATCTATCTATCTATCTATCTATTATCTATCTATCTACCTATCTATCTGACATCTATCTAATAGATACTAGCTTCTCTTATTATTGTTAAATTCTGTACTTATATTTCCACAGAGGTACAATCTAGTTTTAGTTTCACATATTATGCTATCTACTTATTTACTCAGTGTCTGTTGATTCATTCTAAGCCACAAAAGGTAGAAATCTAATGTCTTGAAGTCATTACTAATCCTCAAATAATGCCTAGATCACAGATGGCATTTAAAAATCATTTTCCTATAACTTATTAATAAAAATCTTACTTAAGTACTCATAGGTATTCAGCACAAAATATATTCTATTAAATGTCAGTGTCTGTGCTGTGTCTGTTTAAAGTTTAATTTCTTATACTCTGGTAAGGCAAGGAAGTAGAGGTCCATTGACATAAGAGTTCACATGTATGGGTACAACCATACTCAGGATGAGACTGGTAAGAGTGAGGCAATGAAAAGTATTCACAGCTTTCACATCAAAAAGATTCTGTACACTTACCTAGACTATCTGTAATTTAAAAAAAATAGAATTACATTCTGATGGAGAACAGAATGGACCAAGGCACAAAAGCAGAGAACAGCATGTGTCTTTTGGTAAGTAAGTGATAAAGAACACGAATGCTGAGGCACCCTTATGCTTTAGGGGCGCATGTTTTATATTCTACAATTTACTGTAGACACTTTGGGAGCAACGACTTGTCATATACTTGCCATCTATGTATCTCAAATAATATTAGCAAGCCATTCATGTGAGTGCACTTATAGAGCATTTATTTCAGAAGGAACAACTGGTAAGATTTAGGAATGGTTTGTCTTGGCTTAGTTCCATCCAGTTTCAAAAGCTATTTAGGGAAATTAAAAACAAAACAAACAAAAAAAAGTTTCAGGGATACTATGAACTTACCATACAAAGTTTCCAGAAAAGATCCATCAAAAGCATTGATCAGAAGAGCCTTCACAACTCTTTCAAAGTGAGTGTAATGGTCACTAAAAGAATCTGAAATTAATTTAAAGCAATTATTAGGACATAGCTAAGAAACTGTTATAAGTATCACAAAGTTCACTCCTGAATCTAAAATGTTTCCAGACAGATTTCCTAAGGGAAAATTCTTCAGAGAACACAGAGATACACCCTGTGAAAAATCAAAATAATCCACATCCACTTGAAATTAATTATCAACTACAGTGAATGAAAAAGGCAAGCGAGCCTCCCAAGTGGACTGGTTAATATGCTTTAGCCTATAATGGGCTACACATGGTGTGGTCCAGGGAACTGCTACTCAATGAAAGCTCAGTGGGCATGACAGCCCCATTCTCCTTTACAGGGTCACAGATGTAGGATTTTCAACACTGCTTTAAGGAGCTGTGCCTTCTCCTTCCCACACTCTGCCTACAATGCCATTATATTCTCTGTAACCCACACTCAGACATGAGCTTATCCTGGTGACAGGCAAGGCACTGCTGCTGTTCCTGTGACTCTGGGACTACACCTTACTATGGGCCATGGAAATGTTCTCTAGAAAATCCTCCCTCCCATGACTCAAATGGTCATCAAAGAATACTTGCTTTGCTGGAGGTGCGTATGAACTATGACTGGAAATGTGGAAGATATTTAGCTAGGGCCTGAAGAAAAAAGTAGGATATACCTTTAGAAATGATAAATGGATTGGGATTTTTCTTTCCAGCAGACAGAATGGACTGAACACAGAGAGGCCGTTGTACTTCTGTTTGCTAAAAAAGGACTGTGTAAGGTTTTGATGCCTTCAGGAAAATTTCAAGTCTCTACTCCTTCCATGGAGTTGCTAAAGTGCTTTCCACTAGGTCTTAGACTTTAGAGGACCTATCACCATTGAAAATTCCAAGAGGTCACAAAAAACCACACATGGTATGCACTCACTGATAAGTGGATATTAGCCCAAACAATTACCCAAGATACAATCCACAGACCACATGAAACTCAAGAAGAAGGACGACCAAAGTGCAGATACTTCTTAAAAGGGGGAATAAAAATATTCATAGGAGGAGATATGGAGACAAAGTTTGGAGAAGAGACTGAAGGAATTACCACTCAAAGCCTGCCCCACCTGGGGATCCAGCCCATATACATACAGCCATCAAACCCAGACAATATTGCTGATGCCAAGAAACGTATGCTGACAGGGGCCTGATGTAGCTGTCTCCTGAGAGGCTCAGCCAGAGCCTGACAAATACAGAGGTGAATGCTAGCAGCAAACCATTGAACTGAGAACAGGGTCCCCAGTGGAGAAGTCAGAGAAAGGTTTGAAGGAGCTGAAGGGGCTTGCAACCCCATAAGAACAACAATACTAACCAACCAGAGCTCCCAGGAAATAAACCACTACCCAAAGAGTACACATGGACAGACCCAAGGCCCCAGTTGTATATGTAGCAGAGGATGGCCTTGTTGGGCATCAATGGGAGGAGAATCCTTGGTTCTGCTGGACCTCCCAGTGTAGGGGAATGTCTGGGCAGGAAGGGAGGGAGGTAGTTGGGGAGGGGAAATGCCCCTCATAGAAGAAGGAGGAGAGAGGATGGAATAATCCAAGGGGAAGACTGTACACACACACACACACACACACACACACACACACACACACACACACACACAAATCAGTAGCTTTTAATTGAAAGTAAAATGCAGTAATACTTCAAAAGAATTCCCTTCTGACTAGACTTTCATCAAATGCTGATATAGTAAAGAGTTGGTAAATAATTTTGAGTTAAATTCATCCAAACCCCATATACCTCTTTTCAAATTAAAAGGAAAAGCTCTTCTGGAGATTATTAAGAGGCATGTTGGGAAAAAGTTTAACTCACTCACATTGGGACTCACTTTTGGGACCATCAGGCAAATGAAATGGAGCTTTTTTCCCCTCACTGAACATTCTAATCTTGAAAGTCCTGATAGTCAGTGTTACTCACTGGCCATGAAATTTTAAGAGCTGCAGCAACATTTCAAAGGCTTGGGAAGTTCTTCAGGGATAAGAGGAAAGGCAAGGACAGAGGTCCACATCTCTTGGGTGTTTTAGTTCCTAACCACACTATCTTTCTCCTAACCATGCTCATAAGAATCTCCCTAGAAAGAAGGTTCTGGTGTCACTGTATTTGACTGAATGGGTGGGCAGTGCTGGAATAATGTTCTGGTATCTCCAACTGAAAAAAATCACACAGCTGAGAGAATAGATACCAGGCGTCACCCAAAACACTTATGTGTATTGCATCACTTCTAAAGGGCTAACTGAAGAAATACTTTACCCCTAGTTTATTTTCAGCAGGGAAAACTGAGGGATGATGGAAGTTTTCCTACGGTCTTATAGCTAAATGGTAGGCGTCTCCGGCTGTGTCCTCCAGTCTTTGTGCTCATGTTCCCTGCACAGGTGATAGATTTGGTATTTGTTTTCAGACAGAGTTGACTTGAGAATTGGATAATATAAAGCTCCATTTTCTCACCTAGTAGGAAAAGGTCCCTAAGACCACAGACAAACGGAAGAGACAGAACGAGGTTTGGGCTCAGGATTCTTCCAGGACTAGTTCTAATCCCTACATGGAATGAATGTCTATGGAATAGTTGTGGAGATTTAGTTAATCCCCCAAACCCCATTCGTTTCTTGTTGTTTGGCAAAACTGAGGTTTGCACACAGGGTCTCCTGCATGCTATGCATGTACTCTATTATAGACCATGGCTCCAGTCCTTCATGACCATTTCAATGTGCAAAGGATAAAAGGTCAAACTTGTTATTATGATTTTATTTTTCTCAGGTAGCAATCAATCCCCCATGTTCCATTTGATGTCTCAGTAGCCTGTTGATTTCCCTGTATCCTCACATCTGCTGAGACTTTGCTCAGCACCATGTGTCCTTCCTACTGATCTTGATGTTTTCTCATGTCAGTTCTGCCCTGTTGTACTTATTTCAACTAAATGATAACTTTTTATATCTTAGAGTGAAAAGATCCTTCCAGCTACTATTTTTATTCAAAGTTTACTTTATCCTCATGAATTTGTTCCTCTAAGTGAATGTCAAAAACTAAGTTTAGAAGGAAGCCTTCTGGTGGTGTGTCTAGTACTGTGTACAGTACTTTCAGACCATCCATGTCTCCCCCTTACTTAGGTTGCCTTCCTTATTTCACAGAAAGTGTTTCTCTAGTTACAAAGCCAGTCAAGTTTTTACATTTGGGCTTAGGAACTACATTTTGTTGTCAGTGTGGAAGGAATTTTCCTTAATTCTATCATGTAAGTATTTACTTCTAGTGTGCAAGGAGCTAATTGAGCTTTGTGTGTTCATTATTATTTTGGCCACATTTCTGAGATCTTTTACTAATTTGAAAACAGCTTCTCTTGGATAGCCGTGGAGGATGAGCCTCCTAGAATACCATAGAGCTGGAGATGTACTATTAATAGGTTCTGATGACATTATTTCGGCTATCTTTTCCAAACCTGGTCTTGCTAGCACTAAATTTATTTCAAGGAGCAAGAGAAAGCTTATTAATACTTCTCTAGGAAGAAGTGCATAGCTTGGTTGGTTTATGGAGTTAAAGCACACACTTAGCATGAGGAGTGAAGGCAGAGTAGGAACTGTCTTTTTAACAGTTCCTCATCACAGATGCATGCACATAGGGAAAGAAGAATCTGGGTAGAAAACTACAGCCAGAAATTCAGCATACAGTACTGGTCTTAAACTACTCATATTCTTTCCCTTATCATCTGAATCACTGCTTAAGCCAGAAACTTATTGTTTGTGGCTATACGCACATGATGACACACAAATATGTCATCATCCCAGGTGCAAACGTCTTTTCCATGCCAGCTCTCCTTTATCTACTCCACAATAAACTTAGCCTAAGCAGGAATTTTTTCCCAACATGGACAATGGGGTTAGTGTAGTTTATATAGTTTTTGTTCTTCTCTAAAACCAAACTGAATAAATCAGAGGCATCCCCATGAAGGGTCAAAATGAAGGTTGAGGGTCAGCTGTCCATCAGCCCACTTTGGTTCTGCCTGTCTCCTCTACAGTCACTGAAATGTTTCAGCACATCAAAGGACGTATCAAGTGTCTACTGCATCCAAGGGAAACAACAGTAATAGGAGGTGGGAAATAATGTGTAAACCCCTTAAATATACATAATCTGGATTGGGAATTGAAATTAAAGCCCAGTTCTCCTCCCCCCACAACCTCCCTCACACACATATATACACACAGACACAGACACACAGATAGACACACACACACACATACACACACACACACACACACACACACACACACACACACACGGACTACTCTTAATCAGAGACCATTCATCTGTAGTTTCGTTTTGTTTTTACATCTTCGCACACTGCTCAAGAACATCTGAAGTAGGAAACCTTTCTGTCCCTTCCATTTCATAAAGAGCATCTCTAGTGTTTCATTATAAATAATGTTGGTTCTCACTAGAAAATATGGCTCTGTAAACAAGAAGGGTTCCTACTGGCAATTTTAAAAACCTTACCCTTTAAAAATATGTATATTGAATGCAATAAAACAGTTTTCAGGCTCCTTTTTGATGTACTGATAGAATTATATGAACTGCTATATGGTCACTAAGTTGATTATTCTTTTGCTCTAAATTGCCAGTATTGTAATGATGCAGTGCTTGTCTGAAATGTATTCTTTTTAACTTCTACTATGCAGTTTTGTCTAAACATATGATAGCACAGCATGCTAAAAAGATAATGCAACATTTACCATCCACTTAACAGTGTTTTTGTTTTTTCTAACCATGCACATGTGAACTATGCAGGTCTAGTATATAGTGAGCAAATACCTGCCCTTTAACCTTTCTGTATCTTTCATGGAAACTGCAGTCTGTAAGTATAAACAGATGTTTACAAGGCGGATGAAAAGAGATGAAGACTTGATTGTCACGTTTTCATCATGAAGGAAGAAGCTAGTTGTTCTGAAGTGGAGTAGATGTAACTCTTGACCAAATGGCAGGTGATGAGGAAATGACAAATGTCCTCCTGTTGTTCCCTAGTCTTTACTGATTGACAATCCACTCTCATTTTTGAGACAGGATTTCATCATGTAGCCCTGGCTGGACTGGAACTTGCTATATAGCCCAGGCTTGCCTTGAATTCAGAGATCTACCAGTCTCTGCCTACTAGTACTGATATTAAAGGTGTGCACCACAATTGATGATCAATTTCGATTTTTCAGCTGTATGCTGAATGCAGAATTAGGAGCTCCAAATTGCGCTTAGTATGAATTGTAGAAGTTAGCAGCATAAATCTGGAAATACCACTTCAGTATTTACTTAAACCAAGTCACAAAGGGGTATTCACTGTTCATCATAGAGACTATTGGTTAATGAGAAAAATTTCTCAATGTATAATATTAACTTACAGCAACCTTTATAACTTCATTCCTTGGCTTAACACTGCTTAAATTTTGTCAAGCTCACTGGACATAAAATTGATAAATTAAAACTGTTCATTTCATAATACACATAAACTCTAAATTTTTGTTTTATCAGCTCTGACATTTACAAAACTGTAGTTATGATTGGCATTTATCTCAGTCTATAAGATCCAGACATTTTTAGATACTATGTTTTTTTTAAATTACCTACCCAACCACAATGTGTTCCTATAAAGTGTCATAAAGACTAGGGATGGTAGCCCAGGACTACAATCCTTGAATTTTTTGAGACTGAACCTCAGGTTTGGCTTGTGATCAGGCTGGGCACTATGTACAGTGAGCTCTAGGGCAGCTCTAGGGTAGCCTAGGCAACAATATAAAATCCTATCTTAAATTAAATAAGAAGAAATTAAAAAGAAAAAGATAAATGGATAGAAATACAACAAAGAGGGAATATAGTTAAACATCTAGTCTTTTCTTTCAGAAATCAGATACTTATTTCATTGGGCTTTTTTTATATGCCAAAAAATATATTTTTTTGATGTCCAGTTCTGATAAATGCGTGAAATTATCTACCCACCCTGACTACAGTTGATCTACTACTCTAACTCTTTTACAATATATCTTACTTAGTGTTCTACTTATTGAGCTCAAGATGTCTAAAAGATAATCATACAAACATACTCCCAAGTTGATGAAAATTTGGACCTTATCTCAGGAGAAATCTTGCCTGAAGTTAATTATTAGGGAGTTTTTGCCTATATACTAGGCCTAAGTCGTGGCAAACTTCCCTAAGTACAAGCAAAATGAAGGCAGTTGATGAGTCCTTGGATATACAAAAGATGAGTGGTGAAGTGGGAAAAGATGAGTGCAATAATACAAAGGAAAGACAGGGGAGAGTTGTAATACAGAAGCTACAAAAGAAGAGCATTCAGGAAGTGATAGTGACCAACCACAGCAAAGGAGCACTGGGTTAACATAAGAAACGAAGAATGTGTTGGTAGGCAGAGGTTACCCAGTGTCGGTGTTTACAGGAAACAAATAGAAAGAGAATAGTGGCTCACAGAACATGTCAACTCAAGAGAGGAAGAACAAGAATATTGTTACCAGTTGAGCAAACACAGCCTGTTGAATAAGACTACTGCAAGTACAGAATACACAAAATAAAACAGATTGCATAGAAAGTGAGATACAAAGCCTTGAGTTAAAGATATTTAATATTAAACGATATTTAATATTAAAAGTAAACCCAGCACTCTCTACAATTTATTCAAGTGAGATACACTCATGTTCATAGAAAATCCTGAACACAAATGTTTATTAGTTTTATTTCCAATTACTAAAATATGGAAACAAGATGCTTTTCAACACGTGAGTGCATAAACTGTGGCAAAGCCATACAATGCATTTTTACTTAGCAATGAAAATAAACGAGCTATGGCATTCTGTTTAGCCATGGGGAAAAACTCAAATGCATAGTTGGGTGAAGAAACCAATAGGAAAATTTACATGCTGTGGTGTTCTTAATTCTGTGACATTCTTAAAATGTTAAAACTATGGCAACAAAGCAGAATAAGTGGTTTCCTCTGGGTTTCTATGAGGAAAAGATGAGGATGTAAATTTATTACTTTACACATTGCTGTAATTAAATATTTGACAAGAAGTAAGCTAAGGCAGGAAGGATTTACTTTGGCTAACTGTCTCAGGGTGTAGTTCATGACTGCAAGAACAGCTTGCAGCTGTGTAGGCAGAGGCATGGGGCTGCTTATGTCACAGCGAAGCAGTGAAGGGAAAGTTGAGAGAAGAGCCAGAAGCAGAGTCTGAGCTGTGACTCCTACAACCTGCTCCCTAGGAACTCGCCTTGCCTTCCGGCTGTGTACCACCACCTACGGTTTCACAGCACCCCCAACACTGCCACCACCAGTGTCCACGTAGTCAAATACACAAGTCTGCATAGAACATCCCATAAACCATAACAACAGATAAAGAACATTTTAGGACACTGAAATTACTATGGTAGGTATAGGTCACTAGACAGTTGTCAAAATCCACAGAAGGTACAAGACAAAAGGAGGGCTCTAATGTGAACTATGAATTAGTTTAATGTATCAAGACAGTATCATCAATTATATCATTTGTAACAAACATATCAAACCAGTGTAAGACATCAATAACAAAGAAAAATGGAGGTGAATGAGGAATGACAGCTCTAATTTTCATTCAACATTTCTCTAATTCCCAAACTGCCATTAAAATACAGTAAGCAGAAAGGAGTAGGTAGGGAAGGAACTAGAAGTAGTTTACATACACTGGTCTTGCACTTATTTGATGCAGTCTATATAAAGAATCCATAATGATGGTATATCTTCTAATTGAGTATTCTTATGATGGAAATACCCGAGTGGCAAGTGAACCTGCTGATTCAAGAAAGTTAGGGTTAACTTGGAAATGCCTCTCTTTCTTCCTTAATTTGCCAAGTTTCTTAAAGCAGGAATCATTTGTCAGCCTACGGTTTCATTAGAAGTTGTAGGATATAAGTCAAACTCATCCTTAATTTTGTTATACAAAATGTTATACTTGCTAAAATAATTATTGAGGAAGAATCTATTCTTTAATATATCAACCTCTTTCTGTGAGTTGTAAAACATCAGGATAACAATCTTTGAACTTACGTACAATTATAGGGATCAAATTTGTGATATGTATATTGAAATGTACCCTTACTTCTCAAATTCTTTTATCTATAATTTTATTAATTACACACACACACACACACACACACACACACACACACAGAGAGAGAAAGAGAGAGAGAGAGAGAGACAGAGAGAGACAGAGAGAGAGACAGAGAAAGAGAGACAGAGAGAGAGTAAGAGAGAGACAGAGACAGAGAATTTTCTATTTTTGGTAGGCTTCATTGTGTAAAATTCAAAAACCCTGATAAAAAACAGTAATTTTAGAGTAACTATGCTGTCTAATGTCTATTTAAAGATACCAGTAGATCCCCACAGTTATCAATATTAAAATACATTTTTTCTGATATTTTCACTGCTTGTGCAAAGTACAAATGGCAAAACAGCTGCCCCTCACAAAAAGCAGAGCACTGGCATCAAACAACTAACAATGATGGCAGTCACCACAGTGAGGCTCTGGTGATAAAAAATTATCTATTTACCTAGGCATACCCTTGATGAAACAGCAAAACTGACCACTCTCATTAATTTTAATGTGTACATCCTTTAGTACTCTGTTGGAAAAACTTCTACTGCATACCAAAACAGAATGGTGGTTTCTGAGGAAAATTCATCCATGCAACTGTTATAACTGGGGTAATGTTTCATGTGTCATGAAGCAAACATTTTCTCTTCAAAGGACAATGACAAGTTGAATAATATTTGTCAAATGTTTTCTCAAGAAGGAACAAGCAATCCTGTCAAAACTTTAATTATAACTTATTGTGTTGGACGCCAATAAATAAAGCCAGTTTTTAAGTAGAAATTACAGTTTTGAAAAACTTGTATGAAGTGCATACGATAGCTTCTCAATATTATAAGACTATTCTGATGCAACCAACATATTAACAGATGTTAATTAAAATACAGTGATATATGTGAAAATATGGAGTATCTATGTAGTTCAGTAAAACAGTATTTTTGAAATGACCAATGTCCTGTAATAAAATCAGGTATGGGTAAAATAGCCAATTAAATGCAAGCTTGCCAATGGGTTGTACTATGAGTGTTCAAAGTTCTCTGTGTGGTTTCAGCTTCCATAGGACCATAAGCCTTCAGAAAATTATCATTGGTCAAACTTTTGTATATTAACATTATCTGATAAGAATATCCACAATTATTTTGGAAACAGTAGAAAAATGTTCTTCCCTTTTCCAGCTGCATATTAGTGTGAGGC
This sequence comes from Rattus norvegicus, assembly GCF_021556685.1. Taxonomy (NCBI): domain Eukaryota; kingdom Metazoa; phylum Chordata; class Mammalia; order Rodentia; family Muridae; genus Rattus; species Rattus norvegicus. The sequence continues at coordinate 16,438,511 of NC_141541.1, read as the reverse complement.
AAAACTGTCTTGTGCACTCCAACAACAACACAACATTACAACAGACTGAAAGCAGCCTAGACACAAGAAGCCAGCTGCCCTCTAGTAAGATCAACAATAAAGATCTCTAAGGGGCAGGAGAGGTGGCTAAGTGACTCACAGTGCTTATTGCTTTTGCAGAGAACAGGGTCAGGTTCCCAGTACCCACATCAGGAGGCTTACAACTGCCTTATCCCATGCCAGGGATTCCAATGCCCTCTTGCTTCTTGATGCAAGCATATAGTGAGCATAAACTCACACAGGTACACATACATACATGTAAACTTAAAACATATCTTCAAAAGTACTTCAAAGTATGTAAAACAATGGCAGTTGCCCCCCCTTTGGAACCAGTTATTTGCCATAAAATGTTACCATAAAATATATTTTCTAATGATATATTAATTAATAAATATGTTTTAAATTGTATTTACAGTGGTAAATAATGATAAAGTTAGCCTGATGAAAGTAAATGCTTGTCTGCTGGGGGTCAATAGTATAAAAGGGAAATGAATTCCTGCAATCTTTGGAATAAACTCATACTGTTGAATGTAAAATACCCAAACATAAAACTACAGTTCCTAATCAAATAAATGATTTACAAGATGATATTAATAAGTTTTGATGCATTATATAATGATTTGAACAAGGCAGAAACCTTGTCTTTATATTTAACTTACAAAGAGAATTTTGTTTTACTAATTTCAGTTGTGATGTAGTCAGATTTTCTCCTTGATTTTTATTCTCTTCATCAGCTTCCTCATCTCCTACTACAAAATCATCAATCATGTAATCATCTTCATTTTCAGCATCTCCGTAATCATCATCGTCCTCATCCTCATCAGTGCTTGAACAAGAGTCCTTTTCAGAGCTCTAATTAAATGAAAAGAAATGTCAGTAAATATTGTGCCTTTAAAACAGCCAGCATGGCTTTAAAATTAAATCTGAAAGAAAAAAAAGCATACATTTTAAAGTTAAATACTGAACTTTTTTTTTTTTTGTTCTTTTTTTTTTTTTTTCGGAGCTGGGGATCGAACCCAGGGCCTTGCGCTTCCTAGGCAAGCGCTCTACCACTGAGCTAAATCCCCAACCCAATACTGAACTTTTAAGACTGAAGAACTATAAATTTTGGCTATGTTTGGGAAAATGTTTAAATTAAACATTAAGAATGGGAAAGATACCACAGAACAACAAAGGAGAGTGGGGCTAACAGCAAAATGTTATTATTAAATACATTACAACATTCAGGGATGCTTATTTTAAAATTCTAGCCTTATTGAAAATAGAATAGAGTCAGGTCAGTACTTTAATGTTTATAGAACCTACTTTTAAGTAAAAATTCAACAATAAAATGAACAAAATAAAACACACCTCACAATTTCTACCACTATTGTGTCTCTGTTTCTGGCGTGATCTTTCGCAGAGTTCCTGTAGCTTTTGGTGGTATTCTCTCTTTCGAGCAGCTGGTGATTTCTCAGGAGTTTCTCGCTCCATTTCCAATGAAGAACATTCATCCTCGACCACCCTGCGTGGGTGCTTAGCACTTGCTTTTCTAACTAGGATATCACTGTCATCGCTTTCATCACTGTCATACATCACAGAGGACAGCCTTTTTCTTTTTCCTGGCTTGATGCATTCATCTTCCACATCCTCCTCTAGGACTTGTCCAGTGAGTTTGTTGTGATGACCCTCTGCTTGACCTGGGTGAGCTTCATCATCTGGTAAGTCATTATGTTTGGTTTTGTTCATTTCTTCTTCATCTGCTGAACTACTGCTGGTATTCATATGACATTTACTGTTGCTTCTCTCACTTTCAACTTTGATTAAGTTAAGCTCTGTTTCCTTTTCTGGTATTTCATTAATACCAGAGTCCTTGCTAATATCAAGCTTTCCGTCACTGTCAATACTTTCCCCACCATCAAGGTCTTCATCACTGCCAATTTCCTCGTCACTATCAAGCTCTTCGTCACTATCAAATAACTGTGAGACACTTCTCTTAGTCCGACGCCAATCGACTCGAGATTTTTGCTCTGGTACTTGGGTTTTAGAATTTTTTCTTGTTTCGTGCCTTCTAGCATGTACCATTTTCACTTAAGCTTCTATAAAATAAAGTTATTAGGGACATAACAGTGACAACCAGGTTACATCAATGAATACAAGGTACACATTAGTTTAGATTCATTAGTTCACAAAGGCAAAATCACATCAGATACTGGAGTTAAAAAAATTACAGAACAGTTAATATTCAAATAATTAATTGAACAACTATCAATTTTTGAATACCTTTTCTTAATTATGCTGTGCTGAAAAGAATACACAGAAAAATCATGGTCTTGTATCCTTTAGAAAACTGTATTGAGCTCAGTCAAGCATACAAAGATAATTAAGAAAAATTAAAGTAGTCAGTGTTAATAATAAAAATAAAGTTATAGAAATGTCAAGATAAAGATTAGTAAGGCAGTTAGTTCACCAAAATAATTTCAGACAAGTTAGTGTGGTGCATATGAAACTGGTGCTGATATGACCATACTATACTTAGTTAGCAAGTATCATGGAAAGGGGATAGACGGTTTCTAGCAGGAGCAAGAGAAGAAGAGAAAACAATGAAATTACAAAGAAAATGGCTTGGAAAGTGGCTTAGTGGGTCAACTGTTTGCCATGAAAGCATGAAGACCTGGGTTAAGATCTCCATCACACACATGAAAACTGGCTATGGCAGTGCACACACAACCCAGAAGGGGACAGAGACAGGTGAATATTAAGTGGTGGCTTCTTGGTCTGTTAGTCCAACTGAAATGGCAAGTTCTAGAGTTAGTGCAAAATCTTGTTTCAAAAAATAATGTCAAGAAACAATTGAGTAAGATATCTCTACCTCTACCACTGGTTTCCACAAATACCTGCATTGGCAAGCCGACTCACACGCATTGCACATATGTGCTCAACACACACATACATGGAATTACAAAGATGATTCATCCTCAGGCAAAGAAGGATTTAATTCAGAACAGAAATAAAATGAAATTTTAAAGCTCCATCAAGTACATGGACAAAGTTACAATACAGGAATTGATATGAAACAGAGATGACAATACAGTGCTGAGAGATAAGCTATCTGATAAGACTGAAGCCTCTACATTCCTTATCGAAGTGGAAATGGAGTCATACTACACTTAGAAAGTATAAAAATCCAATAACATAGTCAAATGAAAAATGGTAAAGCAGCACATATTACAAGGAAGAAAAATCAAAGTTGTCAGTTCATGAAATTTTTAAAGTATATTTCACTAAACTTATCACAAGCATGTACTAAATTACAAACAGGTAAGATAACTAGAAATTTAATAACACATATGTACTTTTGTGGTTGCCAAGGAACAGAAGTAGAATCACAAAGTAATATGACCTCATAATACATGTATAGGAGCTTATAAAAATTATTATGACAATATTCTACAATAGCCCATATTTGTTGTCTTTCTACTCATAATAATATAAAAGGATAAAGCAATAGTATAACCTTAAAACAAAAATAACCTGTGAAGCTTAAAGAAAAAGAAATGTTTATAAAATAAAGATTAACTGTCATGGATAATACTAAAAAAGTGTGTAACTATGAAGGTAGTATCAAAGCTACAAAGTCAAAAATTTTAAGCAATGTTGGCATTGCTGGACCAAATTTATAGTGTTCCAAAATTACTACTTGGAAGAGGAAAGTGTATCATTCATTTAATTGTACTAATCCTGGTATGGTTATGAGGTAGTATGTCTCCCTATAATGGTAACTTTTCATATAAAATCAGAACAGCAGAAATTATAAGGTTATACACTAAAAAAATGATCTGTATAGCATAGGCTGAAATATAGCTTTGTGATAATATCTGCTATAGGATATAATTAATGTAAGCATAATAGTAAGTAACGCATCAGTAAACCAATGGCCTATTTGAATTATACTTGGTTATAATCTACATACGGGTTATATTAAAGCCAAAAAGATAAAAACAAGAGAGATGAATAATGAAAATTACCTTACAAACACTCCTAGATTATTCTTCAAAGCATGCCTTTTGTATACCCCACTGTTTTCTAATATTTCACCTAATTTCAACAGTTTCAGAACAATTTTTCTTTTTTTAAACACCAGAGTAAGCAGGCAGCTTATGTCTGGAAGTCATATAGTAAAGAAATATTTAAGCACATATAATTTTTCATAAGCCAATTTTGTACATGTGCAGCACACAGTTATGGCTTTCTAGGACACTTGTTTGAATTGAGAGAAAGAGTAAAAATCCTTCAATAAAAAGACAAATATAGTTTTATTAGATACATGAAAGTAAATATGGACAGTAAGAAATATTAAAGTGAAAGATAATTTTCTTTTAGTACACAAAACAAATTCACATACATGAGATTGCTCTTTAAAAACTAAAATATGCCCAAAGCACATTTATTTCACTGGGTAATGTTTAGGACATTGGAAATAATTAAGATTATCATACTATCAAGACATATGACTGTACATAATGATGGCATAAAAGCAATCCACCTCTACTTAAAACTGATCAGTATACGTTCGTATTTACTTTTAAACCTTGATGAGGAAGATAGTGTTAATCTTCATATATAAATATTAAGACAAGGACACAGAGTTTAAATGACTTACCGAAGATCACAAAGCTTGCTAGTGACAGAGCAGGGATTAGAAACCAGGTCTCCTGATTCCCCGTCCAAGGCTACGCAATAACTGCTGGTAATAGCATATGTACAGGTAGTAAAAATTAACACTTTAAAGTAGTATTTTATCTCTTATTCATGCTAAATTTTAGTTTTGTAAAATAATCATCAAAATGGTGAGCATTAACAAACATGCTTTCTAAACATTATGTAACTGAATGGAAGTTCACATGGGTTATCAGAAATGTTTGAAAATCATCCATTGGGGAAGAAAAAAATGTGCAGAAAAGATGGGAAGCGTAGACCTCCCTCTACTGTTTCTTCGATGACATCAAAACTGAAAATTAAAGAAAGAAACCTTGGCAGGGTCCAAAGCAAAAATTTCCATGGTAAAACCGCAGACTTTGACCATTTTAGAAGGTATATTTTATTTAAGTTAATAAAGTTTCATTTGGCCAAATGCACATTTGCCAGGGCTTCTGCCCTATTTAAAAAGTCATTCCCATCAATAAGGTAAAATAAACCTGTTAACAAAAGGGAGGTTTTGAATGTGGTTAGCTCTTCTTTTTAAATTGTGCATATCTTTACTAAATTATCTGGGGAGGGAAGAATGGCAGAGGAAAAAGGTGAGTGATCTTAGGGACAAAAATGAGAAAATGAAGTCAAGGGAAAAGAAGGCACTGTGTTGATGCTATTTGAATCTCTTATCAGAAGAAACATTTTCTTTTCCTAATCAAGAAACCAACCTAGAAGTCCCCTACTTGCCCTACAAACAATGTAGGAAGATGATATAGCTACTCAGCTCAGATTTGAAGTACAAATCCTGTACTATTTTTGAAAATTCTATCAGGAGGAATTAATTTATGAAATTTGTAAAAACATGAACTCTCCTTTAAGTTTTCTTTTATATGGTGGAGGGGAAATGTTATAAACCAAAGAGTTATTGGACATTTATCAAAATGCCAGCACATGTTCTGGTGCAGGGGTACTACTAGAAGAAATAAACGCAGTCTCTGCTCCCAAGGAACTCACAATCTTATGAAATTACTTGGGACATCCAAACCAAACCGGGAAATAAAGGATTTGAGGGCTACATGCATGATTCTGTTTAAAATTGTATTACAATTTTAGAATGGGTCCTGCCAGCCTTGTATCCAGGATAACTAGATCGTTCAATAGCATCCGTGACGAGGGATGTGACTCCCTAAATCCAGCAGGGAGGACCAAATGGAAGAAAAAAGAAATCAGGATCACATTCGTGATTACCAACCTGGCTCTCTCTGGGACTCACTCCCCAGATACAGGAAGTGGGTGCTGAGGCCTCCAAAATGGAGGGACTGGTGTTGATAGAAGCAGGAACCTTTGATACAGCTTCACCAAGACCGCGCATGAGCTGTAGAAGGGTTGTGTACCCACTGATAAGGGTCTGGAAAGACAAGAAACAGGAACGGGTTGTGCACTCAGGGGAATGCAGAGAAATTCCCAGGAGGGTCTGTGCACAGATAAGGGTCCCAGGAAACAGCTGAGGAGACATCCACGGAGCGCTGTGCCCCTACAGGCAGGGTTTGAGACACCCGTGGAGCTGTGATCCCACAGTCAGGGTCTGAGGAGACACCGGTGGAGCTGTGCTCCTTCCTACAGTCAGGGTCTGAGGAGACACCCGTGGAGCTGTGCTCCTTCCTACAGTCAGGGTCTGAGGAGACACCCGTGGAGCTGTGCTCCTTCCTACAGTCAGGGTCTGAGGAGACACCCGTGGAACTGTGCTCCCACAGGCAGGGTCTGAGGAAACACCCGTGGAGCTGTGCTCCTTCCTTTAGTCAGGGTTTGAGGAGACAGCGGTGGAGCTATGCTTCCACAGACAGGGTCTGAGGGGACACCCATGGGCCCCTTCCTGCGTCCGTGACGCACAGCTAAGAGGTGTCGGGTCGCAACACTGAGAGCGCCGACCGCTCCCCTTCTTGTCGCAAGACGCCGCCTAGGCTCTGCGAAATGTTGGGCGTCTCCCCCTCCCCACCACTACACTAATTATCAGACTGGGAGCAGCCGGGAGAGAATTCCCGCCAGAAACCCGCAGGCAGTCATCCTCTAGCTCTCACCTTTCAAAGCGCCTCTGTCTTTGCCTCCGCCTCCCCTCCCGCCTCCTCCCAGCCGCGCTCCCGCCTTCTCCCATCCCGCCTCCCGCTCTCGCCCCTGCCTCTGCCCCGCCCCGTGTCTGCCTCCTCCCCGTCCGGCCTCCACCTCCGCCTCCGCCCAGGTTCCCTAGGCACCATGTCCCTCCCACTTTCCGGGAAAAGCCGGAAGTTCCGCCTCCAGGCGGAGCAGGGGCGGGGCCGAGGCGCGGGATCTGAGGCGCGGCTTCCGGGAGCGCGTGCAGAGGGAGGAGCGGTTGCGTCGCCGCTGTTGGGGAGCCGCAGAGGTGGGAGAGCGGCTTGGGGCTCACGGGGCGGGAGGACGGAGCAGGCTGGGCCCAGGGTGACGGCTGGATAGCGGGTGGAGGAGCCGGTAGGCCTCACCCTGAGGAAGGGGAGCCCAGCTTCCTTCCGCTCTCCGCTAACTTTGGGGTGTGGCAGTTAGTGAAGGGCCTGTATCCCGGGCCTGGGCTGGAGCGAGAACCGCGGTCTTGGCAGTACTAAATCACAAGTCTGTAGTCCCGATTATCCGCGAGGATGTGAGGCTTCCCCAGCCTCACTTCTGGTAAAGGCCTGCCCCGCAAATTTCCTGTCACCTTCTGCCTTGCCCTTGCCAGCCCAGCGTCAGTTCTGCAGAGGCTGAAACAGGTCGAGTGTTTGTAAGGATTGCCACAGTGTGATTGAGTTCCAGACTCTCACCATGTCAGGGAAACGGAAGCGTGTGGTATTGACTATTAAAGATAAACTTGATATAATAAAGAAACTCGAAGATGGAGGCTCTTCCAAGCAACTGGCGGTGATTTATGGAATTGGTGAAACAACAGTCAGGGATATAAGAAAAAATAAGGAAAAGATCATAACTTATGCAAGCAGCTCTGATTCCACAAGTCTTCTGGCCAAGAGAAAGTCTATGAAGCCGTCCATGTATGAGGAACTAGACAGAGCAATGTTAGAATGGTTCAATCAGCAGAGAGCTAAAGGGAATCCCATATCTGGACCAATTTGTGCCAAACGGGCAGAGTTCTTTTTCTACGCTTTGGGAATGGATGGCGATTTTAACCCTTCTGCTGGTTGGTTAACACGCTTTAAGCAGCGACACAGCATTAGAGAGATTAACATTAGAAATGAACGATTAAATGGAGATGAGACTGCTGTGGAAGAATTTTGTAACCACTTTAGAGATTTTATCGAACAGGAAAATCTGCAGCCAGAACAGATCTACAATGCAGATGAGACTGGACTCTTTTGGAAGTGCCTCCCTTCCAGGACTGCAGTAGTTAAAGGTAAATGTACTGTCCCTGGGCACAACTCCGGTGAAGAAAGGATCACCGTTATGTGTTGCACCAATGCAACAGGCTTGCACAAACTTAAGCTCTGTGTTGTGGGAAAAGCAAGGAAACCTCGTTCCTTCAAGTCAACGGACACCTTCAACCTGCCTGTCTCGTATTTCAGCCAGAAAGGTGCATGGATGGATCTCTCCATTTTCCGACAATGGTTTGATAAGATTTTTGTGCCTCAGGTTCGAGAGTACTTAAAATCTAAAGGCTTGCAGGAAAAAGCAGTGCTCTTGCTGGATAATTCCCCAACACATCCAAATGAAAATGTCCTGAGGTCAGATGATGGTCAAATATTTGCTAAATATTTACCACCCAATGTAGCTTCATTGATTCAACCCTTGGGTCAGGGAGTCATAGCAACCATGAAAAGAAACTATCGTGCAGGTCTTCTTCATAACAATTTGGAAGAAGGTAATGACCTGAAATCATTCTGGAAGAAGCTGACTCTGTTGGATGCACTTTATGAAATAGCAATGGCATGGAACTTCGTAAAGCCAGTTACTATTAGCAGAGCTTGGAAACAGATTCTTCCTGCCATGGAGGAAAAAGAAGGCTTGGACTTTGATGAAGAAGATATTTCTGGTGCTACTGTGGCTACCATTTTACAGCATACCAAAGGACTGGAAAATGTGACTCCTGAAAGTTTGGAAAAGTGGCTGGAGATTGACAGTACTGAGCCAGGGTATGAAGTCTTAACGGACAGTGAAATCATCAGAAGAGCCCAAGGCCAGACAGATGAATCTAGTGAAAATGATGAGGAAGGAATTGAACTGATTCCAGAGAAACACATAAATCACACAACTGCTCTCCAATGGACTGAGAATTTATTAGATTATCTAGAACAGCAAGGTGATATGATTCTACCTGACAGACTGGTAATACGTAAACTTAGAGCCACCATCAGAAATAAACAGAAAATGACAAACCCAAGTCAATAACAGCATTTGAATTTTATCATTGTTATGATAATTATACTTGTGACACTTTGCAGTGTGGTCTAATTTTGTATGTGTTATACATTATCAAACATAATCCTATGAAGTACATATCCAAAGTATATCCAAAGTGGTCTAAGGGTTATGTGTTTCATTATGTGTCTTATCTCCTTATTTGTTAAAACAGAACTACTTCTGTGTGTATATAAATGACTCATATATTTGCTTCTGTGACTTAGTGATCTCCTCTCTAGGAGTGGCATTCCTTATATTTTCTAGCTTTAAAAGTTAGATACAGATTGAGCACTTTCCTCAGTTCCTTTGCTTGAATTTTGAGGACTGCAATAGCAATCTTTCCTTGTGCTAACCACATTAAATCGTTGTCTTGTTTTTGTTTTTGTATAGGCTGAGACTTAAATAATTAGATTTTAGGATGATATATAATAATATAAAATGAAATTCAATAACAATGGTGGAAATCTATGAATTATAGAAATAGAATAATATCTGTTTTTTTACATTTTTTGGTGGGTGGGAAAGATGATTATGGAAGTGAATTATGTATACATAGTTACTTTAAATGAGAGAAACTGGAAAGCTGATTTTTGGGAGATATCAGTTCATTTGAAGGAAACTGGGTATTACAAATTTGGGAAACAATGGGTTATTTATACAAATAAAAAAAATCTGGTCTTTTTTTAGAGTTGAATAACGGTATAGAATTATTTATTTACTTAATTTTTCATATTTTTTAATTATTACATGTAATATCACTCCCACTAATATTTGGGAAACATTTGAAATTTGAAAATTAATTTTTTTACTGAGTCTTTAGAAATATCTATAACTTGAAAACCTTTTGTCATATTTGGCTGATTTTATTTGATATGAAAAAATAAAGTTTTTATTTTAGATAATTCATGTTTGTTTTCTGTTTTTTGAAGAAAGAACAAATAACTGGGAAGTGCTAGGTGCAAACAATTAATTTTTTTTGACACAAAAAGGAATTCTGTAATTTGTCCTAAGAATTTTGACAGATTTTCTTAGTTCTGCTTATCTAAGATATTGAAAATAGTTTGCATATGTTACAATTACTATAATTTAAGAGAAAAGTATTTTTATTATAGCATGTCTGAGCTCAAAACTTATTAAAAAGCAGAATTGATCACAGTTTTGAATGTTTTATTTTTTTCATTGGGATGTCTTGGGATTCTAAAACTTTTAAAGAGATTTTTTATCCTTCTGTTCTGTTATGTTATATGTGTATGTGTATGTGTCTAGATTTTTCAAAGTACTACTTTATGATAAAAAGTATTTAAAATTGTGTTTGTTTAATTCAGTGTCTAAGGGAAGAAAAACATTAGAAGTAAACATGGGTATTGAATTAGAGCACTGATTAGTTAAATTGCTAATGAAACTTTTTTTATAAAATGAAAATATACACTTTAAAGCCTCTTTGTTCTTTTTTACTTAGTTTTTGTGTGTGCGTGAAGTGCAATGGTATCATTGCCACCTAGTGGTCAGGTCACCCTTACTGTTGAACTGCTTGGTTAATTTTTAACAACATCTAGTAAAAGGTTCACTGTGTCCTTGAGGGTCAATTTTTTGAGTATTTTAGACTGTGAAGCTGCTCTTCTTTGGTTTGCAGCTATTTGTTCTCTGACATTTGCAAACTGGTAAGCTAGTAATTCTGTATTGGTCTGAATGCTAAATTTTAACAGCTACCAATTCTTGAATGCTGTGTTCTAAGTTATGCATTTTTTATTATTTAGTTCTCTAAATGTGAATTTGATGGAAGCTGTTATATTGTCTCTTACTTAAGCTTTTATATTGTTACTTGCTCCAGTAAGAATTTAAGCTCAAGCGTTTGACTTCAATCAATCTAGCTAAACTCTTATTCTTTCCCTGTCTTCTGTATTTATTATTTACTGTCACGTGAATTTTTCTTATCTGTTTCCCAGAACACTGGTGGTAACCATTGCTTTTTTCCTCTGTTTTTTTATGAGATTTGTCTTCCTCTCTATTCTGTAGTGCTGCTGTTATCTTTTTACATCAGTCATAGCATTTGAAGCTTGGATATTCTGTTTTTTGATTTCTGGGTCACAATGCTTAGTGAGAATTATTTCTTACTCCAATCTAGTTAAAGCCAACATTGGCAAAATGAACAGTTTGCATGCAGATTTCTTTTAAGTTCATTGGCCTATCTTGAAGGAAATAGAGTCAGCATAATATCAGCAAGGAAGTCTTGCTAGGCCAAAGATATTGAAAATCATTAGTGTGGGAAGCACCATGTAGAATCAACATTGGAGAAAACAGGATTGTCAGTGATGCCTGGTCACCTAGAATGCTGTAGTGAGAATAGTCAAACAACTTATGATCCTTTGCTATTATGTTAGCCAGCCTCCACCTGAATCTCCCCGATATCCTAAGCACTGTATAGGACCTAATCCTGAGCTTTTGACTCTCAGTGAATAGAACCCTATGAAAGGAACCTGTGTCCTTAGCATCCTCTACCAGTAGTATATATCTTTATGCTTATCAGAGATGTTTCCTCTAACCCTGAGCTCTGTGTATTAGTAGAACTTATTACTACAAAGGTCATAGGTGCTTTGCTAGGAAGTTTCTATGTAGCTATGCCCAAGGCTTTATTGGGATAAATGTCGTGTGGACAATTTTCTAAAGTTTTACTATGTGTAAATGTGTCAGAAAAATAAATCATGAGGTGAGACTCTGGAGGTTTTGACCCAGTGCCTGAAAAGATAGAACCGACTTGAGTATCATTCTTCACCTCACACCGATTTTCCCTCTGCCAGGCTTGCAGGGTCCTTCACACATTACTACTGAAGGCAGGTGGGCATGGATACATTTACATCCGAACAGATCAAAATAAGCTCCAAGTGAGACAAGATGGGAGAAAGTAGAGGATGTAATTAAAGGGAAAGAAGAAAATGTGCGGAGGAATGTGGCCTATGACGGCTTGCATTTTACAATGTGTTCGTTTCAGCATGCCAGACCTGGGGTTACTGGTTTGTGCTGCAGGGTCTTACAGGGAATGTTGAGTCAGTGCCAAGTTAAATGCCTTTGACCACTCATTGGTCACAACTGAGATAATTTTAAAAGTTGTTTGAGGAGCTGGAAAGATGGCTCAGAGGTTAAGAGCACTAGCTGCTCTTCCAGAGGTCAAAGGTTCAAGTTCCAGCACCCATGTGGCAGCTCACAACTGTCTTAACTCCTGTTCCAGGGCATCAACACCTCTCACATACATACATACATACATACATACATACATACATACATACATACAGTCGAATCAGTCATGTACTTAAAAATAAAATTAATTTTAAAAAAAGTTATTCAAACTGCATTTGCCCTTGAAGTCATGAGTCTTTAGTTCCCGAATCCTGTTGTCATCACCTTAATGAACACACCATTTGACTGCCTGTTAAAACTTGGTTCTTGTCTCTTGTCCTGCAAATCTTTCTGTTGATATTGCTGACTAAGTATTCCTTTAAAAAAGTGTTCAGCACAAAACTTCTTAAATATCTCATAGCCAGAAACTTTCAGGAAAATAGATTTACTTTGAGAAGTTATATGAGAAATGAGTTAGTTTTGTGAGAGATCTGGGCTTTTAGGGAAAGTGGCAGTGAGAAAAATAGAATTTTTTGAGCTTAAATCTAATGACTCAAAAAGTCAATGAATAGATGCATAAAACTGGCAGGCCTATTGTGTTTAAGATAGTGTAGTAGGGGCTGGAGAGATGTTAGCATTAGACCATTTACTGCTATTTCAGAGGACCCGGGTTTGCTCCCAAGACCTACATGATAGCCTACAACTGTCGCCAACAACAGTTGTAGGGGACCCAGTGGTATCTTTTGGCTTTTTCAGGTTCCTGCATGCACACAATATATAGAAACTCAAATAGGCATAAACACATACATAAGAGTAATAAAATGTTTTCAAATATATGTATGTAAAAGAATCATAAAATCAGGGTAGAAAAGCAACACATTTGAAAGGACAACCTGGTTCTATGTGAATTCACACAAAATAGCTGAAATAGTGTGACATTCACTATGTAAAGAAAACAAGATAGATTTGACTTCTTGACTGGTTTCTATTCTGCATACTCTCTGCTTTGTGTTATTAGTTTTGCTACTCATGGATGACTTCATCTTTCTGTAGGACCTAGTCATTCAATTTTCAAAAGTTCACATGTAAAACTTCAGCTGAGGAGTAGGATTCTTGATGTTGTGTGAGTCCCGATACTTAGTTCACTCTTCAGCGCCTAACCCCCTTAAGAGATCCAAACATAACACTTTTAAGGCCAACTATACTCCTTAGAGATGCATTTCTGTTAGCCTTGTCAAAATCAGTCAGTGTTCCACAGTGCTTAGCCTCACACAACCACATGCCATCATCACAAGTAGGGGGATCTGGCAGTTACTTCATCACTGACACCTAATGCAATAATTCTGTTTAGGCCACAGACTTAAGAATTGTCATGGATTAATTTGTTTCTTTGGTTTCTTAATACTGGGCTTGGTCTAGACATCAAGCACTATCGGATCAGTGCTTTGTGAAATATGATGTAAGTGATTATAGAATTGTGAAGAAACTATTGTATCCTACATATAAGGTATGTTCTATCATATGTAAGGTACATGAATGCCTGCATTCAGAAACTGTACAGTAGAGAGGGAACAGTAACAATGGAGAACAAAATCTTACATGTTAAAAGAGTACAAATGAAAGACTAACTTTGATATGACAGACACAAGGTTAATTCTGCTAGAAGGTGAAGTGAACAAATGAATAATAGTCCTTGATGTTATCTGAGTCTCATAGTATTTTCATGGATAGTTGCTCAGTGTCTAGGAGGCAAAAAAAAAGAGTACTTGTTTGGAGAATGAAAAAAAATCTTAGTGTAGTATGAACTGCAAGAATGAGTTGCTCTGTTTAATTGAAAGTCTAAGCAGTGCTTTGCAATTCAGTCAAACTTCCTTCCAACTGTTGGCACTTGTCTTAGTTAAGGTCTTACTGCTGTGAACAGACACCGTGACCAAGGCAACTCTTATACAAACAACATTTAATTGGGGCTGGCTTACAGGTTCAGAGGTTTAGTCCATTATCACCAAAGTGGGAACGTGGCAGTGTCCAGGCAGGCATGGTGCAGCAGGAACTGAGAGTTCTACATCTTCATCCAAAGGCAAACAGGAAAAGAGTAGCTTCCAGGCAGCTAGGAAGAGGTTCTTAAAGCCTGAGCCCACAGTACTACTCCAAGGCTACCCCTCCAAATAGTGCCACTCCCTGTGCCAAACCACTACAGCACTCTAGGAGATTATTTGCAAGACCTACACAAGTCCCAAATTTCTGGAACATTCTCTAGCTCTCTTCTGCCTGCACTTATTTGCTGAGTTCATGTCTTCTTCCTTTCTGCAAGCATTTGCCAAACATAGGAAGGGACAGTAAACATTAATTTTCTGTCTTACACTAGTTATTTCCTCTGGAGCAGATCTCTATCTCTGTCTCTGTCTCTCTCTCTGTCTCTCTTCTGTCTCTCTGTCTCTGTCTCTGTCTCTGTCTCTGTCTCTCTCTCTCTCTCTCTCTCTGTGTGTGTGTGTGTGTGTGTGTGTGTGTGTGTGTGTGTGTGTGTTGGGATATACTCCACTGTGGCTGTGCTTGTGAAAGTCAGAGGTTAACAATGGGATAGCATCTATCACTACATGCTTTTTGAGACAGGGTCTCTCCCTGAGCCTGAACTCCCCATTTCTTATAGACTAGCGGGCCAATGAACCCCTAGGATCCTTATGTTTCTGTCTCCCAGCACTGGAGCTATAGGCGTATGCTATTATACTTGGATTTTTACATGACCTTAAGTGAGATCCCATGCTTATCCCCTGAGCCATTGCTCCAGACCCTAGATAGACCTTCTCGACCTCAGTAGTAGTCCAGTTAGGTAATGCTGTGTACTGCAGGACTCCTAGAAACCTCTCTGAACCCTGCTAACCACCTTTTCTCTGCTGCTGTTCTGACCAAACAAATAGTGCTGCAGACACTGCCAAGTGTTCCAGAGGGCTCACAGTGTCCCATCTCAGGTTGCTTTCCCTAGGCACACGGGTTACTTTCCAGGTTACTGAAAATGATATCTGTGTTTAAATCACCTCCTCCTGCCCACCATCTGATGGTTATTTCTGGGGTGTCTGTTTCTTCTAACTTTGTGCTTACTAATAATAGGTTTTCCTCATGGTAGCATTGCACTTCAAGATGCTAATTCCTTGATTTGTGCAACTTGTAATGAAACAAACATGCTATAAGTTTAGCACAATTCTTTTTTTTTTCTTGTAAGGTTTGGCCAGAATGTGACTTTTAAGTGAATCATAATTCATACTGTTTGATCTTGTGATTTTTTTTTGCATCTTCTAAGCCATTAGGTTTCTTTGTGTGAAGTTAGCACATAATACAAGAAAATATGAGAAATACACAGTCACTTCTTTTTTCCAAGAAATTAGGATTAAACTAGGATCTTGCATTTACTAGGCGAGTCCTCAGACCTCACTCTCTTCCTTCCTTTCCTCAGCAGCTATGTATTAGTAGAAACCAGTTGTGTGGGATGGATACAGGGCTGGGAATGGGCTGGACGAAGGGCTCCCCAGCCAGTCAGTGGCTCTGCGCAGACGGACACGTTTATCCAATAGCAGGGGAAAGCAAATGCTTTGGTGAGCAAATAGCACTTTCTGAAATCGAGAATAATTATTCTCGCAGAATCGCTCATAGGTCTTTTACGAATGATCAGTATGGATCTTTTCAGAGAATTTGATCTAGGATAACTTTTTTTTTAATTCCCAGGTATCCTAATTGTCTTTGAGATAATTTGCAGGGTATCCGAATAGAAAATACAGGAATGAGAATAATGGGTTCCTGTGGTGTAGCATTAAACTGAGGCTTTGTATAAAGAAACAAGAAAGCTAGATATGTGCACTAGCCTGTAAGTCTCACTTGCTCTTCACTTTGAGATGGTGTCATGTTCTGTCACCTTATGTGCCTTTGAACTAGCAGTCTTCCTGCCCTCACCTCTCCAGGAGGTTACAGGAGCCTGTTACAACTCACAACTGAGATCTTCTTGAGACTCCATATCCAGCTGGGGAGAGTGGACAGTTTTCTTCCAAACATAGATATCTGTCTCTTCTGTCCAGAGCCCTGGGTTTTTGAACTGTGGTTTTTCTGTACTCTATGGTCTTGCACACAGTTTTTCAGGTTCATTTTTATTTTCATGGTGCAGCAGATGGTGCCCATGGTGCTACATGCTGTTCCTGACCTATTTCCCAACCCCCCAGTTTATTTTCTGGTATTTTCTTTTACACCACTACTGTGAGTGGTGTGTTTCTATATTTAAATCCCAATCACTCATCTCTGGAATAGATGAAAATAATTAAAATTTGAATATTGACTTTTATCTTGAACCCTACTATTACCAAATCAAACATGACTTCTAATAGTTGTTACTTTTTAATCGAGTCTTTGAAATCTCCTACTAAACCTGCCATGTCATTTATGAACAAAAGAAGTTGGATTTCTTGCTACTCCAGTATGTGCAAGTCTTCCCCATCTGCTCCCCAGGGGCCGAATTTTTTTCCTTTACATAATTAAAACAGAGAAGAATTGACAGGCTTTAAACCCACAAGTAACTGGATTTGAACATTATTTTGAGGACTGCTTTATAGTGATGACGACAGCTGTCCTTGCTAAATGCAGCGTGAACATGTAGGCTTCGGTTGACTTTGAGGATACCAGCAGCGGACAGATTAACATTTCAGTTCTGTGAGACCATGGCTGGTATATAAATTTGATAAGCACCAAAGAACCAAAGATGGGGTCAGAAAAGCAAGTCCCTCAAGGGAGAATGTAAGAAGACTTCTGATAACATCAAATGAGTTTATAGAAAGAAAATGACAGCTATTGCATATGATGCTAATGGGATTCAGGAAGGCTATTGACTGTGAGACTCAGTTCACTAAAGGGATGAGAGGTGCCCGTGATTTGACAGGGCACCAGCTGTTGCAAAAGGTCCCTTTCCCAATAGGATGGCCAATGTTGCCTATATGAGAGGGCCATGCAGGATGGCAGGAGACACAATATTGAATCATGAGTTGGTTAGTGTTTTACTAGCTTGAAGATTTTTTTTCTTTAGTGAATGATGAGAAGCAATGGAGGGCTAAAATGCCCGGATGCTGCCAGTCTTCCAACCATGATGATATGGGCTGAACCTCTGAAGCTGTAAGCCAACCCCAATCAAACATTTGCCCTCATAAGAGTGACCATGGTCATGGTGTCTCTTCACAGAAGTTGAACCCTAGGACTAACTCCTAGTCCCTTTCAATAGGAATATATAGTCAGTACAGTACAGACCTGTAGCCAGTCAGACCACGTATGGAACCAATAAGCTCATGTGTTCTATGCAGTGGGGTAGTACTGCAGATGACAATGCGTCCTCACTCCCATTGACACCTAAATCTTTTCAGCTCCTTGCCCCCTTTGGGGATGTCTGAGAGTGAGAAGGCCCAATGACTTCTGGAGAGTAATACACTATCAAGACCTAAGTGACTTGTACACAGCCTGTGGTGTTTAACATAGCTCCCTGGAGGAAATGGTTGAAAATAAATGGGATTATTATTATTATTATTATTATTATTATTATTATTTATTATGTATTTTAGCAGTCATGGCTATTGTTTGTAAGATCTCCTTAGGTGCTGAATTCCAAATGCTTGGAAAAGGCAGTAGTAAGTCTTTATAGATAATGCACCTCTTCTGTGAAAGGTGATAATCTTTAGGGTTTTTTCAGTATGGAAAAGTAGCATAAGGGAAAAACAAGAACAGAAAGGACAGCGCTATTGAAGTGTTACCTAGAGAGTGTAGGTGGACTCTCTGACTCCTGAGGCTGTATTTGTGAAGGAGACACAGTTTCATGGGAGTGACAGATATTGAGGCACTCAGAATCTCCTTACAGAAGACTTGCAGTTACCTACCTCAGAGAACTGCCCTTCCCCCACTAAAAACAGGCAAGTGTGCACAGCCTGCAGACAATCACAAAAACTTAAAAATTATTATCTTTGTTGCAGTTTCTTGTTGAATTCTTTCTTGTTAACAGTTTTAATTCTAGCTTCATTTGGAAGCGTGGATGATCTTGAAGTCTTAATTTTTGATAAAGAAAACCGGAGTAATGATTCTGGAAGATTTGAAACACACAACAAAGCAGCGTCTACCGAACACGGTAAATGGACTGTGCCTGCCACCTTGTGGTCAATTAGAACATTGACTGCTTAAACAAAATGAGCTGTATTTAAATGTAAGGGTCCTTCTGTGTAAAAACGTAATGATTGTGGGAACAAGAGAGTGTAGTCACACAGCAAATTAAACTTTCAATTTCTCGACCCATTGAATTTAAAATGTATGCTGAAGTTCTTGCATGGGAGTTCCATTAGAAAGGAGCCTTGTGCCCCTGCGTCTGAGACACCGCCAGAACCCGAAGGGACCAACCAGATAAACAGTTCTCTGCACCCAAATCCCGTGGGAGGGAGAGCTAAACCTTCAGAGAGGCAGACACGCCTGGGAAACCAGAAGAGACTGCACTCTGCCCACATTACTGATTCCAGAGGAAAACACCAAACGCCATCTGGAACCCTGGTGCACGGAAGCTCCCGGAAAGGGCGGCACAGATATTCCTGGTTGCTGCCCCCGCGGAGAGCTCATAAGCAACACCCCATGAGCAAACTTGAGCCTCGGGACCACAGGTAAGACAAACCTTCCTACTCCAAGCGACCTGCCTGGTGAACTCAAGACACAGGCCCACAGGAACAACTGAAGACCTGTGGATAGGAAAAACTACACGCCTGAAAGCAGAACACTCTGTTCCCATAACTGTCTGAAAGAAAACAGGAAAACAGGTCTACAGCACTCCTGACACACAGGCTTATAGGACAGTCTAGCCACGGTCAGAAATAGCAGAACAAAGTAACCCTAGAGACAATCTGATGGCGAGAGGCAAGCGCAGGAACCCAAGCAACAGAAACCAAGACTACATGGCATCATCGGAGCCCAATTCTCCCACCAAAGCAAACACGGAATATCCAAACACACCAGAAAAGCAAGATCTACATTCAGCATACATACAGCCCTGGATATAGAAAACCAAAGGAAGAGACAAGGAGCCATAGATACAAGCATCACCAACAGAATACAAGAGATAGAAGAGAGAATCTCAGGAACAGAAGATTCCATAGAAATCATCGACTCAACTGTCAAAGATAATGTAAAGCAGAAAAAGCTACTGGTCCAAAACATACAGGAAATCCAGGACTCAGTGAGAAGATCAAACCTAAGGATAATAGGTATAGAAGAGAGTGAAGACTCCTAGCTCAAAGGACCAGTAAATATCTTCAACAAAATCATAGAAGAAAACTTCCCTAACCTAAAGAAAGAGATACCCATAAGCATACAAGAAGCTACAGAACTCCAAGTAGATTGGACTAGAAAAGAAACTCCTCCCGCCACATAATAGTCAAAACACCAAATGCACAAAATAAAGAAAAAATATTAAAAGCAGTAAGGGAAAAAGGTCAAGTAACATATATAGGCAGACCTATCAGAATCACACCAGACTTTTCGCCAGAGACGATGAAAGCCAGAAGATCCTGGACAGATGTCATACAGACCTTAAGAGAACACAAATGCCAGCCCAGGTTACTGTACCCTACAAAACTCTCAATTAACATAGACGGAGAAACTAAGATATTCCATGACAAAACCAAATTTACACAATATCTTTCTACAAATCCAGCGCTACAAAGGATAATAAATGGTAAAGCCCAACATAAGGAGGCAAGCTACACCCTAGAAAAAGCAAGAAACTAATCGTCTTGGCAACAAAACAAAGAGAAGAAAAGCACACAAATATAACCTCACATCCAAATATGAATATAACAGGAAGCAATAATCACTATTCCTTAATATCTCTCAACATCAATGGTCTCAACTCCCCAATAAAAAGACATAGATTAACAAACTGGATACGCAATGAGGACCCTGCATTCTGCTGCCTACAGGAAACCCACCTCAGAGACAAAGACAGACACTACCTCAGAGTGAAAGGCTGGAAAACAACTTTCCAAGCAAATGGTTGGAAGCAGTAAGCTGGAGTAGCCACTCTAATATCAAATAAAATCAATTTTCAAATAAAAGTCATCAAAAAAGATAAGGAAGGACACTTTGTATTCATCAAAGGAAAAATCCACCAAGATGAACTCTCAATCCTAAATATCTATGCCCTAAATACAAGGGCACCTACATACGTAAAAGAAACCTTAGTAAAGCTCCAAACACACATTGTACCTCACACAATAATAGTAGAGGATTTCAACACCCCACTCTCATCAATGGACAGATCATGGAAACAGGAACTAAACAGAGACGTAGACAGACTAAGAGAAGTCATGAACCAAATGGACTTAACAGATATTTATAGAACATTCTATCCTAAAGCAAAAGGATATACATTCTTCTCAGCTCCTCATGGTACTTTCTCCAAAAGTGACCATATAATTGGTCAAAAAATGGGCCTCAACAGGTACAGAAAGATAGATATAATCCCATACGTGCTACCAGACCACCACAGCCTAAAGCTGGTCTTCAATAAAAATAAGGGAAGAACGCCCACATATACGTGGAAATTGAACAATGCTCTACTCAATGATAACCTGGTCAAGGAAGAAATAAAGAAAGAAATTAAAGACTTCTTAGAATTTAATGAAAATGAAGGTACAATATACCCAAACTTTTCGGACACAATGAAAGCTGTGCTAAGAGGAAAACTCATAGCGCTGAGTGCCTGCAGAAAGAAACAGGAAAGAGCATATGTCAGCAGCTTGACAGCACACCTAAAAGCTCTAGAACAAAAAGAAGCAAATACACCCAGGAGGAGTAGAAGGCAGGAAATAATCAAACTCAGAGCTGAAATCAACCAAGTAGAAACAAAAAGGACCATAGAAAGAATCAACAGAACCAAAAGTTGGTTCTTTGAGAAAGTCAACAAGATAGATTAAACCCTTAGCCAGACTAACGAGAGGACACAGAGAGTGTGTCCAAATTAACAAAATCAGAAATGAAAAGGGCGACATGACAACAGAATCAGAGGAAATTCAAAAAATCATCAGATCTTACTATAAAAGCCTATATTCAACAAAACTTGAAAATCTACAGGAAATGGACAATTTCCTAGACAGATCCCAGGTACCAAAGTTAAATCAGGAACAGATAAACCAGTTAAACAACCCCATAACTCCTAAGGAAATAGAAGCAGTCATTAAAGGTCTCCCAACCAAAAAGAGCCCAGGACCAGATGGGTTTAGTGCAGAATTCTATCAGACCTTCATAGAAGACCTCATACCAATACTATCCAAATTATTCCACAAAATTGAAACAGATGGATCACTACCGAATTCCTTCTATGAAGCCACAATTACTCTTATACCTAAACCACACAAAGACCCAACAAAGAAAGAGAACTTCAGACCAATTTCCCTTATGAATATCGACACAAAAATACTCAATAAAATTCTGGCAAACCGAATCCAAGAGCACATCAAAACAATCATCCACCATGATCAAGTAGGCTTCATCCCAGGCATGCAGGGATGGTTTAATATACGGAAAACCACCAACGTGATCCATTATATAAACAAACTGAAAGAACAAAACCACATGATCATTTCATTAGATGCTGAGAAAGCATTTGACAAAATTCAACACCCCTTCATGATAAAAGTCCTGGAAAGAATAGGAATTCAAGGCCCATACCTAAACATAGTAAAAGCCATACACAGCAAACCAGTTGCTAACATTAAACTAAATGGAGAGAAACTTGACACAATCCCACTAAAATCAGGGACTAGACAAGGCTGCCCACTCTCTCCCTACTTATTCAATATAGTTCTTGAAGTTCTAGCCAGAGCAATCAGACAACAAAAGAAGATCAAGGGGATACAGATTGGAAAAGAAGAAGTCAAAATATCACTATTTGCAGATGATATGATAGTATATTTAAGTGATCCCAAAAGTTCCACCAGAGAACTACTAAAGCTGATAAACAACTTCAGCAAAATGGCTGGGTATAAAATTAACTCAAATAAATCAGTAGCCTTCCTCTACACAAAAGAGAAAGAAGCCATGAAAGAAATTAGTGAAACCCTTTATAATAGACCCAAATAATAAAAAGTACCTCGGTGTGACTTTAACAAAGCAAGTAAAAGATCTGTACAATAAGAACTTCAAGACTCTGAAGAAAGAAATTGGAGAAGACCTCAGAAGATGGAAAGATCTCCCATGCTCATGGATTGGCAGGATTAATATAGTAAAAATGGCCATTTTACCTAAAGCGATCTACAGATTCAATGCAATTCCCATCAAAATACCAATCCAATTCTTCAAAGAGTTAGAACAATTTGCAAATTCATCTGGAATAACAAAAAACCCAGGATAGCTAAAACTATCCTCAACAATAAAAGGACTTCAGGGGGAATCACTATCCCTGAACTCAAGCAGTATTACAGAGCAATAGTGATAAAAACTGCATGATATTGGTACAGAGACAGACAGGTAGACCAATGGAACAGAATTGAAGACCCAGAAATGAACCCACACACCTATGGGCACTTGATTTTTGACAAAGGAGCCAAAACCATCAAATGGAAAAAAGATAGCATTTTCAGCAAATGGTGCTGGTTCAACTGGAGGTCAACATGTAGAAGAATGCAGATCGATCCATGCTTATCACCCTGTACAAAGCTTAAGTCCAAGTGGATCAAGGACCTCCACATCAAACCAGATACACTCAAACTAATAGAAGAAAAAGTGGGGAAGCAACTCGAACACATGGGCACTGGAGAAAATTTCCTGAACAAAACACCAATGGCTTATGCTCTAAGATCAAGAATCAACAAATGGGATCTCATAAAACTGCAAAGCTCCTGTAAGGCAAAGGACACTGTGGTTAGGACAAAACGGCAACCAACAGATTGGGAAAAGATCTTTACCAATCCTACAACTGATAGAGGGCTTATATCCAAAATATACAAAGTACTCAAGAAGTTAGACCGCAGGGAGACAAATAACCCTAATAAAAAATGGGGTTCAGAGCTAAACAAAGAATTCACAGCTGAGGAATGCCAAATGGCTGAGAAACACCTAAAGAAATGTTCAACATCTTTAGTCATAAGGGAAATGCAAATCAAAACAACTCTGAGATTTCACCTCACACCAGTGAGAATGGCTAAGATCAAAAACTCAGGTGACAGCAGATGCTGGCAAGGATGTGGAGAAAGAGGAACACTCCTCCATTGTTGGTAGGATTGCAGACTGGTACAACCATTCTGGAAATCAGTCTGGAGGTTCCTCAGAAAATTGGACATTGAACTGCCTGAGGATCCAGCTATACCTCTCTTGGGCATATACCCAAAAGATGCCCCAACATATAAAAAAGACACGTGCTCCACTATGTTCATAGCAGCCTTATTTATAATAGCCAGAAGCTGGAAAGAACCCAGATGCCCTTCAACAGAGGAATGGATACAGAAAATGTGGTACATCTACACAATGGAATATTACTCAGCTATCAAAAACAATGACTTTATGAAATTCGTAGGCAAATGGTTGGAACTGGAAAATATCATCCTGAGTGAGGTAACCCAATCACAGAAAAACACACATGGTACGCACTCATTGATAAGTGGCTATTAGCCCAAATGGTTGAATTACCCTAGATGCCTAGAACACATGAAACTCAAGACGGATGATCAAAATGTGAATGCTTCACTCCTTCTTTAGAAGGGGAACAAGAATACCCTTGGCAGGGAATAGAGAGGCAAAGATTAAAACAGACACAGAAGGAACACCCATTCAGAGCCTGCCCCACATGTGGCCCATACATATACATCCACCAAATTTGATAAGATGGATGAAGCAAAGAAGTGCAGGCTGACAGGAGCCGGATGTAGATCTCCTTAGAGACTCAGCCAGAATACAGCAAATACATAGGCGAATGCCAGCAACAAACCAATGAACTGAGAACAGGACATCTGTTGAAGGAATCAGAGAAAGAACTGGAAGAGTTTGAGGGGGCTCGAGACCCCATATGAACAACAATGCCAAGCAACCAGAGCTTCCAGGGACTAAGCCACTACCTAAAGACTATACATGGACTGACCCTGGACTCTGACCTCATAGGTAGCAATGAATATCCTAGTAAGAGCACCAGTGGAAGGGGAAGCCCTGGGTCCTGCTAAGACTGAACCCCCAGTGAACGTGATTGTTGGGGGGAGGGCGGCAATGGGGGGAGGATGGGGAGGGGAACACCCGTAAGAAGGGGAGGGGGAGGGGTTAGGCGGATGTTGGCTCGGAAACCGGGAAAGGGAAAAACAATCAAAATGTAAATAAGAAATACTCAAGTTAATAAAAAAAAATTTTAAAAAAAGAAAGAAAAAGAAAGGAGCCTTGTAATACTTAGCTGCTCCCAAGAGCTCAGTGATGAATGACCCCTATGTTTGGAGTCCAAGGCTCATTCTGATAGTGAGACCCTCCTTGTCACTTCTTGCACTTTTCCATACAATTAAAAGCATAGATCTGAGGTACCATCCAACCATTGCCAACAATGGCAGCCCTGTCACTCTGGGCTCTTTCTGACTGTCTGTCTAGACGGGGTATAAGAGGTCTAACGGACAATTTCCTAAGAATGCAAATGTGGTCTTTGTTCCATATTTCTTACAATTTTAAGCCATTGGTTTGTTTCTTTGCCATAGAAAGTCGTGCTTTGCAGTCTGTCTGAGCTTTGTCACCGAGTAGGTAGGAGCAAGCATTCCCAGTTCCTAGGCACCAAGTGTCTAAACTCAACTAAAGTGGAGGTGTATGCATACATACAGAAATCATACTAAAATTAAGGTGGTGTTTGGGTGGCTTTGAATAGTGTATGCATTTAATATGTGCATATACTTAATGGGTGCATATGCATGTATTCAGTGAAACTGTCCGGAGGGACAAAGGGCAATGGGGAGGATAGAACAAAGTAAGGGTAGGGGTCTGGAGGGGATGTGCTCAACTTGTAGCTCACACCTGCAGGGAGGTTAACCTCTGAAAAGAAGAGAAGCAGCAGAAAGAGAAGACTGGTCAGAACCCCACAGCAGCCAGCAGATGATGACACCAGCCTGTTAAGACCACGTGACTCTAGTCCGAGAACAATGGTGCTCTGGCATTCCAGGGCTGCCCTATTTCCAGTCTAGTGACCCCTGCCCTGACCCCTGGAAGAAAGCCAACACCAGGAGGGTCTCTGTTCAATGTGTTTTATCTGCTTCCTTTGTTTTGTTGAAGTGGCAACACTGAAGTTTTTCCTAGAAATGGGAGGTCGTAAGAACTCGAGGTTCCACTTCACTGGGAAGCTGACCTAAAAGTGTGGACACAGACACTGGACACTCCGGCACCTGCAGGTATGTGCTCCAGCTTCTTGGGCCTCAAACTCTCTGCGAAGTCATGAAAATATACTTCCTATTTTCTAATAAAGAGTGCCAACCCAATTCTGCAGGCTACCGAGTGAGAAACGCAAATACCAACTTAACCATAAAGTATTTGTCTGCACTCTCTCCTTTCTGCGAAAGTGTCCTGGGGCAATGGTGCTGCAAAGCCTGAAGGAGTAACCAACTAGGATCTGATTGGATTCCAGACCTGCTCCATGAGAGGGACTTCATACTGCATGGACGACCAGGAACCAGGGACCTAGGGTAAAGCCAGACACTACAGGTCTAAAACAAAACAACAACAAAAAGCTAACAATAAAGTGACTCTTTTTTTTTTTTTTGGTTCTTTTTTTTCCGGAGCTGGGGACCGAACCCAGGGCCTTGCGCTTCCTAGACAAGCGCTCTAACCACTGAGCTAAATCCCCAACCCCATAAAGTGACTCTTAATGACACTCTGCTATGGTAACAAATACAGAAACCCAGCCAGACATCACTCTGTCTGTCTGTCTGTCTCTGTCTCTCTCTCTCTCTGTCTCTGTCTCTCTCTCTGTCTCTCTGTCTCTCTGTCTCTCTGTCTCTCTGTCTCTCTGTCTCTCTGTCTCTCTCTCTCTCTCTCTCTCACACACACACACACACACACACACACACACACACACAGCACGTATAAGGGGACTTTGGAACATATGGCTTTAAATGGAATGTCCCCACCATATCGCTCTCCTTAGAGCTAATGTAACCCTTAGGAAGAGGAGACAGAAAGGGTATGAGAGCCAGAGATGCTGAAAAATATCTGGTGAACAAGAGCTTCTAAATCAATTGAACATAGTTTATATGAACTTACAAAGACTGAAGCAGCAAGCACCAGTCTGTATCAGGTCCCCTGTGTATATATTTTGGGCTTCATTTAGTTTTTGTATGGAACTCCTGAGTGTATGAGAGAATGGGTCTCTGATTCTTGTGCCTACCCTTGGAGCTCTTTTTACTTTTGTCGTTTTGCCTTGTCTAACTTGGATGTGATTTTTTGTTTTAACTTATTATATCTTATTTTATTATGTTCTGTTATCTCTTAGAAGCCTGTTCTTTTCTAGTGAGACACAATGGGAGTGAATCTGGATGAGAGGGGAGGTGGGGAGGCACTGGGAGAAGTAGAGGGAAGGGAAACCAACTAGGATATGTTCTATAAAAATAATTTGTTTTTAATAAAGGGGGAGACTTATTACAATCAAAAGAATACCTATCTAAAAACCAAACCAAACCAAATCTCCTAAACCAAGAAAACCAAACTAAACCAAGAAAGTGAATATGAATATACTTATAAAAAGACCATTTATAGAGTATTACCCAGGGATGTTTAGAATTGAAATGCCAATGTGTATATATGATAGGGCAGAGACAGACCTAAGTGGTGATGACGAGAATTAATTGGCTAAGTATGTTTTTAGACACTGGTAATCCTAGCATATGAGAGCCTGAGGCGGAAGGATTTTAACTTGATGCTGCCTAGTGAGAGTGTGCCTTAGAAGAAAGAGTTAATCAAAACCGCTGCCAATTTCGGGAGAGACAAGAAAGAGCTGTAATCTCACTTGCACTTCTACAGAAAATCAGATCTACCCGGCCCAATGTGTGTGGGGAACCAGTGCATATTCATGCTGCTCACAGAGGATTCTCTCTAAGAAATTATTTTCATTAAGAATGAGAAGAGTAGGGTGGAGAGATGGACCAGTGAATAAAGGTAGCTGCTACAATGACTGAGGACCTGAGTTCAATCTCTGAGAAGACATAGTGGAAGAAAAGAAGTGACTACCAAAAGTTGTCCTCTGACTTCCACATGCACACACACAATCCACATGCACATATCACACACGCATGCATACATACAATGCACACCCTACACACATCTACATATATGCACATACAATACCAATCCCCACACACCTGAACATATGCACACACAATGTACTCCCACACATATATATAAGTACACATGCACACATAATAAACACCCCCCACATGTATGCATGTGCACATACAATGCACAATCCCCACATGCATATATACATGCACACATACAAAATCAACCCCACACAATATACAAGTACACATGCACACACAATCCTACACAACAAATAAAACACAAGCACATACATTTGCACACACAAAACGAATACCTCCATACACATACATATACATGCAGACACACAATGCACACCTCCTACACACATGTACACATGTACACACACAACTCACACCCAACACACATGTACACATGCATACACAGTGCCTAACTACACACACATGTACATACACAATACATATCCCCAACACTCATATGTACACATAAACACAATGCCTAACCCCACACACATACATGTGTGCACATAAAATAAGTAAAAATTAATATTATAAGAAACAAAACAAGGTACACACACATACACACACACACATACACACACGCGCACACACACACACACATTTCTGATCTTTCCAAGACTTTTACCATGAAGGGGTGTTGAATTTTGTCAAGTGCTTTCTTAGCATCTAATGAGATGATTATATGGTTTTTTCTTTGAGTTTGTTTATATACTGGAATACATTAATATATTTCTGTATATTGAACCATCCCTGCATCCCTGGGATGAAGCTCACTTGATCATGATGGATGATCGTTTTGATGTGTTCTTGGATTCAGTTTGCGAGAATGTTATTGAGTATTTGGGCATTGATATTCATAAGGGAAATTGGTCTGAAGTTCTCTTTCTTTGTTGGGTCTTTGTGTGGTTTAGGTGACAACAGATGCCGGCAAGGATGTGAAGAAAGAGGAACACTTCTCCACTGTTGGTTGTGTTTTCCTGTAATTCTTTAAGGGATTATTGTGTTTCTTCTCTAAGGGCTTCTACCTGTTTACCTGTGTTGTCCTGTATTTCTTTAAGGGAGTTATTTATGTCCTTGTTAAAGTCATCTAACACCATCATGAGATATTATCTTAAATCAGGGTATACAAAACTTGTGGGAGAACTGGGTTCTGATGATGCCAAGTGGCCTTGGCATCTGTTGCTTAGGTTCTTACCTATGCCTCTAGACATCTGGTGTTAGCTGGTCTTGCTGTCTCTGTCAGTGGCTTACCCTCCTGTAAGCTTGTTTGTCAGCACTTCTGGAAGACCAGCTCTCTTCCTACAGGATTTGGGTACAAAGAGTTGTGGACTGGGTCAGTTCCAGGTGCAGATGGAAACCAGAAAGATCCTGTCCCATGCTGCTCCTCCATTCCTGTGTCCTGAGGGCTCCAGGCAGGTCCCTCTGAGCAGAACTGGTGGTCTCACCTGTGCTCTCAGATGTGTCAGCACTCCTGGGAGACTAGGTCTCTCCCGGTGGGATGTAGGTACAAAGAACTGTGGCACAGGGCCAGCTCCAGGCACAGGGACCCTGATTTTTCTAAAGGATACACATTCCATAGGTGTGGGTTGCAACTGTGTCTAATGTGTCCCTGTAGAAGTTATAGTCCTGTTCTTTCTTATAGCCCCATGCTCCCGGACATAAGTCTCAGACTCAAAACATACTTACAAATACCTTGGCCATATAAGTAGGCTCTTCTCTGATTAGTTATAACCTAAAATAACCCATTTATTTTAATATGCATTCTGCCATGTGGCTGGTTTCTTGTGCTCAGGTACACATGTCCATCTCCTCACACCTTCCTGAACCAATATCTAGCCTGGCTCTATCCTAGAATTCTTTCTCCTCCCAGATGACCCGCCTTCCATTTCCTGCTTAAGCCATAGGCCCTAGACCTTTTTTTAAAAAGATTTATTTTATTTATTTTATATAAGTACACACTCATTGACTTAAGTCATACCAGAAGAGGGCTTCGGATCCTATTACAGATGGTTGTGAGCCACCATGTGGTTGCTGGGAATTGAACTCAGGACCTCTGGAAGAGCAGTCAGTGCTCTTAACCACTGAGCCATCTCTCCAGCCTCCAGGCCCTAGACTTTTAATTGACACATGATACATCCATATACTATACAAGGTATTCTCTCCACAATTCCACTTGTTAGTCCAATAAAAAAATTTTTCTTTCAGATATAAATTGAATGCAATTGTAACAATTATGAAAACTATGAGGTATGATATACATTTAGAGTCCATGATATTTGACAGCTTTAGAAAATATTCTATCATCTATCCTATTTCGGTGTGCTTGGTTTTTTTTTTTTTTACTTAATTAAATTTTTACCCCAATTTGCATTATCATCCTAAAAAGATCTTCTTAGACCTAGAACATTTTCTTAAATTCCAAGGAACTTATGCTTGTAGTAAGACTATGACTATCTAGTCTTTAATCCCATCAGAGACCTGAGAAGGAATAAATACCTGAATAGGCAGAAAGTGTTGGATTGCAGCTTCCAAAACTTATAGAAGTGAGAGAAACGTTCCCAAGCGTTGAGATCAAAGCCAAGAGTTTATTTATGTAGTAACTATATACCCTTGAAAACTTTTATATCAAATTTTATTTCTTTATCCTTCCTTTAGAGATTATTATATATGTGGGTTTATTTATCTTACCTCTTTATCTCTTAATTTAATATCCTTTTCTGTATTCAATTTTATTCAAATTCCCTTCCATTTATTGTATAAATATATTCCCAAATATATTCAAAATAAATATATATTTATATTGAATAAATATATATTCAAATATAAATATATGCAAGTAAAATTGCATCTCTTTAGAGGTTTTGCCTTGGGTTTATATGTCATGAACTAGGGTGAGATATAACCAGTTCTCCTGTGAGAGCCCACATTTAAAGAGACAGTTGCTCAAAGTAGTATTGATATCCTATCCCATTGGTGGTAGCAAGCCCCCAATCCAGGCCACTGTAAATAATACCATTGCCTGTAAGTGTGTCCAGCTGGATACTATGATGGCATATCACATTTAGAACTCAATGGCATTAATCATTTGTCTTTTAAAATCTAAAACAATATCATAACATGTGTATTTATTTATTTATTTATCTGCTCTGACAAAAAGCATTTGTATTATGTAGCTAATAATTAAAGTACAATACAGTTAATAAGATTAACAGTATTATTTTTTATTTTTGTGTCCAGTGGTCTCTGGATTTCTTACACTAATGAGCAGTGTATATCTTTCCTAGGCAAAATATTTTTTTTCTATTTCTATTTCTTTATCTTTTTTTTTTATTAACTTGAGTATTTCTTATATACATTTCGAGTGTTATTCCCTTTCCCGGTTTCCGGGCAAACATCCCCCTAATCCCTCCCCCTCCCCTTCTTTATGGGTGTTCCCCTCCCCATCCTCCCCCCATTGCCGCCCTCCCCCCAACAATCTAGTTCACTGGGGGTTCAGTCTTAGCAGGACCCAGGGCTTCCCCTTCCACTGGTGCTCTTACTAGGATATTCATTGCTACCTATGAGGTCAGAGTCCAGGGTCAGTCCATGTATAGTCTTTAGGTAGTGGCTTAGTCCCTGGAAGCTCTGGTTGCTTGGCATTGTTGTTCATATGGGGTCTCGAGCCCCTTCAAGCTCTTCCAGTTCTTTTTCGATTCCTTCAACGGGGGTCCTATTCTCAGTTCAGTGGTTTGCTGCTGGCATTCGCCTCTGTATTTGCTGCATTCTGGCTGTGTCTCTAAGGAGAGATCTACATCCGGCTCCTGTCGGCCTGCATTTCTTTGCTTCATCCATCTTGTCTAATTGGATGGCTGTATATGTATGGGCCACATGTGGGGCAGGCTCTGAATGGGTGTTCCTTCTGTGTCTGTTTTAATCTTTGCCTCTCTATTCCCTGCCAAGGGTATTCTTGTTCCCCTTCTAAAGAAGGAGTGAAGCATTCACATTTTGATCATCCGTCTTGAGTTTCATGTGTTCCAGGCATCTAGGGTAATTCAACCATTTGGGCTAATAGCCACTTATCAATGAGTGCGTACCATGTGTGTTTTTCTGTGATTGGGTTACCTCACTCAGGATGATATTTTCCAGTTCCAACCATTTGCCTACGAATTTCATAAAGTCATTGTTTTTGATGCTGAGTAATATTCCATTGTGTATCCATTCCTCTGTTGAAGGGCATCTGGGTTCTTTCCAGCTTCTGGCTATTATAAATAAGGCTGCGATGAACATAGTGGAACACGTGTCTTTTTTATATGTTGGGGCATCTTTTGGGTATATGCCCAAGAGAGGTATAGCTGGATCCTCAGGCAGTTCAATGTCCAATTTTCTGAGGAACCTCCAGACTGATTTCCAGAATGGTTGTGCCAGTCTGCAATCCCACCAACAATGGAGGAGTGTTCCTCTTTCTCCACATCCTCGCCAGCATCTGTTGTCCCCTGAGTTTTTGATCTTAGCCATTCTCACTGGTGTGAGGTGAAATCTCAGGGGTGTTTTGATTTGCATTTCCCTTATGACTAAAGATGTTGAACATTTCTTTAGGTGTTTCTCAGCCATTCGACATTCCTCAGCTGTGAATTCTTTGTTTAGCTCTGAACCTCATTTTTTAATAGGGTTATTTGTCTCCCTGCAGTCTAACTTCTTGAGTTCTTTGTATATTTTGGATATAAGGCCTCTATCTGTTGTAGGATTGGTAAAGATCTTTTCCCAATCTGTTGGTTGCCGTTTTGTCCTAACCACAGTGTCCTTTGCCTTACAGAAGCTTTGCAGTTTTATGAGATCCCATTTGTCGATTCTTGATCTTAGAGCATAAGCCATTGGTGTTTTGTTCAGGAAATTTTTTTCCAGTGCCCATGTGTTCCAGATGCTTCCCTAGTTTTTCTTCTATTAGTTTGAGTGTATCTGGTTTGATGTGGAGGTCCTTGATCTACTTGGACTTAAGCTTTGTACAGGGTGATAAGCATGGATCGATCTGCATTCTTCTACATGTTGACCTCCAGTTGAACCAGCACCATTTGCTGAAAATGCTATCTTTTTTCCATTTGATGGTTTTGGCTCCTTTGTCAAAAATCAAGGGGCAAAATATTTTTTGTTTTTTGTTTTTTGTTTTTTGTTTTTTTTTTTTTTTTGGTTCTTTTTTTCAGAGCTGGGGACCGAACCCAGGGCCTTGTGCTTCCTAGGCAAGCGCTCTATCACTGAGCTAAATCCCCAACCCCGGCAAAATATTTTTAAAGCCAACATTTCAACATTAGCTTGAAATTATAAACATATCTTATATGGATATAATAAGATATTTACATCTTTATATAAATTTAAGATTGATGTGCATTCATTATTAAATTACTGAGGGCGTTTCTAATTATTTTTAAGCAAAAAACTATGTAGTACTTTTAAGAAAAAAATATGTTATTTTGAATCCCAGACTGTTGTTTGCAAGCGGCTGTGCTATGAGCAGAGGGTCTTGCTCTGACTTTATTGTGTTGTGAGAGCCCCTAGGTCATTCTGCTGTCCAGGTTCTGACCAGTCCTGGACTACTGTCTGGGGGCTCCTGTCTGAAGACAATCTCAAGCCCATGTGTCCTGTCATGCTTAGAACCTCTGGCCTCCCCATTTTCTGAAAGGAGCGGGCCTTGGCAGGATGGGGTGGAGCCTTCACTTCTTCCCAACCCTCTGCCGGAGCTCCTGCAGGGGCACTCAGTGCCTCTGCAATCTTATTGTTGCTTGTGTATAGCTTTTAGCCTTCAGGTGTATGGACCTGAGCTGGGCTGTTGGGCCCATGATAGGTTGGCACGCTTTTCCACTTGCTATGTGCTATTTACAGGCCTCTGCTCTCACTAGCAGCAACTTTCTAATAAAAAAGGCCTTCTGAAAAGAGTTTTAAAGCACCACTGCTGGTGCTGCTTCTGCCTCTGTCTCTGCCTCTGTCTCTGCCTCTGCCTCTGCCTCTGCCTCTGCCTCTGCCTCTGCCTCTGCCTCTGCCTCTGCCTCTGCCTCTGCTTCTGCTTCTGCTTCTGCTTCTGGTACGTCCTCCTCCTCCTCCTCCTCCTCCTCCTCCTCCTCCTCCTCCTCCTCCTCCTCCTCCTCCTCCTCCTCCTCTTCTTCTTCCTTTTCTTTTCTTCTTCTTCTCTTCCTCCTCCTCCTCTTCTTTTTTCTTCCTCCTCTCTTCCTCTTTTCTTAAGAGACAGAATGGGTACCACTATCCAGAAAGTCGTTTCAGGTTAGTTTGGTTCTACGCAGTAGTTGGGTGCCATCTATAGAAGTTACAGTCCTGTTCTTCCTCCCAGACCCATGCTCCCAGAAATAAGACTTAGACTCAAAATATATTTGCAAATGCATTGACCATATAGCTAGGCTCTTCTCTGACTAGATCATAACTTAACATAACCCATTTATTTTAATCTACGTTCTGTCACATGACTGGTTACCCATGCTTTGTCGTCCGGATCGATCTCTCGCCAGGCTTTATTCCAGATTTCTTTCTTCTCCTCAATGTACCCCCACCCCATTTCCTGCCTAAACCATAGGCTATTGGTTCCTTAATTGACAAGTGATGCCTACACACACACACACACACACACACACTACAAGTCTCCATTCATCTTCTCTTCTCAGTCACATGGATGGACACATGACTCTAAACCCCATAGTTAGGCTCCTTCAGAGCCTTTTCAGAAGACAGTGCTTCACACCTGCCACTGTACTTTGGTGAGTTGTGAAGCTTGGGGCTCTGGGCACCCCATTCCTGTAACAGAGACAGATAATCACAGCTGTGCATGTCACTAGTTCTGGGACACGCTCGAGTTATTTCAGTAGTATTCACCAAGTAAGTGAGAAATATTCTACCATGTAAACAAGACTCTGTCATGGGCCGCCAAGCATCCCACCTAAGTTTACACAAGCTTTAGATTGACTGCTGCCACCATAAGTTGATAGGAGTCTGAGGATTGCTTAGAAGTGGAGAAGTCCCAGGGCCTTCCTGGGCAGGCTTGACCGTCTTTAATAACCTCTCACGTTGTTGTTGGGTTAATTGAGGAGCCTCATTAGCTTGCAATCAATGACAGACACTATACTGAGTGGTAACCCTAAAGTGTGAACTCTGTCCCTGAAGTCCCTGTCTCCAAGCAACAGAAGTTAGTTTCTTCTGGCTTCAGGCGTATGCTCAAGCCCTTTATTTTCATCCTTACCTGAAAGTTATAAACTGGGGCGAGATGTAGATTTCACTTAGCAAATGCGTACTTTTTTCTTTTTTAACAACGAGGGACATGGCTCCTTCCCGCTGCCATTCTGAAGTCACCCTCAGCAGAAGCTTTAAAAAGTTGGAATGCATAAGTATTTTCAACAGTTGCTTAGCTGTGTGTACAGTGCCAGCCAATACTTTAGAATTGAACTGGATCCTTAAAATTGCGAGGAGATTGAGTCTGACCATTGGGCATTGATTTCTTTTCCTTTTATGAGCCACAATATTACATTTTTAAATAATCTTTTTCTTTTGAGTTCTGGAAAGCCCTTTACAGCGTTTGTTTCTGATAATTTCTGATAAAGTAGGTTGTGTACAGAAATCTAATGACATAGACATTATTTTTAAAATTTCAGGTATAACCTACCTTTGTTAGGAAGGAGGAAAACTGAAGCAGGAATTTAAGTGAAATGGATCAATTAGAAATAAACTATCAGGAGGCAAGCAGTGCACTCACAGCGGTTTCATAATAAATCATGGCTTTTATGAAAACCATCTTTGACTTTGTTTTCTTTGCCAATGTCTTAACTTCACATTGGAAATGATCTCTTGTGATTACAGCGAGCAGTACAGCTGAGGGGAAAACATACTTTAGGAAATCTCAAAATCTCTTATAAACTGTTAGTATAAGAAAAAATATTAAGGAAAACAAGGATTTAGGTAAAGACAGGATCCATTCAGAGAATCATTATCTTATTTTAGTATTCTATTGGAAGGCAATGAATTTATTTAAAAGCACACATTTCATTTCTATACCTGCCACAAATTTAGTAGTTTTAAAAAGCTCATTTATGTCCACAGTTCTCTGAGGGCAGAAGTCCAGCCTTGCTATGGTTCTGTCCTCTGTCCTGGCTCTCACAGAGTGAAGTCAGAGTGCTAGCAATTTTGGGGTGCTTTCCTGAGGTATATGGGAACCCTTACTTCCAAGTGCATTCTGGCTGCTTAAAGAATTCACTCTTCCATAGTTGAAGGACTGAGGTCCCCACTGATCTTTTGTCTTTCAGCTTGGGATGTTGTAGGCTCCTGGTTGCAAGGATATGACTCCTTCTACCTGCAAAGTGAACAGCAGGGACGCTTTTCTCATTGAACTCCCTCTACCGGGAAGAAATAAGCCTCAGTAGGCTGAGTAGCTCATAGCTGGTGAGGATTCTCCTATTGTCTCCATGTTGCCTGGTTTAGACTACATCTGCACAGTCCCTCACAGCAGCACTTCTGTCAGTGTTTGAACAACCATAAGAATCTTAGAACTGTCTCGGGACTCTGTTTCCCACAGCAGTGAAAAGCACCATAACAAAATGTTTTAAAAACCCACTTACAAATACAATTCCTCATTCAAAAAGATGAACTAGACGTTTTGACACTATTTTAAGAGGGAGTCAGATCTCTCCTGTTTGAATCCTGATGCACCTCTGGTCTCTCAGGATGTCGAATCTCAACACCAAGTAACAACACCATGTGGCTGTTATGCTGGTTCCTTTCCAAGACATCCATACTGCTGCCCTCACCACAGCAGGACTGCTGCAAACACCACAACCTCACATGCAACATCGAATCCCTCTGTCAGCTCCTGGCCAGCAGCAACATAAACTTTGAGTGCTTGTGTTAGGAAAGACTAGGAGCCTGTGACTACAACCTATTCATCCATCTAAGGCCCTATAAGCGCGGAGAGTCTTATGTGTTGGTTATTTTTAACAACACATATAGTGTTGGCTCCTTGCCAGGGAATGCCATAAATAAGATACTGCCTCTGTCAGGGGCTGTCTTTTACTGCCAGGCCTTCTTCCTCAAAGACAGAATACATAGTTCCAGTAGCCCACTGCACTCCAGCTCTCTTTACCTCTCCCGAGGCAGATGCAGATGCTCCATGTTCTGCTGTCTCCATCATCTGCTTTCGTCATTTCTGAGTTTAATATACCTTCTATGAAGGAATCACACAGAAGCCCTCTCCAAGGCTGAATGACAGCTTGCTTCGGGGAGCGCAGTGCCCCAGAGAATGTTCAGAACACTGTTTCTGTTCATTAATTAAATGTTAAATCAGGCGCCCTAACTGCTGAGGAATGTGGAGAACTTTGTACAACAGTTACATTCCTCCTTAGGGATCCTCCCGGTGTAGGGTCATCCAGTGCCCAGAGATTCATTCATTCTGGAGTTAAGCTTATTACCTGTCAATATTCCATGATGGGCTCCGCCTCAGTGGTGAGTTGAGAAGGGCTTGTCTGGTGCACCCTAGCTATTTGGCCCAGAGCCACAAGATCTTAAACCTGTCCTGTTGCCTCAATCAGAAGTCAGAAGGACGTGTGGCTGTGTGTGAGGATTCCAGTATCAGACATGGCAGGTCCAGGGCTAGGCCTGCTCAACCGCTTCTGTCCCTGGGCTCAAACTGACATGGAGCTGGGTCAGTACACGAGGGTCTTTGATTTTCTAAACAGACACAAAATCTAATCTGTTCTCTCCGGCACCAGGACCTCCCACTTTGGTCCAAGCCATCAAACTTCTCTTGGGTGGGTCATTGTAAAAACTTTTGTCACTGGCTTCTGTCCTATGTCTCCTCATTCAGTAGTCACTCTGTATTCATGCTAGCATGAAACATCAGAAACTGACCCTTGTCATCATTCTGCTGTGATTCCTCGGAGGCAATGAGTTCTCATTTGATTCTGTGTAGAAATGAAATTCCTTATGGTGACCCATGAATCTTTCATTCTCTGTGCTCCCAATAATTCTCAGACACATTTGCAGCTTGCTCGGCTCATGGACCAGTATAGTCCTCACTGTTGCTTAAATGTGTGAGGCTTGTTTTCTCTTTAAGGTCTTTTGTTTTCTTACACATGTCTTTTGTTTGGAATCCTATTCCTCCAGATGTGCATTACATCGTTGTATCTCTGCACAGTAGTTATCGTTTTAAAGAGGTGCACATTGAATGCCCCACTCACTCCTGAATGTGATTTACATTTTCCCCAGTGTTTATTTTCCACAGTTCTTACAATAAGGTCCACACACTGTGCATTTCACTTATTTCTTTCATCTATAAGATATTTGTTTCCCTTACGAGGTATAGAACTACAGGATAATTGGCTGTTTCTTTTTTGATGTGTTTGAAGTGTCCTGGACAGCACCTGCTGCCTCCTAGAGGGCTGGGCAATATCTGTTAAACATTTGAATCCAAATAGAAGTAAGTGTTAAACAAAGGAAGACAAAAGGAAAGGCAAACCTGATGTCAGCTTAGCTTAACAGCTGGTATTCATAAAGCGGAATGTGGAGTTTCAGAGACCGTGAGGATGAATGGAGCAGGCTCAGTGCAGTAAAATGTGCTCATAGCGAACCAAAGTACCATTAGAACCAGTCAGTTTCCCATCTGTCTTTCCAGGTGTATGTAGAGACGCCGGCAATAACCATGTACTCCCTCAGCACCTGATCATAGCTGTTAAATATTTGACACATCATCAGCCCTGCAATCCTCCAAACTTAGATCTGGGGCTGCAGAGACAGCTTGGTTTAAGGTGAGAGCATGGCCCACACCAGCATAGCCATTCGGAACCCAGGACTCATGCAAAACCCTGGATCTCAGTTCAGGGAGAGATCCTGTCTCAAGGAAACCGGGAGAGTAGGATAGAGCAGAATGCCCAGAGACCTCTTCTGGCTTCTCTATACACACAAAGGTGAGCATAGGTATGTGCCCACCCGTATACACATACACAACATTCACACATTAAAATAACTGGTTCTAATGATATCATACTTAAACATATAAGCACATACACAACACAGACTCAGACACACAGACACACACACAGAGACACATACAGACACAGATGCACAGACTCGCACACATACAGAGAGAGAGAGAGAAAGAGAGAGAAACAGAGAGAGAGAGAGAGAGAGAGACAGACAGACAGACACACACACACACACACACACACACACACACACACACACACAGATGAACAAACTCACACACCCCCCAAACAAAAAACAAACCAAATCAACCCAAAACAAAAAAAAAAACAAAACGAAAACAAACTCACGTCTATCTGTGAGGGAAACATGAAAGGAATGATTACCCCTGTTGCATTTTGAGTTTGTGCAGACACAGTGTGTTCTTACTCTGTCACTCTGTATCTATGTGGCTTTGGGAGGTCGTTATTTCGACCTGAAGCTTCTAATTTCCTCTCATACATAGTGGGCAATATTACTTTCTAAAATGATCCTAAATACTAGCCATAAGTTGGTGGCAGTGTTTAACAAGCAGTAGATGCCACTTCTGTCACTGTTTTTGAATGTACATTTGGCTTAATTTAGTCTTGTGTGTGTTGTGTTCCACAAAAGCCACATGCAATAAATTCACTAACTTCTACTGTGACTGTGTTTGGGATTGGTGTCCAAAGTCTGCTCTTGAACACCACAAAGGGGTAGATGTCCCTAACACACGAGAAGATTCCTCACCAGCATCTGTGTCATCCAGTGCCTTGACTTTGAACTTCTCATCTTCCATTATCACAACAAACACTTTTTATAGCGTAAGCTATACAGTTTGTGTAATGTGGTTAACACGATCTAAACTGATTGAAACACTGTCTTGTGAAGTCTCAGAGAGTGGACATTTAGATAAACCTTCAATTGCAGTCATTGTCCGAGATTATAGGAAGGCAAGTTCTGAATCCTGGAGGCAGAGCCCTCTTGGGGATTATTTCAAAATAATAAGGCTCATTTTCAAGGTAGTTTTTATTAGCATATATTCATTATATACAACAATGGGTTTCATTGTACCATTTTGATACTATGTATATAATGAACTCTGATTATTCTTACTGTCCCCTGTTGTCCTTTTTTGTACTCCTTCTAGTTCCCTGGTCTCTGTTTCCCTAAAATGTGTCCCCTTCACTTTCTTATCTTTTGTTAAAATCTTAACGCCACATATAACAATGCGGTGGTTTAAATCTGAAGTATCCCCCACAGGTTTATGTATTTTGATATTTGCTCCCCAGTTGGCGGGGGTGTTTGGGGAGGTCATGGACCCTTAGGGGGTGGGGCCTTGCTAGAGGAAGTGCATCAGTTTGAAAGACTTTGAGTTTTGTAGCATTGCTCCATTTCCTGTTTCTCTCTTCACTTCCCTGTGTAGTAGACATGCACTCGGCAAGCTTTCTGTTCCTGTCACCATGCTGTGCCTTCCCTGTGGAAGAACACTGTCCCTCTGGAACCAAAAGCTAAACTAGAGCTGCTCTTCCATAAGCTGCCATTGGTCACGGTATTTTCATCACAGCAATAGGAAAGAAATTAGTACAGAGAGGAAACATGATCTTTAGCTTTCTGAGTCTTTACCTATCTGGTGGTATGGTTTTATGTCTTTGAGGAATTTCCATACTAATTTTGATGATAGTTGGACACATTTTTATTCCCCCTATGTTTTTAAGAATGTTTTCTAAGGGAGGGCTGCTTTTCTGGAAGAGCTCTGACTCCTGCTAGAATCTGAGGAGGAGGAACAAGTGGTGGCCTGGGCACAAAGCTAATGAGAAGCGAACCAAGTCCCCAGTACTTTGAATCAACCCCAATTTAAGGAAGTCACATATAATTGCTATGCTCCCCTTATGGCCTTCTTCTTGGGGAAAAAGAAACACCAGTGCCTGCATAACAATGGCCCCAGCACCCAGCCCCAGCAGGAGCCAGGGAGTGGCCTGGCTTCTTTGTATCTTTAGCTATGAAACACTCATGCTCAGAAAACTGTGTAGTCTTCAAGAATAAGACCCAATGCCATTGCATATTAAAATAGTTGTCTCGTAATGTTAGTGCATGTTATCATGTATAAAGATTTTGTGTATATTGGTAGATTTAGGGATTGGTTGTTTAACAGAATGTCTAGCAGACTAAAACCCTCCTAAATGTCACTGAGAGATTTATACTATTTTCCTGGAAGTCCTTCCAAAATGCCTGTCCTTCAGGCCTATGTCATGGTTCTTAGTGTGTGGGTTTTCCTTTTTTTACTACAGGTGCATTGATTGTTTAGTATCAATAGTATTCCAGTAGCTTAAGGGATTTATCCTCCGAATTGTATATTGTCACTTCTTTTGCTTGGGTAGCTAAATGCCTGAATCTGCCCTAATTAGAATTGACTCTTGGAGTTAACAAAGGACTACAGGCTAAACGATGATGCACACAAAGTGCTAACTTAGGTTTTCCAAGAGTCAATATTTGTTCCATTTTGTTTATGACAATTCCCTTCAAGTCTTTTTCAGACATAAATGATTCTTTAAAAAAAATTCAAGGAACAAAAAGCACCAAAAATATCATTACCGCACCATTAAAAATTCATTTAAACCCATTCACTCCAGTTAACATCCTTCTTTTGAGAAGTTTGAACTCCCTGATGGTATTCAGTAGACATTTTAAGAAGACTAACCACTGGTCACATGGTGGTGTACTAGGTAAGCCCAGGATAACAAGGCACAGACCTCAGCCTTTTTGCAGATTAGCAATAGAATTGTGAGACCAATCGAAGTCTGATGAAAGGACCACAAGCTCACGAAGGTCTACAGTACAATGGTGGGTACAACTCACTGTAGCTGTGGGGCATCGTGGCAATTTTCTTAACTTTATGATATTTGACTATGGAAAGAGACTTACACCAGAGAGTAGGGCAAGGTGAGGAGTTTCCAGTGCTGTGGACCGAGGAACATTGTGTTTAAAGGTCTGAGGTAGTAGCATGGATTAGGAACCTGGATGTTTACTGGATATAGAACAGTGGCTTAGGCCAGACCAGGAGACATTTCGCATCATATTCCTGGGAAGTTAGATGAAGACGCATGTATGCTCGCCCAAGTAGAATGTTGTGCTGCTTGCTGTCCTTCAGAGAGTTCAGTTGGAATTCGTGGAACTACCCACTTAACCTTCCCTTATTTGCTCTCCACCCTGTGTTCAGATGTCGGATGGTACTACAGTCGTAGATGCTCACTCTTCCCTTTCAATGTTATATATCAAATATCCAACAGTGGAATGGACACTACAGTAACGTGTGCAGTTCCTCTTCCTTTGTGATTGATAGCCAGGGCTTTATGCGTTACTTGGGTCCAAGGCCAAAGTCAATGATGTGGTTGCTGAGCACTGAAATCATCAGCATTCCTTGGCTGTTTGTCCCCTAGGGCTAGTATCACTGCTTATCCTTAATTTAAACTCTCCTGGGACCCAGTGAAAACAGCTTCAATATTCCCACCAGGACTACCAGTTTATTCATGGAAACTTCCTTCAGAGTGCCTGCCTCATTGTTTGTATTGATCCAAAGCTCTCAAATAGAGCAAAACAACTACCGAATTTCAAACGGATTCCCCCTCATAAGAATCACTTTAGAAATACTCAAGTAAGGTGCTAGCAAGATGGCTCAGATGCCCATGGAGAAGGCTGGAGTTCCCTCTACAGCACCGACACTGGGCATTCACAATCACTTATACATCAGTTCCGGGGCATCTGGCACCCTCACCTGGCCTTTGCACATACACGCATGCCTGTTTACACACCCAAATGTACACACATATATGAGTCATTATTTGGAGTCTCTAGCATGATGCTACCTTTGGGATAATAAATTTAATAAACAGTTGTCCTACTTCACAAACCTCTTGCTGTTTTAACTGGAGAGAATTGACAACCTTAGGTCGTGGACAAAGAGTCAACTTTTGGTTTTGCCAAAAACATTAATAACCTCCAGTCCAGTTCCCAATCGATTTCTTATTCTCATTTGAGACATCATGTGAGTAATATTTACTGTCCACATTTCTGTTGTCATTCTGAACCAACTTCTAGAACCACCCA
Organism: Rattus norvegicus; assembly: GCF_021556685.1. Taxonomy (NCBI): domain Eukaryota; kingdom Metazoa; phylum Chordata; class Mammalia; order Rodentia; family Muridae; genus Rattus; species Rattus norvegicus. Next base: position 16,395,924 of record NC_141541.1, on the reverse strand, counting down.
CTAAGCTCAGATTATAGCTTTCTAACTTGCGCCTTTAAGCTTTTTCAAACCTCCTCCCAGCACCCACCATTTCCTAGATGTGTGAACCACATAGCTGGGTAGTTGTGACAGTGATTCCTCTCCTTGGTACAGATTTGCTGTGTTATACCAGTTTGTTGTGGGGTCAAAGTAAGTAGAGGGATTTCCTTCAGCTCCCATCTTCACAGTTCTTACTCTGTTGTATCAGGGAAGGAGATATGGGTCAAGAGAGTAGCCCTCTCAGGGGGGATGCGGTGTCTGAGTCAGCAGGCCTCTTCTTTTCCCTCCGTCTTTCCATCTGGTCCCTAGCCTAAGTGATGGTGATGTTTGTGTTCAGGGATAGTCTTATAAATTCTCTCTGGAAATGGCTTCTCATATATACTCATGACTGGCTGCACTAATCCTCCATATGAGTCCCAATTCAGTCAAATTGACAGCCAAGATTCCCCGGCATAGAGACAGATTAAGTTTAACTTGATTTAAACATTACAGGGTGTGAATATTTCTAAATACCACACAGTACCACATCGATACCATGTGTTAATTAAAAGTATAAAGGAAAAGAGAAATTTAAGCTTAAGAATGATTTATCTTTTAAAATCATGTGTGTGCATATATGTATGTGTACCCAGATAGATACCTGTGGAGGTCAGAAGTGGGCATAGGGTCCTGTGGAGCTGGAGTCACAGGATGTTGCGAGCCCCTTGATGTGGGTCCTCTAGAAAGAACACTAAGGATCCTTAATAGCTAACATCTCTCCATCTCCAAAGGAAATTGACTGAAACTTATAGATGATAAAGAGCGCCCAGATCTAGCTCTATCCTTGTGGTTAGCAGCTCGTGTGCCTGTTGCCTGTGGAGCTTAGAAGAGGGTGTTGGAAACCCTGGAATGGGAGTTACAGCTGGTTGTGAGCTACTGTGAGGGGACTGGGAACCAAATCTAATGTTTTAACTGCTGAACCATCTTTTCAGCCCAATAAAACCTTAAAACTCACAGTAATTTAAAGTTAGTTGTCAGTGAATATTCGGAACGGTGAATAGGTATTTAGATAACTGATCACCACCTATCAATGCAAGCGGAATGTCTTCTATAGTGCCTTGACACCGCCTGGCTCAGGTGTGTTCCGGTCTAGAAAGTACTTTTTTAAACGTTCTTTCTTACTAAATGCAGCCTTTGATAATCTCAGCGTTGCTGCCGGGAGAGGAAGGAAGACAATTATGCTGACAGTACTCACAGAGCCAAGCCCTACCCCAGCGGTCCTATTGCCATGATAAGGATCTGGCCTCTGCTGGTCTGTACTTCCTGTGTTCCGGTTGCCTCCTGGTTTCTGATGGCTCTCCCAAGTATTTGTTGGTTGTTTCTATTAGTTTATGGTAACCAAAAATGCAGGTCTTATATATTGTATGGAGGAAAATGTGGAGGATCATTCATTCTTGGTCAAGTTACTATTTAGATGTTTACAGTGTAGATAAATTCTAACACTTTCTTTAAAGCTGTTTTTTTCCGAGAATGAGATTGCTTTTAACATTGAAGGCACGTGTGCTGAGTTCTGCAGAGACACAGCAGAAAGTATGTGCGCGAATGTGCATTCAGAGGCCAGGGGTCAGAGGCCAGAGGTGAAAGTCAAGTGCCTTCTGCTACTGCTCCTCACCTCACGGTTTGAGACAGGATCCGAGACTGAACCTGGAACTCACTGTCAAGAGTGGCTGGCCAAAGAACTTCAGGATCCATCTGCCTGTCACCGTCCCGCTTAGGGCAGGGTTCCAGTGCAAGTCTGTCATCCAGCTTGAACACAGATCTTCATGTTTATAAAGCAGGCACTTGAGTGGCTGAGCTAAATAAAATAACCACACTTTCAAGAAAGAAAGTTTTCCCAGGAGCTGCTGGTTTGCAGACACATTTCCTTTATGGAAAGCTGGAAATTGCTCCGTTTTCATATTTTGGTAAAATTCACCAGGCTTAAGAGGGAATTGTTTGAGGGTAGAGATGTTTCACCCAGTGGGGTGTAGGTTAGACTGCTTCTTCCTTCCCTGACAAAAAGCCCCTGGCCCCTTTTTATAGAGCTGAGACATGAGTTGAGGCCTTTCATAGCTCAGAGAGGTCACAGGAGATAGAAATAGAGATACAGAGATAGGTATGTATGTATGTATGTATGTATGTATGTATGTATGTATGTAGATAGGTAGGTAGGTAGGTAGGTAGATAGATAGATAGAACTAGATAAAGGCATAGGATACGTAGATAGAACACATAGAAACATAGGATACATAAGACAAGATTTCAGTTGAGTGGGTGGAGTCTGCCAGGCGAAGGAACAAGTCCTGGCAAGACCAGACCCATCCAGATTATCAGTGCTAGAGAGGGAGGAGGGGAGGAAGAGGGAGTAGACAGGAGGAAGGGGGAGGAAGGGGACTCCATCCGAATATTAGAGCAGGTGATTCTAAACTTGAATGCTTTTATCGTTCAGTGAAGACATTTCTTTTGGGAATATAGGAACATTTTAAGAAACTTTCTATGTGACTTGCATTCTAGATGTGTAGAGAGAAAAAAAGGAAAGTCAGATTTTTAAGCTAAGGCACCAGACTTGTTTTCTAACAGTTTCTGAAGTCTCACCGAAGCAGTCATATCTGAAATGAGATTTGAGGGAGAAAGGAAAGTGTGGTGTTTGAAAACAATCCATACCTATACAATAAAGCTTCAATGACTTTACAATTCCAACACTTTAATAGAAGGCCTCACCCTGCAGTCCCTGCATGGGATAAGATCCGCAGTCTTCTTAATGGGATTTTAGGAAAAAAAAAAAAAAAAAAAAAAAAAAGAGGCGCCCGCATCAGCCATATATCCCCCAGTAGAGGGCTCTGCAAACCCACACATCCATGGCAAGGTCCCAGTGGTGACACCCATTTTCATCGCCATGGAGATTCTTAATTAACACATGCCATCGGATTTTCACTGATAAGTAAGCTGGGGTGGCTGCGACCTTCACTAATAAACTGTGTAATCATTTTGGAAATATTAAGAGTTAGAAACTGCTTAGATTTTTCTTCTTGATATTGCACTGACCTGTGATCAATACAAACAAAATCTAAATTGCAAATTATTCAAGCTCTTGCCCCAGAGCAAAATTTTATTCCTTTCTAAAAAAACAAAATCGAATATATGTTTTTGATAGTTCCAGACAATCAAAACTAATATCTATTACTTTTATGTGAAGAGAATTGAACTGCTTGATACTTTTCAAATAAACGCATTTGGGACACAGGAAAAGGTGTATTAAGATGTTATGGATAATTCTCTAAAAATCCAACTTCTCCCATTCCAGAGACCTGGTTAAAAAAGCCAAACGCAGACTCGTGCGTGAATTCTGGATTTATTGTTTAGCATCAAGCTATAGTAACCACTAGAGGGTGCTCTCGACTCTGTTATCTTTCTGAAACCTTCAGGCAGCAGGGCTCCTCTTAGAATGGAAACAGTGCATTTAACTGAAGTCTGGGATTGTTTAGGAGTGATCAGAAACACCCCATAATACTGGACAGACTTGTTAAGTTGTGTGTGTGTGTCTGTCTGTCTGCCTGCCTGCCTACCTGCCTACCTGCCTATCTCTATCATATATCTTCCTCCTTCTTTCCTTTCTTTTTTCTTTCTCAAAGCAAAGTAAGGAACTAAGAAACTGCATGCTTCTTTCAATATATTTTTACTTCCCCAGTGGTTTTATTGATCACTTTAATACCGGATGATGTTTCATAGCTAAGCCAGTGAGTAGATTTGATTCTTATATTTTCTTTGCTCAATGATGAATGAATAATTAATGTTATAAAAATTCTTGCTTCTGGGGCTGAGGGAGAAACTTAGTCATTAAAGTGTTTGCCTGTGTTTGACACCTAGAACCCACATGAACACACCTGGTGTCGTGGCACAGGAGTATCCCTGGGGTTTGTTGGGTATCAAGCCTAAGTCAGTTGAGGAACTCCAGGCCAACAAGAGACCTCTGAGAGCATGTGGATGGTCTTCCCAAGGTAGACATTTGTTGTCAGCGACAGGTTTGAATAAGTGTTTATCTTCATACACACAAACACATGCACGGACAAACACGTAATTCTGGTTCTTGCTGTACTTCTCTAGGGTTGGTCTGGTGCGTCTCCAACTCCAAGAGTTTTTTTTTTTTTTTTTTTTTTTTTTTTTTTTTTGTGTACCTTTTCAGTAAAGTGCATGGTAGGTTGTATTGTTTGAAAATATTGGTTATATGTTCTCCTTGACGAGGAGGAAATTCTTACCCACTGTTGTGTGATACTTTCTGTGGAGTTGATAGCATTCTAAATGAACTCTTCCTTACCCACACTTCTGTTAGTGACCCTAACAGCCTATTAGTTCACCAACTGGACTTTGGTGCAGTCACTTCTTTTGTCTTTTATGGATCACTCTCTGGGGTGATTAAATGTGTGTGTGTGTGTGTGTGTGTGTGTGTGTGTGTGTGTGTGTGTGTGTGATGTTGCATTTTCTCAGGAAAAGTCTTCCATACAACATCATGTTGAACATGTCGGATGTTGCACATACATGTACACGCATGGTGGAATGTATGAAGAGGTAGCAATGGGTCTTCATGGAGAGGCCTTAAGTATGACGCAATGCCTTCTTCTCATCTCTTCTTGCACACAAGTGCACGCCATGCTCCGTGATTAATCTTATAGCTACGTAGCAATTACCAACATGCTTCGTGGGCAAGGAACTATTTATCATCAGAAAGCACTAGAGTTTTAAGGCTGCTTTTTATGTGGCAGGCTAATACAGACATTGGGGTGAGGAGGTGGGATGAGTTGTAGGTGCTGAGAAAGCCGTTTGGAAACTGAGAACGGAGATAAGCTTGTCCGCTTTTCTGAGCAGCTGTTGCCTGGGAGGCAGATGCTTCACTGGAGACGTCTCTACTTTGGCTGGGCGGCTACTTGAAAGAGTATTACCAGTGTGACTTTCTGGGACTCCCTAAGTATGATAAGCTTTTAAAAAATAAATGTGGGGGCTGGAGAGATGGCTCAGCGGTTAAGAGCACTGACTGCTCTTCCAGAGGTCCTGAGTTCAATTCCCAGCAACCACATGGTGGTTTGTGAACATCAGTAATGGGATCTGACACCCTTTCCTTGTATGTCTGAAACAGCTACAGTGCACTCATATACAGAAAATAAATAAGTCTTTAAGAAGTGGAAGGAGAGTGCTTGTGAGATATAAAATATTGACCTCCTATGTCATATTTCAAAAATAAGACTTTTAGTTTTCAGTCAACGGTAAAAGAGAGAAGTGGTTTCAGCCAAAGTCACCAAATGGCACAATCATGGTGAAATTACAATTTTGACCCCACCATCTGAAGACACAAGTCTAGCACAGCTGGTTCGGCCTCCATTGCTTTTTGTTGAAAAGGTTTTGCTTATTTTCATTTTAAATTGTGTGTTTGTCTGTGTGTTGTGGACCTGAGTGAGTGCAGTGCCCAAGGAAGCGAGAAGAGGGTATTGTATCTCCCAGAGAAGGAGTTGTAGACCATGGTAAGCTGCTAGACAGGAATGTGAGCTCTCTGCGAGTGCACGGAGCCGCCAGTGCCAGCTCTCACCAGCTCTCACCGGCTCTCAGTGTACCGAGCCACCTCTCCAGCTCTCACCGGCTCTCATCGCTTTAATTAAATATAAGGAAGACACGTGTGCAGGGCTTAGGGCACAGCCTGATTAGCCAAGCACTTGTCTCGCCACACAAAAACCATGACTTTCATCTTCGCACCTGGAATTTTCAGGTTGCGTTCGAAATCTGAGTGCATATGCCAAATAAAATGTGTTACCTCTACTTAAATAAATGTTTGCTCATGCTAAAACTTCCAACACAGGTAACTTGAAATCAGACAATTCTATAAAATAATAAAAGATTAGTGGTGTTGGCTCACAATACACTTCTAGTGAGAACTATGGATACCTTGAACGGAGCATACCTTGAATAATGTTAGTTTGTATTCTCAACTGAACATCCAGGCAGAGTTTGGGAGGTTATTACACATGTGTTTTGAATCATTTTTAAAGTATCCAGAATGTGAAATAATGGATCAGATCAAACAAGTTTTAATATATATTAATGTCCCTTTATACATAATTTTGTGTTTGTGGTTTCAATTGTTTGGAGTCAACTGAATTGCAGAAATATAAAATATAAAATTTCAGAAATAAATAATTCATAAGTTTTAAAGTTTCAGTTCCTTTTTGTAGAATTGTCTTTCAATTTCAAATTTATTCTGTTGGAAGTTTTTCCTTCTATTAAAAATAGTATTTCACCTCTCTCTACTACTCCCAGGTCCTCCCCAACTTCCCTCCCATATGGATTCACCCTGTTTCTGTCCCTCACTAGAAAACAGTCAGGCTTCTAAAGAATTATAGTATGGTATGATATGATGTCATATGATATGGTGTAATAAGATGATATGGTATGGTGTGTGATATGACACGATGTGATGTGATATAATATGATATGATATGATGTGATATGATAAGACATGATATGATAAGATATGGTATAACAATACAAAACTAATACATTGGAACAGGAAACAAACGAGCGGAAGGAAAAGGCAGAGACCCATTTGTTCATACACTCAGGAATCCCATAGAACACCAAACTGGAAACAGAAAGGACCTGCAGGGTAAAAAGAGATAAATTTATTTTAGTAAAAATAAAAATGAGGCAAAATTAAAACCGAGAAATAAAGAGAAAAATTCCTGGCACTATGTTATGAGACAAGGAACCTCCAACGATAGCTTTGAGTTTGTTTTCTGTTGGCCATCTAGTGCTGGGCACACAGACTACCCTTAAGTGCTTTGTCTCCCCAGTGAGACTCCCCTGGAGAAAACCAAATGTTCATTTGCATGTGCTTGTTAGTCGGAGATGGCTGCTGGGTTAGGGAAGGGGCATGGGTCCACTTCACCTTTCAGTCATGGACCCCATCTGGCACAGAGCCACAGAGGCCCTGTGCACGCTGCCATAGTTTCTGTGAGTTCGTGTGTGTGTCCATCCTGCTCATTGAGAGGGCCTTGTCTGCTTGGTGTCCACCTCCCTTCTGGCTCGTACGCTCTGTCTACCTCCATGTCTGCAGGGTTTCCTGGGTCTTGGAGAAGGGGGTTTGATGGAGACATCCCGTTTATGGCTGCATGTTCCAAGATCTCTCTTTCTGTGCATAATGTCTGGCTGTAGGTCTCTGTATTTGTTCCCATTTGCTTCAGGAGAAAGCATCAAAGCTGCTCTGATGATGGTGAGCAGCGGTATAGCAGAATGTCATTCGGGGTCTCCCCCTCATCCACCGTCCGGTCCCGTCCCGTCCCCCACTTCCCGAGCACTTGCTTTTCTATCAAGTTTCAGGTTCTTGGTCACCAAGCAATGTCAGGTGTGGGTTCCATCTCCTAGACTGGGCCTTAAATTTTGTCAGCTATCGGTTGGTTACTCCCACAGTTTCATTTCACCCTTGCACTAACTTACGTTGTATGTGGTTGGGTTGGTGTTTACGTTTCTCCTTCGGTGGCATGCAGAGTACCTTCCTGTACCAAAGACATCAGTGGTGAAGATTCTGTGTAGACACTAGCTCCAGTGCTCCATGTTCAAGAAGTTTCATAAGTGTTGTTTTTAAAAAATGGGACCTTGCTGTCAGTTTGTGGAGACCCACGATGTTGGCAAGAGCCTGAATTGTTTATGAGTTTAGATATAACCCAGGTCCCACTTTGCTTGGTAATAAGAGATATCCAGTTGGGGTTCTTTCTCCCCTGTTATTTGCGGATTTCCTTTAGATCACCTCCATGTATGTATATATTTTTGGAAGCTTGTATTGTATTAGGTTTCCATGCTACCCCACAAATGACTCAACTTTAGTTGTCTCTCTCTGTATTGCCATCATCATCTCTTGTTTCTTCCCTGCCAAACTCGATTCTCCTGTTCCAGACCCCCATCTTCTTTAATCATCTATTCTATTTCCTTTTCCAAGGAGACAGATCTCTGTGGTTTTATAGATTGTAGCTTGGCTACCACTGACTTAACAGCTAAGATCCACATAGAAGCAAATTATGTTTCTGGGTCTGGGTTACTTCACTTAGGTTGATTTTTTTTCCTAGTTCTATGCACTTGCCTATGAATTTCATGATTTCTTTTTCTTAAATGACAGAGTAATATTCTATCTTGTAAATGTAGCACATTCATTTATCCATTTATCTGTTGAGGGACATCTAGATTGTTTCTATTTTCTCACTTATGAATAGAGCAGCAATGAACATAAAGAAGCAAGTGCCCCTGTGGTTGGATGAAGCATCCTTAAGAGGCTATGCCAAATACTGATAGAGCTGGATCTTGAAATAGACCAATCCCCATCTTCCTGAGGAACCACCGCACTGATTTATTTCCATTGTGGCTATCCAAATTTGCAGTCCTAGCAGCAATGACTGAGTCTTCCTTTGCCAATATGAGCTGTCATTTGTTTTATTGATCTTTGCTATTCTGATGGGTATAAGATGAAATCTGAGTAGTTTTGATTTGCATTTCTCTGATGATGCAGAATATTAAACATAAGTGCTTCTCAGCATGTGCGTTTCCTCTTTTGAGAACTCTCTGTTTAGATCTGTGCTCCATTTTCAATTGGCTTTTTCTTTTCTTGCTATCTAGCTTTGGAGATATTTGTATATTGTGGGTATTAGAGCTCAACTGTGTAGCATATTGCTTTCTATGAATGATGCTGTCCTTTGCTGCACTGAAGCTTCTTAGTTTCATGAGGTCCCATTTTTTTTTAATTGTTGATCTTAGTGCCTGTGGAATGGTGTTCTGTTCAGAAAGTCTTTTTCTGTGTCAATGAGTTCAAGGCCATTTCACACTTTATCGATCAGAGTATGTGGTCTTATGTTAAGGTATTTGATGTATTTGGAGTTGAGTTTTATACAAGCTTGAGTATAGACGTATTTGGATTCTTTTGTGGGAAACCATCTAGTTTTACCAGCACCGTTTGTTGATGATGCTATTTCTTTTGTCCATTGTGTGTTTGTGGCATCTTTATAAAAAGTCATGTGTTGATAGGTGTGCAGAATTCTATCTGGATCTGTAATTTGATTTCATTGACTGGCATGTTTGTTTTTATTACTGTATCTCTGTCTTGGGTCTTTTTTATGCTTTGGATATCAGGGTAACTGTGTCTTCATAAAACAAATTGGTGTTCTTTATGTTTCTATTTTGTGGAATAACTTGTGGAGTATATTGGCAGTAATTCCTCTTTGAAATTCTGGTAGAATTCTATGCTGATCCCTCTGGTCCTTGGCTTTTTGTATACTTTTAATGACTGCTCTTGTTTCAGTAGGGGTTGTAGGTCTGTTTACACTGATCTTGAGTTAACTTGATAAGTGCTATCTATTGAGAACACTATTCATTTCTTTTAGCTTTTCCAATTTGGTGGAGTACAGGTTTTTAAAGTGTGTTCTTACCATTCTCTGGATTCTTTGGTGTCTGTTTTGGTGTCTGCCTTTTTTTAATCTCTCAGTTTGTTAATTTGGGTGTTCTTCCTCTGCCTTAATTGGGTTAAGTGTCAACCATTAATTTTCTCAAAGAACCAACTCTTTTCTTTCATGATTCTTTATATTGTTTGTTTATGTTTGTTGTTATATTGATTTCAACCTTAGTTTGATTATTTCTTACTTTCAATCCTCTTCGGGTATCATTTTTATTCTTTTTGTTCCAGACTTTTAAGGTGTCATGTGAAGTTACTAGAAGGTAATCTCTCCATTTTTTAAAAAATGGAGGCACTTAATGCTATCAATTTGCTTCACAGAACTGCCTTCATTGTGTCACATAAACCTGAAATATTGTGTGTTCATTTTCATGCAATTCTAGAGAGTCTTAGTTCTTGACATATTTTTCAGTTGTTAGTGAGTTGCTCTGTTTCCATGAGTCTGTAAGCTTCCCACTGTTTCTGTTGTTGATACTGAGCTTTTGACCATGGTGACCACCATGGTACTGTGTAGGCTGTTATTTCGGTTTTCTTGTATCTCGTAAGACTTTGCATCCTAGTATGTGGCCAATTTTAGAGAAAATTCTACGAGGTGCTGAGAAGGTATATTGTTTCCTGTTTGTGTAAAATATTTTGGAAATATCTGTTAGGTCCAGTTGATTCTTTTCTTTTCTTTTCTTTTCTTTTCTTTTCTTTTCCTTCCTTCCTTCCTTCCTTTTCTGTCTGTCTTCCTTCCTTCCTTCCTTCCTTCCTTCCTTCCTTCCTCCCTCCCTCCCCCCCCCCCCCCCTCTCTCTCTCTCTCTCTCTCTCTCTCTCTCTTTCTTCCCTTTCTTTTTCCCCTTTCCTTCCTTTTTTCTGCCAGCATAATATTCTTATCGATTCTTATCTTATCATAATGCAGCCTGATCACACTTGCTTCCCAGTCTTTCCAAACCCTTCTGTCCTCCCCCAACCAAAAAGAAGAAAAACACACACCAAGTCTAATCTGTGTTGCCATACACCCACGGGAGCATGGGCGAATTGCCGGTAGTCGGCCCTTTAAAGAAAACCGAGTCTTTCTTCCACCCCACCAGAAACTGTCAACTGTGAAGAGCTACACTTCAGCATCCCAAACACAGTTTTTAAGAGCAAAAAGGCTTTTTGAAGTCCTTGTTTTGTGCTTCAGCTTTGTTGCAATTCTTAGGGCCTGCCATGATAGGGTTGCTGGGCTCCCGTGGAAACTCATTATCGTGACTGTTATAGTTTGTGTTTTTATACTGGCATCTAGGCATCTGAAATATTGGGAAGCTAGTAATTCTAGGTGCTGACATCTGGTCTTGTCTTTGTTGGGTGAGTGTTTTATTCCTTGGTTCCTGTTGCCCTCTCCTCTTCTTATGTGACTATTGTAGCTGTGTGTTGCCTGGTAGGGAATTGAGGAATTCTATATATGGCCACTGGCAGCTCTTGGCAACATGTATTTCTAGGTATTGGGGGCTGACATTTAGGAATATGGAGGTAGTAGGAGGGGTGAGGGAAGGTGGGAGGAAAGCAGGGTGTTCCACAAAGATCATCTCAGTTCCATGAGTGGGGCCTAAGTATGTGGTGAGGCCCCAGCAGGTAGCTTGCTACAGAGCTGAGGATAAGCCCAAGGATTAGATTTGGAGAAGCAGAGGTAGAGTGAGTCTGAAGCTTGCCTGTCTGGTCCTCTGGCCTCCTTGCTTCTCTTGTGTACTTGCTTGGTGTGGTGATGATTCTGGGGAATTCCTGCTGGAGTTAGGGGCTGGGATAACAGGAAGAATTGGCAGGAAGGTTGGAGAGGAAGGTAGGTGTGATCCACAGGATATTTGAGGAGAGAAGAGGGAAACACCACAGCAGGTGGTCTACTCCAGAGATGGTGGTAAGACCTAGGGATTGGGTGTAAAGGAGAGGTGAAGATCTGTAGTTAGCCTACCTGCTTCCCTGGCCATAGTACGTTAGAAGTTTTAACATGAGAAAATATTTAAATGAAGTAATGTGTTTTATTTGGCTTATGAAATAAAATTTCAAATGCACCCTGAAAGTTTCATCTTCTTAGGGGTAGCAGGTACATAGTTGAAGGCCCTGCTTGCTTGGCAAGTACTTTTCAGTTCTGTTTGGATATCCACTCTGTGCATGTTAACTTCTGCTAGTCATTCAGCAGACACTTTGCTTATCGCATTGACTGACTGTCACGATACTGCTGTGCTTATGTTAAAGTAATCTTTATGCTTCTTAACAACGGCTCCAGAGCGTAAGAACGGCAACTCTGGCATTGTGTGCATGGCGTGAAGCTTTTCTTCTAAGTAAAAAGGTGGAAGTTTTCAACTTAAGAACAAAGCACCATACCCTGAGGTTGTGAAGATCTGTACTAGAGATGAATCTTCTGAGAACTCATGAAGAGGTAGAGTTAAGCACATGTGTGTTTCGCTGTAACACCGCAAACTGGCATGGTGGTAAGTGCTTAGTTAAAGTGGAAAGACATTAGAGTTTGATCTGCCTGCGCTTTCAGGTACAGAGTGTGCTCTAGCCTGGGCTTTCAGGATTCTGCTATCTATTTTAGAGTGTACTTGCTGCATGAGGAGGATTACTGTATACTGTGAGGACCATCTGTAAGCTAGATGTGCTCTATCAACATTGAATGCATTACCTAGGAAGGTCAGTTTATAATTACTTGTTGACCTCTAAGTGGTGATTCTCACACAGCAGGGACAGCATCCCATCTGTGACATGACTACTGGCACAGTAGGGACATTTGCAAGTATTTCTTTCCATTACAAATGAGAATGGATTCAAGATTATTCCTATAAAAATGCTGGGGTGGCTTTCATTCTGACTGCTTTAGCTTATTTGGAAAATTACTATGTTTTATTAGCTTGTATGGGTGTGTATATGTATGAACATTTGAGTGCCATACCATGTATGTGAAAGTCAGGAAACAACTTTTGGGAGTTGGGTCTCCCCTTCCATCATGTGGGTTCTGAGAATTGAATTTAGGCCATCAGGCTTGGCAGCAGACATTTTTACCAGCTCCTACAATTGCCTGCTTACATGGGAGAAATGTGTAGAGATAAAGTACAGTGCCTCAGTAAACATACAGAACCTCAGGCTGAGTTTGGTTTTGCTCAGATCATAGGCTGAGACGTGTATTGACATACGAATGCATGTCTTGTGAATACAGAGCAGAGGCAGATAAAATTTCTATGAAACACCATGAACACTGATGCGGTCTCTAGTGGCATGTAAACGTACAGTTACTCCAGTTCAAAATAAGGATAGGTAGAGCTAGGAGTAACCTAAAAACATCAGGATCATTGCACAAAACTTTTCCCACCGGGATCAATGTAAATCTTATTTGAAAAAAAAAAAAAGCAGGGCCTTTGAGATGTATTTCCATTGGTCCTGTAGTGGCCTAATATACATGAATCCCTGAGTTTGAATCCCAGCACAAGGGAGGTAGAGGCAGGAGAATCAGAAGCTCATGGTTATCCTCAACTATATAGTGAACTTGAGGCCAATCTGGGACACAGGGGACAATGTCAAACATTGTAAAACTTCACCCGCTTTCTAATAGCATAGGAATAGTCCAAAGATCAAGGTTTCTTTGGTCTTGGACACTTCAGGAACAGTGACGATTTGGGTGAGGATCCTACAGTGACGATTTGGGTGAGGATCCTACAGTGACGGTTTGGGTGATGATCCTACAGTGACGATTTGGGTGAGGATCCTACAGTGACGGTTTGGGTGAGGATCCTACAGTGACGGTTTGGGTGAGGATCCTACAGTGACGGTTTGGGTGAGGATATTTGTTGTGGAGAGCCCTGGTGCTGTTTGTATTTTGATGCTAGCTGCTTCCCCAAGAGGGGTTGCCTGTGACCCTTCTCCTAATGAGTAAAAGTTTCAGGGGACCAATCACTGGATGAGGAGTAGGTGGGAGGTCCGGGTTGGAGAGCAGAAGAGGAGGACTTGCCTGGAGATGGCGTGGATTCAAAAATGTAGGTAGAGGAGCCCCTCCCCCCGTTTCAGGTGGCAAAACCGTTGGGATCAACGGTGTTTTCCTTCACGCTGTGACCCAACTGAGTTCCAGAGAAAGGTACGGCCGGGCACCCCAGCCAGCCATGGGAATTTGGATGCGTGGGGCTGGTGAGGCAACGACCCTCCATGGGAACTTAGTAAGTTGGGTCAGAGAGTCTCCACAAGATGAGAACGAACAGGCCTGGCAGTTCCCTGAGGAGATAGCATGGGTGCTTGGAGGCTGTGGAGTTAGCATGGGATGGTACATTTCTTATTTAACGCAACAGATACTATAGTGATGATTTGGTGAGGATCCTACTAAGTGCGGTAGACTGGCATAGCTATGGGCTCTATGTTATCACTGGCATTATCAGATGTGGTCCAACCAGGGCCAGATAAATGAATGAGTGGCTACTTGTGGGTCACGCAGGAAGTGACTTCAACAATCTTCGTCATGTTCTGCTTCTTGCCTCACACTGTGCCATTCTTCTGTGCCAGATCTGGAACGGAACCTGATTAGTGCTCCGGTATACCCATCCCCACGGGGCTCTGCCAGGATCGCTTCTTCCTACTCTCCAGGATGTAAGTGCTGATTGATCCTTTCACGTTCTTCTCTTTTCTATGATGCCCGATGGCTCCCCCTGGCACAACTTAACTCCATTCCTACACTTTAGCTCCATTCTCTTATATATTTCTCACTTTGTACTATTGCTATCTGTTTAGGAAATGTGGGGATCTAGAGGCCAGTATCCAAGATTTATTTATCTTTGTATCTCTACCAGAACGCCCTGTACTGAACGGCCCTTGATAAAAGCCACTCTTGAAGAAGAGAGAAATTGTAGAACAACTACAGGGGCAGAGATGGCAGTAGGTAGCTGCCAAGACATATTTTAAATATTACGAAGACTTAGCTAGGGTGACTGCTGACTGCAGTGACCTCAGGAGCAATATTGCTTGCAGTCTTAGGTGCTAAATGACCTTAGTGCAGAGGGAGTGCTCTTCTTCATCTGAGATGTTCAGCTGTTGCTGGCAGTGAGTGTATGTCCACCTGTCCTCTGGGCTTAACTTATCTTCTGACTTGACTTGCATTGAGAGCTTGATATCCCCCCTTCTCCCTTTCCATCTCAGTCTCCTTCTCCACCCCCCCCCCCCGTGTATGTGTGTGTGTAGACATGTGTGAAGCCCAAGGGTCAACCTTAGGTGTTATTTGATTCTGTCAACATTGTTTTTCTGAGACAACGACTCTTCCTGACTTAGAATTTACTGATTCAGCTAGAATAACTGCTGGAAAAGCCCCCGAGAGCCAGGGAACTCCTGTGTCTGCCTCCCGGTGAGTGCACCACTACATCTGGAATCTTATCACGGTTCTGGGGTGGAACTTAGCTATTCTCCTCCTTGCTTACAAGCATCTTAGCAACTGAGCTCCCTCCTTGAGACACATCCCTGCATCTCATCTCCTTCCTTGAGACAATCTCTCTGGTAAGACCTGATCTTCACAGTATTCTCCAATCTTACCAATTGAACTCCCTCCATCACATCTCCTTCCTTGAGACACTCTTACTCTTGGCAATCTCCTTAGTAAGATGTATTCTCCTTCACAGCATTCTTCCTGGAACAGAACTTGTTTCCTTAGCTGCCACTATTGAGAGGAAAGGCCAATCCATCCCCTATTCACAGTGATACCAAAAGTATACCATTGGGCATATACAAATAAGAGGACACATGGGGACTTAGACATAGAGAGTTGGCTTTGAGCTGGTTTGGCCAGGAAGAAGTAGAGACTTCACACTGGTTCCTGCTAACCCCACAGTCACAGCCTGTGAACTGTATGACCAGGTTTATGCCCCCAGAACACAAATCTTTGGTTGGTTGATTGCAAGATAAAGGGCTGGCAGTGTTAACATAACTGTCTATATCTTGATAGCTCTTTAGGGACTCTCTGAAAAGCCCCACACAGAGTGGCAATTTGAACCTTTTACCTCAAAGTATACTTTGACGTTCACTGCCAGGTCCCAGAGTCCCTTATAGATATTATCTGAGAATTTTAAAAGCAATTACATATGATTATTACTAAGGAGAAAGGTATATTCTCATGCTATCTCATTTTTAAAAGACAAGGACAAGAATTTACGTAAGAAAAAGTAGTTAAAGGTCATAAAAATTCATCACAAACCAGGTTAGACAAACCAAGCTTGTTGCTTGGGTTCAGACACATGGACTTTGGACATCAGGGGATAGATTATGAGTTTTGAAATGAAGGAATGATGATACGGGCATATTTCTTATGTAGGGTTAAAAATAGAAAGTGTTGCCATCAGCCATCAATTAGTGCTCGAGTGCTGAGGTCAGGGGACAGATCTGGAGGAGTCAGCTCCGCTTGTTTTCTCCTTGATCTCACCAGGTAAGCATGAGCCTCTGTTCCCTATGTTCTGGGCTGTCCCTTAACTGCTGGGCTACCGTGCTGTTGGGTGAATTTTATTGTTTGCTTTTACTTGTTAACCTCAGACTATAAATAGATTCCCCAGAAGTCAGGGCTCTGAGAATAGCAATGACGGGCATTTTCTCAGGGGGAATGAAAATATTCTAGAGGCTTTTATGCAGGTATTTTAAATTAGTTAAAACTTTGTCCTCATATTCTACATGACAGTAGTATGTCCCTCCTAATGTATTGTTAATGCTACTGTTCATCATTTAACCTTACCCAGATACTATGCCACTCTATGTGGAGATATTTCTGTTGCCACATCTCGTGGGACAGGGACATTAGAACAGGCTTCTAATGCTTAGTGGTCCTGTAATGTATATAGTAGTCCCCTTACAAACTGCAATTATTTGACTCAAATGTTTGCAGTACTCAGTTTGTGTAATCTTCATTTATAATATGGATTTATATAATATACACAGTTACACATAGGCATGCACAAACATATACAATATACATACAGATATTCCTAAACATACAGACACATATATTCATACATACATACACACATAAATACAGATAAAACTCATTATTATAATCTATGTAATATACATAAAATTATGAGGATATAATAGTAGGCTCATCCCGCTTATAACCCTTAATATGTCTAAGGTGTGACTTCATGTTTTGTTTCCCAAAACTTGCAAAGACTCCACACACTGGAGGCAGAGCTCCAGTGTTCTGTGGCATACTGGTTAGCCAGTCTAGCCTACTTGATGACTTTCAGGCCCGTGAGAGACTCTGTCTTTAAAAAGGCAGATTGGTAGAATGACTGACTCTTAAGGTTGGGTGTTGCTTCTGCATGCACATATCTGCATCGCCATACATCTCTTCTCTCAGAACATGTATGTGCACACGTATGAACATACACATGCATGTTTACATGTGTGAAGGTGGGTAGGCATGCATGTGTTTGCGCCCCCCCTCCACCTCTGAGCAGGTCTACTCTCCTTGTCAATTAGAAAATAAAGAGATTTTGTGATCATTTCTAGTTCTTTGGTCCACTTTTGATCTGGATTTTCAGCACTTATGTCCCTATAAAGATTGATTCTATTACTACACACAGTTAAAGCTTCTTTGCTGTCTCTAGGCTCTGGTATTGAAGCAGGCTGGCGATAACAGGCTGATGTGTTCATGTGGTCTAGGCTGCTTTAAGACTTCAATGCTAATTCTGTGTTTACTTACTGTTCGTAGCAACTATTAATGGAGAAATGAGAGGGAAACATTGGTTTCTTTTAAAGCTAACATCTAGTGCTGCAGTCCCCCTGTGCTGTGATTTTGCCTTTAAATGTAATCTCACAACAGCTGTAATGGCAAATTAGTTTCTTCCTATTAGTCAAGTGATTATACAGCAGTCAGAACTGAGTGCACACACTATTAGGTTGTTAATTATATTTGTGAATGTCACAGCCCACTTCATCTTCCTTCAGGACTCCTCAAGATGGGATGGCTTTCTTCCCAAAAGGCAAGTTTTCCTGATGTTTAAATATGAATACCTTGATGGAGCTTCTTAATGTCAGGCTCAGAGGTGAACAGATGCCAGAGAAGCATTTAAGTTCCTCGTTTGGTAGGCCTTGGTTAGAACCCAGGTAAATACTGGGCCACATTCACAGCTGACAGCAGTAGTTTGGTGAAGGCTACTCATTTGGCTTGTCCATGGCCTCTGCTTACGTTTTAGAGCTTTGGACCCCTGCTATTTCCTTGTCATAACAAAAATCAAATAATAAGAAATTGGCAGTGATTCAGTGATCAAATTTAGAGGAAATTTATTCAACCCTACAGAGATAACTACAAAGGAACTGGTTGCTCCTGCTCTTTCTAGAGAACAGTATGGTAAAAGTAAATATTTTATTAGATTTGCTTTACATGGTACTTCCTTGCTGTATGGTTCACACTGTACTTTGTTTATAATGCAGCTTGCTATTGTGTAAAGTTAATTATTTTTAGTTAATGAATATTTATTAGGAGCCTGCCATGTTCTTCAGTGAATAGCAACTCTGCGAAGCAGAAGCTAGAGAAATAGCCTGGCCTACACCTCTGCGTATCAGCAGGAGAACTGTGTGACGTGGAGTAAATGCCTAAGCTCTAAAGTCAGGTAGATGTGTGTTCAGGACCCAGGATTTGCAGGCGTGTGACCTTGGAGTGTCTCTGAGCATGGGCTTCAATGTCATTGAAGTAAAGTCTTTATATAGTAAGTGATCTGTCCTTCCAATGTGATAAATGCTCTAACCACCATAGATTCCAATTTCCCTATTGAGACATAGGCTGAATATTATCATGATTTAAGACTTTTAGCAGAATGGTGTGGACCATAATAACTGGTCACCTAACTGAAGACCAGCATGGTCACCACTGCTATAATCTGCCTTATGTCACTATTATATCATTGTATCATAACCATCATATCACAATGTAACATTACATCATCATCTTCATCACACTGTTGCTATTGAATATTATCACCATCATGATCGTCATGATCATCACCACCATCATTACATCATCACCATTATATACCATGGTGGTCATCATCATCATCAACATCATTGCCATGGTATCATTACATCACCAGTATCGTGTATCACAATCCCTGACATCACCACCACCATCATTACATCATCGCATACTCATCATTATGTCTTCTGTATCATGTATCACCATCACCCTCAACATCACCATCATTATGAGAATGAGAAAGTAAACACTCCCTCACTAGAGGTTCATTCAGAGACTAATTGGCTTCTTTTATACTGGTGTCTATAATAGTCATTGAACTACATCACATTTATCTGTATTCCTTTGTGATGTTATGAATAACATTCTGCTGGTTAGGATTTCTGAAATGTAGCAACCAGGCAGCTAATATTTGCAGGATAGAAGCACCTTCAACACAATGTAGGCCAGCTTACCTCCTCTGGGAATAAAGGAGGCTGACATCTGATCCCAATTAACTTACTATAACTAAGTCCAAAATCGTCTGCTTTAAAATGTGTTTGTTCCGCTCAGTATCATAGTTGCCCCCTTTAAGCCCTCTCTAAATTCTACATATTTTCCTTGAATTAATGCAGTCACACATCCCAGAAACGCTGCATGAATTCTCCACATGGCCTCTTCTCTTGCTTGTGCATCCCGGGGTCACTATTTGCTTTCTCACCGGCCACAAGCCTGTTCTTGACACCTGTGTAGCTGGAGGTCAGCGATGTCTGCATACCTCTTTGGGATTCCATAATTTCTGCTGTTTCTGATCCTGAACTCTCACCCACTGCTTGTCACTTCAGAATACACTTTAACACAGCGTAAAGTTCTTACTCTTGTTTGCTTCCTCTGCTAACAGGGTCATTTGGAAATCTAATTGTATCTTCTCAGGGTGAGGGACTCACCTTCCCTCCTACTCCTCAAGGCCACATTGCCTGTGGGTGTGTTGAAAAGCCCTTTCTTCCCCCACTAAGTAATGGGACAAACTTCTAAGAAGCTTCAGGCCCAGTCTGGTGTTCTGCATGAATCAGAACTATAAACTGTGCATGAGTTTTATATTTCAGATCTATAAGGTTATTGAAATAAAAGATCTCAAATAAAAGCCCTCTTTTGAGCTTTGCGGCTGTATGTGTTTCCTATGTCTCAGGTCAGGATGGTTCTTCATATCAACTGAACACCTATCATTTTGGACAGGTATGCCCAGGCTGGTCCTTTGAATGAAGGGTATCTCGGTTGCATACAACTTAAAGTGCCTTACTCTTCAAACAGAAAGGGAGAAAAACTCTGCAAAGTCCCCAGAAGAATGTTGTAAAAGCTGTATCTCAAGTATTTTATTCTTGAGAAGTTAAAAGGTTTCCAATGAATGACCTATGCAGTCTTTTTTTATTAGTAGTTATTGTTAATTTAATTAAACTTACCTATCTTATTTTCCTACCTCAATTCTATATTTAATAATAACAAAACTTATTAGAACACTTCTAAAATTTTAGCCTTCTAGCTTTCTAAAATAGTAGGTATAAAAGCAGTCTTGGAGGCTGGAGAGATGGCTTCAGTATCTTATCTTAGTAGGTAAGAGCTCTTGCTGTGCAAGTATGATATTCTGGAGTCAGATGTCCAATATGACACAGAAGAGACAAGTATGTCTTCTTGTGCCTGTAACCTGAGTGCTGTGGGAGTGGGTAGGGGTGGCTCATGTGGTGGGGGGTTGCTGACTGCCAACTTCCTGAGGGTCAGTGAAAGGAAGGCGAGCTTCAGATTCAGTGAGAGACATCATCTGTGTAGAGAGCAATAGGGAACACCCGATGTCCTCTAGCATATGCAGGGTATACACCCCTTCACACTTGTCCCATGCACACACATCACAATACACACAAACACAAGCACACTCGCAGAGCAGTCTAAGTTGAAGAGCAATTAATGGTAGTGATACTGTAGAATGTCACTTGCTAGTATAAACCATGCCTTCCTTTACACTTGCCCCATGCACACACATCACAATACACACAAACACAAGCACGCTCACAAAGCAGTCTAAATTGAAGAGCAACCAATGGTAGTGACACTGTAGAATGTTACTAGTATAAACCATGCCTTCCTCTTGAGTGGTAGAAAGGATGTATAAGCAGAGCTGGCTGCCTTGGCACACACCTTCTGGCCAGAGTGGAACTGTAAGCTCCAGGCCAAGCTAGATCACAGTGCAAGGCTCTGTTTCAAAAAACGAGAGACATAAGCTGGGCATGATGAGTTTCACACCTGTAATTCTCGCACTTAGGAGGATGAATCAGGAGGATGGCAAGGCCCTGGGTTTGGTCCCCAGCTCCGGAAAAAAAGAAAAGAAAAAAAAAAAGCTCACTGGGCTACACAGTGTGAGACAAGCCTAGGCTGTCTCCGCCTTATAAGCACATATAAGTAGGATCAAACTAAAGGCTCCTTTCTTTCCTTCTGTTTGAAAATTTCATCCCTCCTCTACTGGCTTTGCATGTGCTGGTCATGACTACACATAATCATTCCAAATTGTTATTACAAATGACAACAATGACTCTACAAAATAAATCAGCAAAACAGGAAGTCTCCACAGAGAGCTTTGCATGATTTTGGTTTCTAAACATAGAACAAACCATAGCACGTAGGTTTGCTAGCTTCTTGCTAGAAATAAATGAACATCAAAAGAATATTTTGAGGCAGCTTGCCTATACAATGCAGAATGTGACTTTGGGTGTGTACTTTGTGAGTTGTCTCTTGGTATCTTACATAGTTTACTCCAGCTTCGCAGGAACTTGCGTTTTGTGTAGAAGCTTATGAGAACATTTGTTCTGGATGGCATGCCAAAGTGTGCTACAAACTCACAAATTTTTCCAGCTGAGAACTGATTGCTTCTTTCTTAGTTTGAAAGTAAATTGCACATAGTTCAGTGTCCGCCTGCCACAATCATAGTCCTGTTAGGAGAGCTCTATCACCAGCTCAGTTTGCTCCTGTCTCTGTGGAAGCAGTGATCATATTTCCTCCCTGTCTTCCTCACTTCTAGTGTTTGTCCCAGGGGCTTGAGCTCATTAAGTATACAATAAATATCGGTCCAGTTGATTTGCATTGAGGATTGATGCATTAATGCATGTTAAATCCCTTATTAAGACACTCGCCACATGAGAGACAATGAGATTATTTGTGTCATGGTTTGTAGAGTAGGAAGACTAATAGAAGTAGAAGGGTGTGGTCTTTTTTAGAGAGCCAACACAAGATGAGAGTACAATTTTTTACTTAAAATTTTGCTGGTAGTTATTAATGCAGAATTTTCCACTAAATCTTTTATAAGACAAAGGTGAAAAAATCAAAACTCAATAGCAACATGGAAAGCAAAGGTTCATAGAAAAAATTCAAAATCTGGGACTAAGTTACTCTCAGGAAGATGACGATACTCCTGTAAGTTGGATAGGATACAAGTGAGGGATGTTTGCACAGTGTCTACCAGGTAAGGTCTCTAGCAGCCAGATACCAGGTAGTCTTTCTCTGCATAATTTGATCCTAATATCACCATGAGAACTTTAGGCTCTCGGGCTGTTTGCATGGTGTCATTATGTGTTGACAGTTTATCCTCAGTCTGCAGCTCATTGCCCCAAGAAAGCTGTGGCATTTACGTGCCACATTCCAACCCACATGTATGTCCCAGAGTGGGAGGAATAGACCGTCTCCTTACATGTGGATTTCCATCAGGGAAGGAGATCTCCTCCAGCCTCCAGCCCATGTCCCCGTCTTGGCCTTGCTTGGAACTGAGTCACGTGAGCACTTGCTACTGCCATCCCTTCCAAAAGTAAGCAGACTTTTCAAAGGAGTCACGGTGGATAATATTACTAATATGACGGGAGTTAGGTTCACTGTGAGAGAAATCACTGGAGTTGTCTGTGAAGCATTTCTATGCCATGTACATTGAGGTGAGAGGATGTACCCTGAATGTCATTGGCACCGTTCCACAGGCTGATATCCTGGACTGAATAAAAAGCAGAGGGTGAACTGAGCACCGGTCTTTATTCCTGTCTGTTTCCTGATTAGAGATGTAATGTGACCAGCTGCTTCAAGCTCTCAGGGAGAGACTTCTCTGCCATGGTGTACCCCAAAGTGTAACCAAAACAAACCCTTATTTTAAAAACACTTTAAGTGTGTGTGTGTGTTTGTGTGTGTGTATGTTTGTGTGTGTGTGTGTGTGTGTGTGTGTGTGTGCTCCTTCATGAGTGTGTGTACATCACGTCAGTGTAGTTGCATCCCTTGGAACTGGAGTTACAAGCAGTCGGGAGCCACTTTATGTGGGTGCTGGGAACTAAACCTGACTCCTCTGGAGGTTAATACATTGACCTTCTCTCCAGACCCAAACTCTTTCTTCTTTAAGTCGCTTCTGCTAGGTGTTTTTGTCATGGCAACTGAAAAAATAACTAATGCTGGGGTAGAGGCGTACAGTCACACAGACATATACAATCATGTGGACGTGAATATGGCTGAGGTGCAAACACCCAAAAGTTTGTGTCATGAAGCTAGAGAGAAAACAGTGGTGTCTGTGCTTGTTTGAGACAGCAATGTTAGAGAATGCTTCTTCCCCACCCTGAAGCCTCTACCTCAGTAGACAGAGTAGATGAAGACCATCGGCCAAGTCAGCCATGTTTTTCTGTTACCAAGATATACTGTTTTAGGCAGTTTTCTGATTCACCTATATCTCTGTACTTCTATTGGATACTTTTCTACTTTTTAAGACTGCAAGTCCAAGAAGACAACATTGCACGATCTGGCAGGGATGCTCTGTGTTTTGAGAAACACCATTATCTACAAATAAAAGACTGGCTGGAAATGGTTCATTTTATTCTCAAGATGATGGCTTTTATTTATTAGAGCATCAAGCTGTGGCATTACTGAAAGTCTCATATTTTGATGATTAAAACAAATGTCAGCAGGGATAAGGGCATGCTACGTGCTAGAACTGGATCCACATGGGACACATTAGTGTGTCTAGTACTAATATTTGAGAAGGTAATATTATGATAATGATAATGTATTTTCATTGCACATATTAATGAGTTTCTGACATTTCCATACACACACATATTGTGATTTCCCTCAATTACCCTTCTTTCTCCTTCCTTCCTGCCCCCCATATCCGCCTACTTCTCCATAGGACTTTCTCTATCAATTCAGGCTTTCTTTCCTTTTTAAAATTTTGGTTCAACATGTGAGAGAAAAGTTGTGGTAATCGTTTGGAGTTTTTTACTTAGCACCATCCACCTTTTTGCACATGATGTGATTTTGTTCTTTGAAGCTGAATGATTCTTCCTTGTGTATAGCTCATCTGTTTCTTATCTCCTCATCTTTTTCTTATCTCCTCATCCTTTGGCAGGTGACTCCATAGCATGGCCATGGCAAACATTGCAGTCCTTTTACTTATTTATTTATAGATATTTAGATAGGCTGTTAATTTAGATATGTCTTCCCTAGGCTGACCTTCTTTCCTTTTAATTTAAAACTAGGAATGTTTAGCTGGGTCATATGACAGTTCTCTTTTTAATTAGAATACGGTTTGATCAAAGAACATACAATTAATAGTAAATGGATTCAGTAACATCTTTGAGCCCTTTCCATGGTCTGTGGTTATATCCTATTTCAGTAAGGCAAAGGAGTAAAATATGGGTATTATTTATAAATCCAACAGAGCAAGGGGAAGGCAGTAATATACTAACATTAGGAAACATCAGACCTTTGAGAATGATCTTTGATAGGTAAAGAATAATTCCAATACTTACTCTCTATTATGTAGTACTCGACATGAGTAATCACGAGAAGAGAGCAGCAATTATTAGTAAAAGTAGGTGAAGGTAGAGAGTAGCTGTGTAAGGAAACAAGCACTGGATGCCACCTTCCCAGGCATACCAGGCTGTCAGGGTTTCCTTCAGTGGTGATCTTTGCTTCCTTCCATTTCCTTGACAGTAGAAGGAAATCTGTGTAATGTTCGGTACTACACAGCTGAGATTAGTTGATTCACTTATTTCAGTGAAGTGTAACACAAATAAGGAAGCTCAAACATTACCACTTTTGGTAGATTTCAGAAGGGTAATGTAAGCATGGAAATGTGAATGTGCATGTGTACCATAAGTTGTCCCCGACTTTCACTGCCTTTCTCCTGAAATTTCGATATTTCTTCATTGATTTTGAATTTATTATCTAGTGTGTATGTGTCCATCTCAGGTGTGCGTGTACACGCCACAGCACATGTGTGGAAGCTCCTCTTTCAAACTCAGGTCTCAGGCTTGGCAGCAAGCACCTTCACCTGCTGCACCATCTTTCTGCCCTAAGATTATTTCTTGCTCAAGTTGTGCTTCCTGTACACATCACAAGGAAGAGCTCTACAGATGTGTTTCCACGCTGCTGGTATTTGGAGCCTCCAGTATCTGGGGCATTTCCAGTCATTATGGAAGACAGCAAATGCCCTTTGGATGGATAGCAAAGCCTATTAAATGTTCTGCCTCAGAAGTGATTCGTGTTACTTTTATTAATGCCTCATTTACCAGATTGGGTTTAATAGCCACACCAACCAGGAGCAAGACAGGCACTGTGAGCGAAAGGCAGGCGACTGGAAATATACAGTGACCATCACTCAAGATAACCATACTCTATTTGGGTGTAGATATTTGCTTGATTATGTCTTACAACCAATGTATTTTCTCTCTCAACCTTTTATAGAAAATATAAAATTTCCAGCAAGTCTTAGCAGCAAATTTAAGCTCAAGTTCTTTGGGTAATTTGAGGTGATTTAAATTGTAGAGCAGAACCATAGGGATTTCTCTGTTAGGTTTAGATGTGAGCCTTCTTCAGTCATACATCTTTGAACTAGAGTCATGACCCCATCTGACACACAACAATGGGGAAGGAGTAACCACTGTGGCTTGGAAATGGAAAACAAGTAAGATTCTTGGAATTTATGGATTCACAGTAGTTATAAAATTCCAAGGTTGGCTGATCCATGGACTTCTTAGCTTAGTCCTGGTTCTATCATAGGAGCATTCTAGTCTGTTGCTTGTTGTGGTCCATATTCTGCCCTCTTTCCTCCCATGTGAAGTGGGGATTAAAGAATATGCTTTGTCTTGGATTGGACTGCTTCTCAAATGGTTTCCTACACAGAGGCAGATGCCCAAGAGTCACTTGTCAGTCTTGGAGAATCAGCACTTTCTAGTTCTCCTCCATCTCCCCCTCCCCATCTCTCTCCCCCGTCTCACTCTCCCACATCTCCCCCATGCTCCTCCTTCTCTTCCTCCACTTCTTGTCTTTATGTGATCCTGATTGTTTGTTTGGTTGATTTGTTTGGCGTCTTTTGGTTGTTGTTACTTCTCAGATTCTTTTTCATTTGTTTATTTGAGTCACCTCCATTTGGCAACAGACACAATATGCGTGTGTGTGAAAATGTACTCATATGTGCATGTTCACACAGTTTTGACTTTGAGGTAAAGACATATTTTTAGTTTTCTTCTTGGTTTCCTTATAGAGTACTTTTGACCAAATCAAAGGATTTACTGGGTTTCTTTTCTTTCTTTCTTTTTTCCGGAGCTGGGGACCGAACCCAGGGCCTTGCGCTTGCTAGTCAAGCGCTCTTCCACTGAGCTAAATCCCCAACCCCTGGTTTCTTCTCAATTTATTCAGAAAACTGCAACAAAAACATTAAGGACTTACCCTCAATTTACCACATGTATGAAACTAGGTTTTCTTAGAGTTTGTCTCTTAGAATAAATCTTAGTTTTATCCTTCCTAGTTTGCAGTTGAGAAACATTTGCATCCTGTACTTCTACACATCCTGATATATGCTTTTCATGCTATGCTGGCTTCTTGATGGACCTGGTTTATTCCCATCCTACTCTTCCTTTTAAATACAGTGCATGGTACAATAAACATCCACTGTGGCTAATGTTCCAGTCAGGTGCTGGCCATTCCCAGAAACACACATTTGTTAGGTGTGAGACCTGCCTTTAAATTTTCATAGTCAGCATTTTGTTGATGTTTAATGGCTATCTCTTGAGGGAAAAAACAAAACCCCAAATGTCATGATTTATAATGCTTCCTAATTTCATTGGTATAATTTCTCCTGCTATGGCAGATCCAAGTTACCACCCTGATATCATAAAACACAGAGTTTTGCAGAGATTCTGTTCGTGCTCTTGGATATAAGCCAGGTCCTGTATTCCACTAGACTCTAGGTGACAGTTTTACCAAGCGCTTGCCCATTCTTAGTGTAACATGCCAGCTCCCTATCTTACAGCATGCTGCCCACCTCAAAGCCACGCTACACATTTTATCTTTATTTTATGTCAACACCATACTTCTTGGTACCATTTTCAGTATTAGAATGGACTATATTATGCTACAGCAATAAACAAAGATATACTTTTAATAGTTTGAAAAGGAAAGCTGCATTTTCCACTTACACAACCAAGCTTATCATGGTACAGAGTGTCAGTGAGTCACCACTGGGAATGATGGAAATCGCAGGTCAGAAAGGTATGGAACTGACAATTAAATAAGTCGTTCGCACAAGTGATTACGCCACCTCCAATCATCAGCCATAACAGCCTGCAAGACTGCAGAGAGTGTAGGATGTCTGGATCTAGTTACCATGTGCCTAGAAGGCAGAAGGCAGACATCCTTTTGTAAACACTAACAACCATTACAACTCCCTAAAAGAGATGCCTTGGGCAGCACAACTTGCCAAATGACCTGAAAACATCTCTCCCTCCCTGGTCTTCTCTTCTTCATTCGCTGAGGAAGACTTCAATCAGCAAAACTCAGAAAATATCCAATGACTGTAATGCTTTACCAAAGTCTTCTCATCATGATCCAATAAAGATTTTGCACTATTCATGCAGTAACTGTCTAAAATACTATAAGCAGTATGATAGCTAGTGCTTAAATACATGCACACTTATGCACAGATTCACAACACACATGAGGGAAATAAAGTAACTGTTAAGATAGAAGTGTTGAGAGTCTTTTTCAATCATTTATAAAGTTTACTCTTTGGCAGTTGCTTTCTGATTATTGTTACATCTCCTCTTTTTTCTTCTATCTCTATCAAGCTTTATCCCGAAAGAGTCCTCAGTGTCTTTTTTCAGTGTTAAAATTAAGTATGATTTTTCACAGCAATTTCCACCTTTTTCTGACTATCCATACTAATGACATCTTGCTTGTGTTACTAGCATAAAAGGGACACATCAAGAACCTTCTCTTTTATTTTCTCCATCATTTTACTATGACTTCATTCATATGAAAATTTTCTTCCTAATGTTTATTGTTTATATTGATGTCATTTTCAGTAGCAGAGGGCTGTACATGTTTATCCATTTGTGCTCCTTTAGAAGTGCGTAGGCCATGCCAGGAGGTGGACTGACTATTGGGCACCAAGAGTGCCCAGAAAAACATCAGCTAAACATCTTCAATTCTGGTTTTCCTTGTCCTACAATCAATCTAGAAAAAAAGCAGTCATTTCTTTTCACATTTTCTTTAAACTATAGAACAAACCTCTCTTTAATCTTCTCAGCTTCTACTTGAGTTTATTCTCCTCACCCACAAAGGGTGAATCTGAGGACTAATTTTAGGAGGTTGTGTCATTGGCCTAGAGTTCCCTGAGCACAGGAGGAAAGGCGTCCCTCGTTTCCACAGTCTCCACAATCCAACTGCAAACCTGGATGGTGTATAGAATGTCTTGGCGTTCTCCAGTTCACGGTCAGTTGGGTATAGGGCTCCTAGACCCCAGAAGACCATGGTGTGCTAGATAAACAAATAAAATGCCAGTGCAGCCTAATACTTCCTCCATTTTAGAAATGAAAATGCCCAAAGGTCTAGGCAAAAATCTACCTCTGAGTCACATTCCTAGCCCAGGTAACACAGTATGCAAAGCTTTTGCAAAAGAGACCACATGGTGAGACAGGAAGCCAGAGACTGGGGAGGGACAAGGTTTTCTCTTTTAATAACTCTTACAGTAATAACCTAGTCCAGCAAACCTGCAATCCTGTGAGCTTCCACTGGCCCATTGACAAGGGTTGGGCCCCATGGCCTCTGTTTCTATCCATGGAGCCATCTAGCTGGTCCTCTGAGCTGTTTTCTTGCCACTGCCTTTCTCCTGTGTCCCCATGTTTATAAATTAGGAAGATGACCTTTAAAGAGATTGATCTTTTCTTCTTTCTATGTCGAGTTGCAGAAAGGTTTCCCTGACAAACATCATTCTCTCCTGGCATATGTCTGAGCCCCCTTGGTGTTCTTACCCTTTATATTTAAGGCTGTCAATAAACAAGTGACTTTTATATTGATATTTTTGCCTGATGAGTATAGGTTACACAACTATTCATATTTGTTTCATTCACATCAGCAATCCTCAGATCTGGAGTATTATTGGCACATGGTGGAGGTTTATCTACAGTTCTAAAGAGAATAAATTATCTGCTGAGCTCCTATGGTCCTCTAAAGTGAGCTCACTAGGTTATGCAGTCTTGTAATGATGCGGTTGCTTCTATGAATGTATCCACCGATGATGGCCGTATAGCCTCACCATTCTTGAGGGAAGGCTCATATCAGCACTTGGCTGAGCTTTTTAGACCCATAATTTGTAGCACATACTTCATGAAACCAATGAAGCAATGGAGGAATATGCGAAATTATTATTGAGACTTTCTAGTATCTGAATTTAGAATGTGTCTTGGCACAAGAAAGCAAATCGGATGAATGCTCCTTATGTCTTGCATCTCACCAAAACCTGTTAGGCTTACTGATATGTTGCAAGCAAAAATTAATGATCATGTCATAGTGTTGTTTACCAATAGGCTTTCATATGCTGTTATTAACAATATAAGGTGGGAAATTGTGTCAAACACACCTAAATCCTGTTCCATGGCAGGCTTATAAAATTTGATTTCAATTAAATATCTTGGGGCACATTTGTGTCACGAGCATTTGGCAAGCTGCCTTAAATGTTGCTATGGTGTATAGCACAGGTTAGCTGTCGTTCTAGTCTTTAAAAGCCCTAGGGCAAAGTACCAATATGAAATATTAGACATTCTTAATGAAGCTCTCTGAGTTTACTATGCTTGAAATCTGATCATCAACAAGTATTCCTCTCTTTAGTATTAGTGATTGATTTTTAATTAAGACACCTAAACCACTTCATGTGTCTAACCAACTTCATTGATTTGATTTCTGCTCACAGGTGAGAGTTGTCCACTTATATATCATGGTTTCTGAGTTCAAAGTACTGTGCTATGCACCTGTGGCTGGATGCTTTCAGACCGGACCACCGGCAACACCATTTCCTGAAGTTAGATCTCAAAGTCAAAGAGGAGTTTGTTCAGCATGTTCTGCTGTCATCAATATGCAAATGTCCATTCCCACTAGGGGAAGTTATTGCATATGATCCACAAACATATCAGGTCTTGAAATTCTTTTTTTCTGACAGAGCTATTGATTAATGGTCCATAAAATACATTCATGAAAATGTTCTTAGACAATGTCCTATAACCATCACTACTTGATACATTTTTATGATAAATATCACTTGGCTCTTCAGTTTTCTACAATTGTTTTAAAAGAAAAAGTTCAAGCCTGTAAAATATGGATGCAACATAATAATAAATATTTACACACAACATCAAGATTTGAAGTTGAATCTTTACTTTTTCTCCTTTGAGAAAGCTACAAAGCACAGGGCTCCTTGAAGAGTCCAGAATCTGCTACATCAAAGAGAAATGCTACATACCATGCTAAAAATGACAATCAACCAGAAAGCTTAAGTAAATAACAGCACTATATCACATCATCCAGTTACTGTTTAAAGTTTATTCAGGTATTTCCTAATGTGTCTTGTAGCTGCTTAGAAAGTCTAGAATACCATTAAGATGCACTTCTGAGTGTATGTGGGTGTATGTTCATTATATATATATATATATATATTATATATGTGTGTGTGTGTATGTTTGTGTGTGTTGATTTGTTTTTGTTTTCTTTTTTACACTTTTTCTCTGTCCTTGGCTTTTGAAGAGATCCAGTCTTGTAGGCTGTCCATTTCGTCTAGCTGTTTTCTTTACTGTGCCGATTAACTTTATCCTTACTCTTCTCCTCGAAGTCGATATAGAATTGTGATGAGACACCAGATAAACACTTTGACAAGACAGATTGACAGAGGATGATGTGTATCTCATGGCCTATTCTTTTCAGAGGCATAGGGCATCAGATGGTTCTTTTATTTGTCATGTGTTTGATCTTCCAGTTAAGTAGGTAGCTCTCAGAAGTCTGATATGCAAAATCATAATTTTTCTTTATAAAATTTAAATGACGCATTGTATAATTTATCAGAACTTTTGAATGTCTTTTCTTAGCCACATTTTTTTTCTTTTTTTTTTTTTTTCGGAGCTGGGGACCGAACCCAGGGCCTTGCGCTTCCTAGGTAAGCGCTCTACCACTGAGCTAAATCCCCAGCCCCAGTCTTAGCCACATTTTTATCACTGCTTTTAGTATTCATTGATAAGACTAACTTAAATCAAATATTACATTGGTTAAAGTAAGTATTCAGTTTTCAAACTTTATTTTGTGGACATTTATTAGCATTCATATTTCTGTGGTGACATTACAGCTGGTGTGACTGCCATCTGACCTAAGTTGGAATAATAGAATGACATAGAGTACCAGGTAAACAAATTGACACTTTTGGCAGCTTTATGACAGTTCAAAAAAGAATAAAAACTTTTCAGAAAGAGAGGGCCATCCATAAAGAAAGGAAGGAACACACGTGCATGTGCGCGCGCACAAACACACACACACACACACACACACACACACACACACACACACACACAGAGCAGGGAGAGAGAGAGAGCCAGACAGAGAGAGCGAGAGAGAGAGAGAGAGAGAGAGAGAGAGAGAGAGAGAGAGAGAGATTCTTCGTAAGATTACCTTTTAGAGAAGGTCCCTGGAAAGGAGCCAGTAGACCAAGATACCTTATCTACTGGCCTATAATGTCCCATTTCCTGTTGGCACACAGCTCCTGTTTTTCTTGTGTTTCCTATTATCTAATAGCTTTGTTTCCTGTGGATGCATAACTCCTTCCTGTATTTTCTTGTAGTTTTTTGGATTAGGAGGCATAGCTTGCTCGGGTTGAGCAGAACTTAGTATATAATCTCCAATACCCAATCCTATGGTTCTCTATTCAGCTCATGCCCCAGAGTTTCTATAATTTCACAAATTGTGCCACTGAATGAAATGTTAAAATACACAAGACTGTGGAGGATGTTTTCCATATAAGCCGTAACATGGTGCCTGAGACATAGGAATCAAGAGCTTTGAGGCAGTCAAAGATAGGGTATTCAGTTCTATATACAAGGTTCAGGCAAATAACATCTGACCCATGTGCTGAGATTAATGAGGAACAGTTAATAAAGTAACATTTCAGTTTCCTGAGCCAGGACAAGCTACACCTGTAAGCCCCATTGTCCTCATCGTCATAGTCTTCATCGTCATCATCTTCATCCTCCTCCTCCTCTCCCTCCTCTTCCTCCTCCTCCCCCCACCTCCTCCTCCTCCGCAATAGAGCATATCTATGTGGTGAGAGATGTTTATGGGTCAACAGATGGAACTCGAAGGATATAGACAATATTTCAACCTTTGTGAGGACAGAGCTGGTGAACGGCTCTTCCAACTCAAGATTTCTCTGATGTAAAAATACATACTCTGTAAAAAAAAAAGATACTTTTTCCTCTCATAGAAACCTTACTTGATAAATTTTATTTATTGAGGGAATGAACTAGCGAACGGGATAATGGATTAATGAGGGAGGCAGACTCAGAGGATTCATTCTGAAGTTTTGGTCTTAAAATGCAAAAGTAAATTTCACTTTCTTTGCTTTACTAATGCCTATCAATGGTGTGAGATCTCATTATTGTATTTCTAGAAAAAGTGATCAATGAGAACACTGTACCAGAGGACTCTCACTGGGACTTCTGTGCTGACCACATTACTTAGCGAATGCTAACAGCAGAACTTGAGGGTATTTACTGAATGTACCGAAGTCAACACATCAAAGCAACGGAAGCTGATAGAGGAGCAGCTCTCTGGTAACCTTGCCATTGTGGGCTCTAAAAAAGCTTTTGTCCACCACGGGGCTCTGTAACTTAAAAAGTAATTCAAAGCATAACAATAGTTAACCTCAGAGACCTTTGCATATCTCTCCAGGGTTTGTGTTTTTAACTGCAGTGCAGTGTGGAAGGAGGAATTTTGTCTTGAATTCAGCATGAACCTACCAAAACCCCAGCTTTGCTCCTTAGCTGTCATACCATCTAGGAGGATGACTTGAAATCTTTAGAATTCTTGTTTTTCTTGTTAACCAGGCCAATCTCTCTCTTTTTTTCAATAGTGTGTCAAAAAAAGTAAAATTTTTATTTCATGTGTCTTATAGATCCTGTATAAAATGTTTATGGTAATTCCTTGGGGAAATAGTAGTTGGTTCATCCATGTGAATAGCCATGCTCCTAGGAGTTGAGGAAATGGGCCAGTTAGGTATGGAAGCATAGGTTCTGATGCTTAGAACCCATGTAAAAGAGCCAGAGGTGGTTCTTTCTGTCTAACTTATGGCAGTGCAGGAAGCGATGAGAGGATCCCTAGAGCCCATAACCAGACCATCTAGACAAGCACTGAGAGTATGGGGTTCAGTGAGAGATGATGTTTCAACAGATAAAATGCCAACTAATTGAGGAAGGCAGTAGACATTGACTGCTGGCCCCCATATGAGCACATACACTATACATAAACAAAAGTTAACACAAAAAATCAAGATGGTGTTTATTTCATCTTATTATTTTTCCTGCTTTATGAAAACTTTTAGAAAATTGCCGATGCTATCCTACAATTGATCATTGTAGAATCATTTTCAATAACATCTGCTGTTGTAGCTTGGTTTCTGTTGCTGTGATGAAACACTGATCAAAAGCAATTTAGGAAGGGAAAGGTTTATTTCAGCTTACAAATTATTGTCCACCACTGAGGGAACCCAGAACACAAGGTCTAGATAAGAGCTGAAGGAGAGAGTATGGAGGAAAAGTATTTATTGGCTTGATCTCCTGCCTTGCTCAGAATGCTTTCTTAGACATCTCTGACCTCAGGCCTTGTAGTCAGAGACCCGCAGCGGTATGGGTCCTCCTGCCAGGAGAGGGTAGCCTGGAGTTCCTTCCTAGACTGATTTTCCTGTTGGATAATGTTAGCTTGAGTAAAGACTGATTTGGAGGGAGGAATAAGCTCATGGGAGATATGCAAGTCAGCTACAAGGTATTTGGCATAGCCACTGGGGTAAATTTTGCCCATGACTCTGATTCGCCAACGTTCATCCCATGGATCGCTGATGGAAAGCTTCAAGTGAGTTTTAAGGTTGACGAGCATAGTGCCGCCTTGGCTGGTGGATTCCATTCTGCAGCTCCAATATCTGCAACCTCCATACGTGGAGACCTCCTGGAGACACCTGTGCTTCTGTAAGGAAAGCAGAGGGAAGGGCTGGGGGTAGTGGAGATGGAGTCTGGGTGTAGAGGGATCTCAATCCTGGTCTGACATCCTTCAAGTGGGCAGTCCTGGGTTCCTGTAACTTTGTTGTATCTGTTACAGGTTTTCCTAATGTAGAATCTCCAGTGATACGTGTTGGAATGCTAGGGAGAGGCTGGGCAGTGGCAGAGTTAGCATGAAGAATGATGAAAACAGCCATAAGAACAGAGGAGAGGGGGCTCGTGGAGACCACATGGCCTGGGCAGCAGTTGCCAGGTCATATGTGTCCTTCCAGGAGATCTCCTTGTCCCTCTGGATGTGGTGTTTCCTCTGCCTCCTCCTCTTCTTCTGTCCTTGATCTGCCAGTGAAAGGCGGGCCATCTTCTTGGTTGGTGGGGTTGTGTCAGACATTTCTGGCAGGAACCCAGATAGGCTTAGGCTGGACCTGTGGAAAAACACAAGCAAACCCCTTCCTGGTTGTAAGGAGGGGGTCTGGTCCCTTCCAAATTCCATCCAAAGGATCTCACCATCGTACTAGGAGTAGACGGGGTTAATTTTGGTGTGTGCCAATGGAGGCTGATGGGGGGATTTTGGAGGTTTTGTAGATGTTAAATATGTTTAGAGAGTCAGAGCCATCATTAGTAGTATATTAGGGAAGTAGGTGGTTGCCTTGTTTTAGAAGTTGGGCTTTTGGGGGTTTGATGTATTCTTTCTATTATTTCTTGGCCCTGAGGGTTGTGGGGAATCCCTGTATGGTGGGGAATTTCCCAACATGTGCAGAAGGTTTTGATTGAGAGCTAGTGAAGGCAGGGGCATTATCAGTTTTTATCTGTTGAGGAATGCCCATGACGGCAAAGGTGGAGAGCATATGGTGAATTAACCTTTAGAGTTTTCACCTGTTTGGGCTGTGGCCCATATAAAATGGGAGTATGTGTCTATAGTGACAAATACATATTTCTGTCTACTGAATTGGGGAATATGAGTGATATTAATTTGCCATAAGGTATTGGATTTGAGGCCTCAGGGATTGGTGCCCATCGTTTGTAAAGCTGGGGTGGTAATGAGGGATGCACAAGAGGAACGTGTTTTTATTATCCTTTGAAGTTGAGCAAGGGGGGGCGTGGGGGAAGCGGGCATAAAGCCCTTTATATTTGTGTGTGTGAATGAATGGAATTGGTATGCCTGCTCAGTGGAAGCCATGAATATCCCTGTTGAGGCAGTTTGGTCAGTGAGTACATTTCCCTCAGATATAGGACCTGGCAGGGGACTGTGAGATCTGACATGCTGGATGTAGATGGGGGAGGCTCTTTTCTGTAGGAGGGTGGAAACCTATATGAGTAGAGGGGAGAGTGGGTTGGCTTCTAGTTTGATGAAGGATCTTGACAACCAGGGGAGCACATTTACAGCATATTCACTGTCTGAAAAGAGGTTAAGGGGGCCTTTGACTTCTTTTAGGGTTAAATAGATGGCATATAATTTTTTATACTGGGGGAGTGATGGGGCAGTTCTATGAATCAGAGGATAGGGAGATCATCCTCAGGGAAGTAGTATGTCACTGCTGCAGCTCCCCTCTTTCCCCCAGTGGTAAATATTGAGAGGGCTTCCGCTATGGGTCCTTCTGAGAATAGTTCAGGGGGCAGCCATTGCAGCAGAGGGAGTGCAGTGGCTCACTTTTTGTTAATATAATGGTTGTACATCTGTCCTGGTAATCTTTTTTTTTTTTAATTAACTTGAGTATTTCTTATATACATTTCGAGTGTTATTCCCTTTCCCAGTTTCTGGGCAAAAATCCCCCTCCCCCCTCCCCCCTCCCCTTCCTTATGGGTATTCCCCTCCCAACCCTCCCCCCCATTGCCGCCCTCCCCCCAACAGTCTAGTTCACTGGGGGTTCAGTCTTAGCAGGACCCAGGGCTTCCCCTTCCACTGGTGCTCTTACTAGGATATTCATTGCTACCTATGGGGTCAGAGTCCAGGGTCAGTCCATGTATAGTCTTTAGGTAGTGGCTTAGTCCCTGGAAGCTCTGGTTGCTTGGCATTGTTGTACATATGGGGTCTCGAGCCCCTTCAAGCTCTTCCAGTTCTTTCTCTGATTCCTTCAGCGGGGGTTCTATTCTCAGTTCAGTGGTTTGCTGCTGGCATTTGCCTCTGTATTTGCTGTATTCTGGCTGTGTCTCTCAGGAGCGATCTATATCCAGCTCCTGTCGGCCTGCACTTCTTTGCTTCATCCATCTTGTCTAATTGGGTGGCTGTATACGTATGGGCCACATGTGGGGCAGGCTCTGAATGGGTGTTACTTCAGTCTCTGTTTTAATCTTTGCCTCTCTCTTCCCTGCCAAGGGTATTCTTGTTCCCCTTTTAAAGAAGGCGTGAAACATTCACATTTTGATCATCCGTCTTGAGTTTCATTTGTTCTAGGGATCTAGGGTAATTCAAGCATTTGGGCAAATAGCCACTTATCAATGAATGCATACCATGTATGTCTTTCTGTGATTGGGTTAGCTCACTCAGAATGATATTTTCCAGTTCCAACCATTTCCCTACGAATTTCATAAAGCCGTTGTTTTTGATAGCTGAGTAATATTCCATTGTGTAGATGTACCACATTTTCTGTATCCATTCCTCTGTTGAAGGGCATCTGGGTTCTTTCCAGCTTCTGGCTATTATAAATAAGGCTGCGATGAACATAGTGGAGCACGTGTCTCTTTTATATGTTGAGGCATCTTTTGGGTATATGCCCAAGAGAGGTATAGCTGGATCCTCAGGCAGTTCAATGTCCAATTTTCTGAGGAACCTCCAGACTGATTTCCAGAATGGTTGTACCAGTCTGCAATCCCACCAACAATGGAGGAGTGTTCCTCTATCTCCGCATCCTCGCCAGCATCTGCTGTCACCTGAGTTTTTGATCTTAGCCATTCTCACTGGTGTGAGGTGAAATCTCAGAGTTGTTTTGATTTGCATTTCCCTTATGACTAAAGATGTTGAACATTTCTTTAGGTGTTTCTCAGCCATTCGGCATTCCTCGGCTGTGAATTGTTTGTTTAGCTCTGAACCCCATTTTTTATTAGGGTTATTTGTCTCCCTGCGGTCTAACTTCTTGAGTTCTTTGTATATTTTGGATATAAGGCCTCTCTCTATCTGTTGTAGGATTGGTAAAGATCTTTTCCCAATCAGTTGGTTGCCGTTTTGTCCTAACCACAGTGTCCTTTGCCTTACAGAAGCTTTGCAGTTTTATGAGATCCCATTGATTCTTGATCTTAGAGCATAAGCCATTGGTGTTTTGTTCAGGAAATTTTTTCCAGTGCCCATGTGTTCCAGATGCTTCCCTAGTTTTTCTTCTATTAGTTTGAGTGTGTCTGGTTTGATGTGGAGGTCCTTGATCCACTTGGACTTAAGCTTTGTACAGGGTGATAAGCATGGATCGATCTGCATTCTTCTACATATTGACCTCCAGTTGAACCAGCACCATTTGCTGAAAATGCTATCTTTTTTGCATTGGATGGTTTTGGCTCCTTTGTCAAAAAATCAAGTGACCATAGGTGTGTGGGTTCATTTCTGGGTCTTCAATTCTATTCCATTGGTCTATCTGTCTGTCTCTGTACCAATACCATGCAGTTTTTATCACTATTGCTCTGTAATACTGCTTGAGTTCAGGGATAGTGACTCCCCCTGAAGTCCTTTTATTGTTGAGGATAGTTTTAGCTATCCTGGGTTTTTTGTTATTCCAGATGAATTTGCAAATTGTCTGTCTAACTCTTTGAAGAATTGGATTGGTATTTTGATGGGGATTGCATTGAATCTGTAGATCGCTTTTGGTAAAATGGCCATTTTTACTATATTGATCCTGCCAATCCATGAGCATGGGAGATCTTTCCATCTTCTAAGGTCTTCTTCAATTTCTTTCTTCAGTGTCTTGAAGTTCTTATTGTACACATCTTTTACTTGCTTGGTTAAAGTCACACCGAGGTACTTTATATTATTTGGGTCTATTATGAAGGGTGTCGTTTCCCTAATTTCTTTCTTAGCTTGTTTCTCTTTTGTGTAGAGGAAGGCTACTCATTTGAGTTAATTTTATACCCAGCCACTTTGTTGAAGTTGTTTATCAGCTTTAGTAGTTCTCTGGTGGAACTTTAGGGATCACTTAAATATACTATCATCTGCAAATAGTGATATTTTGACTTCTTCTTTACCAATCTGTATCCCCTTGAGTTCCTTTTGTTGTCTGATTGCTCTGGCTAGAACTTCAAGAACTATATTGAATAAGTAGGGAGAGAGTGCGCAGCCTTGTCTAGTCCCTGATTTTAGTGGGATTGCTTCAAGTTTCTCTCCATTTAGTTTAATGTTAGCAACTGGTTTGCTGTATATGGCTTTTACTATGTTTAGGTATGGGCCTTGAATTCCTATTCTTTCCAGGACCTTTATCATGAAGGGGTGTTGAATTTTGTCAAATGCTTTCTCAGCATCTAATGAAATGATCATGTGGTTTTGTTCTTTCAGTTTGTTTATATAATGGATCACGTTAATGGTTTTCCGTATATTAAACCATCCCTGCATGCCTGGGATGAAGCCTACTTGATCATGGTGGATGATTGTTTTGATGTGCTCTTGGATTCGGTTTGCCAGAATTTTATTGAGTATTTTTGCGTCGATATTCATAAGGGAAATTGGTCTGAAGTTCTCTTTCTTTGTTGGGTCTTTGTGTGGTTTAGGTATAAGAGTAATTGTGGCTTCATAGAAGGAATTCGGTAGGGCTCCATCTGTTTCAATTTTGTGGAATAGTTTGGATAATATTGGTATGAGGTCTTCTATGAAGGTCTGATAGAATTCTGCACTAAACCCATCTGGACCTGGGCTCTTTTTGGTTGGGAGACCTTTAATGACTGCTTCTATTTCCTTAGGAGTTATGGGGTTGTTTAACTGGTTTATCTGTTCCTGATTTAACTTCGGTACCTGGTATCTGTCTAGGAAATTGTCCATTTCCTGCAGATTTTCAAGTTTTGTTGAATATAGGGTTTTATAGTAAGATCTGATGATTTTTTGAATTTCCTCTGAATCTGTAGTTATGTTTCCCTTTTCATTTCTGATTTTGTTAATTTGGACACACTCTCTGTGTCCTCTCGTTAGTCTGGCTAAGGGTTTATCTATCTTGTTGATTTTCTCAAAGAACCAACTTTTGGTTCTGTTGATTCTTTCTATGGTCCTTTTTGTTTCTACTTGGTTAATTTAGGTCTGAGTTTGATTATTTCCTGCCTTCTACTCCTCCTGGGTGTATTTGCTTCTTTTTGTTCTAGAGCTTTTAGGTGTGCTGTCAAGCTGCTGACATATGCTCTTTCCTGTTTCTTTCTGCAGGCACTCAGCGCTATGAATTTTCCTCTTAGCACAGCTTTCATTGTGTCCCATAAGTTTGGGTATGTTGTACCTTCATTTTCATTAAATTCTAAAAAGTCTTTAATTTCTTTCTTTATTTCTTCCTTGACCCGGTTATCATTGAGTAGAGCATTGTTCAATTTCCACGTATATGTGGGCATTCTTCCCTTATTGTTATTGAAGACCAGTTTTAGGCCGTTGTGGTCTGATAGCACGCATGGCATTATTTCTATCTTTCTGTACCTGTTGCGGCCCGTTTTTTGACCAATTATATGGTCAATTTTGGAGAAAGTACCATGAGGAGCTGAGAAGAAGGTATATCCTTTTGCTTTAGGATAGAATGTTCTATAAATATCTGTTAAGTCCATTTGGCTCATGACTTCTCTTAGTCTGTCTACGTCTCTGTTTAATTTCTGTTTCCATGATCTGTCCATTGATGAGAGTGGGGTGTTGAAATCTCCTACTATTATTGTATGAGGTGCAATGTGTGTTTTGAGCTTTAGTAAGGTTTCTTTTACGTATGTAGGTGCCCTTGTATTTGGGGCATAGATATTTAGGATTGAGAGTTCATCTTGGTGGATTTTTCCTTTGATGAATATGAAGTGTCCTTCCTTATCTTTTTTGATGGCTGTTAGTTGAAAATTGATTTTATCTGATATTAGAATGGCAACTCCAGCTTGCTTCTTCCGACCATTTGCTTGGAAAGTTGTTTTCCAGCCTTTCACTCTGAGGTAGTGTCTGTCTTTGTCTCTGAGGTGTGTTTCCTGTAGGCAGCAGAATGCAGGGTCCTCGTTGTGTATCCAGTATGTTAGTCTATGTCTCTTTATTGGGGAGTTGAGGCCATTGATGTTGAGAGATGTTAAGGAATAGTGATTATTGCTTCCTGTCGTATTCATATTTGGATGTGAGGTTATGTTTGTGTGCTTTTCTTCTCTTTGTTTTGTTGCCAAGATGATTAGTTTCTTGCTTCTTCTAGGGTATAGCTTGTCTTTTTATGTTGGGCTTTACCGTTTATTATCCTTTGTAGTGCTGGATTTGTAGAAAGATATTGTGTAAATTTGTTTTTGTCATGGAATATCTTGGTTTCTCCATCTATGTTAATTGAGAGTTTTGCAGGATACAGTAACCTGGGCTGGCATTTGTGTTCTCTTAGGGTCTGTATGACATCTGTCCAGGATTTTCTGGCCTTCATAGTTTCTGGCGAAAAGTCTGGTGTGATTCTGATAGGTCTGCCTTTATATGTTACTTGACCTTTTCCCCTTACTGCTTTTAATATTCTTTCTTTATTTTGTGCGTTTGGTGTTTTGACTATTATGTGACAGGAGGTGTTTCTTTTCTGGTCCAATCTATTTGGAGTTCTGTAGGCTTCTTGTATGCCTATGGGTATCTCTTTTTTTAGGTTAGGGAAGTTTTCTTCTATGATTTTGTTGAAGATATTTACTGGTCCTTTGAGCTGGGAGTCTTCACTCTCTTCTATACCTATTATCCTTAGGTTTGATCTTCTCATTGAGTCCTGGATTTCCTGTATGTTTTGGACCAGTACCTTTTCCTGCTTTACATTATCTTTGACAGTTGAGTCAATGATTTCTATGGAATCTTCTGCTCCCGAGATTCTCTCTTCCATCTCCTGTATTCTGTTGGTGAAGCTTGTATCTACAGCTCCTTGTCTCTTCTTTTGGTTTTCTATATCCAGGGTTGTTTCCATGTGTTCTTTCTTGATTGCTTCTATTTCCATTTTTAATTCCTTCAACTGTTTGATTGTGTTTTCCTGGAATTCTTTCAGGGATTTTTGTGTCTCCTCTCTATGGGCTTCTACTTGTTTAATTATGTTTTCCTGGAATTCTTTAAGGCATTTTTGTGATTCCTCTCTGTAGGCTTCTGCTTGTTCTCTAAGGGAGTTCTTCACGTCTTTCTTGAAGTCCTCCAGCATCATGATCAAATATGATTTTGAAACTAGATCTTGCTTTTCTGGTATGTTTGGATACTCCATGTTTGTTTTGGTGGGAGAATTGGGCTCAGATGGTGCCATGTAGTCTTGGTTCCTGTTGCTTGGGTTCCTGCGCTTGCCTCTCGCCATCAGATTATCTCTAGTGTTACTTTGTTCTGCTATTTCTGACAGTGACTAGACTGCCCTATAAGCCTGTGTGTCAGGAGTGCTGTAGACCTGTTTTCCTGTTTTCTTTCAGCCTCTTATGGCGACAGAGTGTTCTGCTTTCGGGCGTGTAGTTTTCCTTCTCTACAGGTCTTCAGCTGTTCCTGTGGGCCTGTGTCTTGAGTTCACCAGACAGGTCACTTGCAGCAGAAAAGTTGGTCTTACCTGTGGTCCCGAGGCTCAAGTTTGCTCTCGGGGTGCTGCCCAAGAGCTCTCCATGGCAGCAGCAATCAGGAAGATCTGTGCGGCCGTTTCCGGGAGCTTCAGTGCACCAGGGTTCCAGATGGCGTTTGGTGTTTTCCTCTGGCGTCCGCGATGTGTATGCAGAGTGCAGTCTCTTCTGGTTTCCCAGGCGTGTGTGCCTCTCTGAGGGTTTAGCTCTCCCTCCCACGGGATTTGGGTGCAGAGAACTGTTTATCTGTTCTGTTTCCTTCAGGTTCCGGAGGTGTCTCAGGCAGGGGTCCTGCCGCTCCTGGGCCCTCCCCCACGGGAGCCCAGAGGCCTTATAAAGTTTCCTCTTGGGCCAGGGATGTGGGCAGGGGTGGGCAGTGTTGGTGGTCTCTTCCGCTCTGCAGCCTCAGGAGTGCCCACCTGACCAGGCGGTCGGGTCTCTCTCCCACGGTGTCTGGGAGCAGAGAGCTGCTGCAGGCCGGGATCCGCGGGTGTGGGACTCCCGGTAAACACAGGAGGTGCCCGGTCCTAGAGGAATTCTGCCTCTGTGTGTCCCGAGATCACCAGACAGGTCTCTTGCAGCAGAAAAGTTGGTCTTACCTGTGGTCCCGAGGCTCAAGTTTGCTCGCGGGGTGCTGCCCAAGAGCTCTCCATGGCAGCAGCAACCAGGAAGATCTGTGCCGCCGTTTCCGGGAGCTTCAGTGCACCAGGGTTCCAGATGGCGTTTGGTGTTTTCCTCTGGCGTCCGCGATGTGTATGCAGAGTGCAGTCTCTTCTGGTTTCCCAGGCGTGTCTGCCTCTCTGAGGGTTTAGCTCTCCCTCCCACGGGATTTGGGTGCAGAGAACTGTTTATCCGTTCTGTTTCCTTCAGGTTCCGGAGGTGTCTCAGACGCAGTGGTCCTGCCTGTCCTGGGAATCTTATTAATCTGATAGCAAAGTAGGAGTGATTTCTGATCAGCCACTGAATGTCAGAGAGGGAAAAGGGGGTGACAAGAATGCCAGGTATTTTCCTAGGGTTTGCAGGGCTCTATCCTTGCCAGTTTTAATCATGCTGATGAGTGCATTTAAAGTTCAGGGTGCACTACCCATTGGGGTATGGAGCCATTCCATCACCCCTTGATGTTGGTATAGGGTTCCTATAAGTGTAGGGGAGGAGTTAAAGATAAGGAGCTGTATGGGTATTGCTGGGTTATATCTAGCAAGAGCCATATCTTTTAGGGCTACATTGACAGAATTTAGAGCTCAGATTGCTTCCAGAGACAATGTTCTTGGGGACGAGGGCCTTCTAACTCCTTTTAGGAGGTTAAAGAGAGCTTGAAGGGTGCTTGTGGGAAGGGGGAACCAGGGTCAAAGCCAATTGAGCTTGCCGAAAAATCTCTGGAGGGAGGCAAGAGGTATTAGCTGGTCCTTAAGCTGGGAAGGGGAGGTGGAAGTGTCTCCCCATATTAATATATCACCCATATAGTGGTATATATTGAGTTCTTTGTCTAAATAGGGTTTTAATGTAGTGGCCACAGCCTACTGGCAAATGGTTGGACTGTTAGCCATTCCCTGTGGGAGGGTAGACCATTCATATTGTGGGACTGTTAATGGAGGGTACTGAGAATCCAAAGCATTTGCAGTCTTGGGGGTGGAGAGGGATGGAGAAAAAGCAGTCTTTTATATCTATTGCTAATAGGAGTATATTGGCAGGGATGGCTGAGACATGGCACAGCCCTCTTTGAGGAGAGCCCCAGACTCCCATGGTTTTGTTAATTGCCCTCCAATCCTGTAATAATTTCCATCCTCCTGAGCTCCTTTTTATAGAGAACACGGGTGTTCTATGGACTGTGGGAGGGGGGTGTGTGTTGTAGCACCAGCTGTTATACCCGCTGTGTG
The DNA here is from genome assembly GCF_021556685.1 of Rattus norvegicus. Lineage (NCBI taxonomy): Eukaryota > Metazoa > Chordata > Mammalia > Rodentia > Muridae > Rattus > Rattus norvegicus. The sequence goes on along the minus strand of NC_141541.1, from coordinate 16,352,352 downwards.
AGGGCTTGATAGAGGTCACTGTGGGACCCAGATAGCTTCATTGGAGAAAATCAAGGCAGGGTGTATTAAAACTAACAGTGGCCCCTAGAATTGGGGGTGATTTGAGGGAGGGTTTTTTAGGGTCTCCTTGAGTATTACTTTCTTTATAGGTAATATCGTCTATCTTAATGTGGTCTCTTTCTGGTTGAGTGGTAAGAACTACCTCTAAGGCTTTTAAGATATCTCTCCCTAGAAAATTGGTGGCTACTTGAGCCACCAGGGGGCAGATGAGGCCAGTAGCTCCATCCAGGTCTTCCCACCTATAGGCCTGTTTGGTAATGAATGCATGCGTACAAGGTACTTCCTATGCCTAGGAGCTGGGGCCCAGGGATCAGTTCCCAGTCACTTGGGGTCTATTGCTGTCTTAAAATTGTCCCATCTGTTCCAGTATCAATAAGACACTTGAATGGTTTATTATTTATTTTAACGGTTAATTTGGGGTGGGAGATTTCTGAGATGCTGGACCCCCATAAGACTTCTATGGGAGTAGTTGTCCCTCTTACTGTCAGGGCTGAGGGCCACCCTGTCTGAAGTTAAAAGGCTCCAGTGGCTCACCATCCTTATTATAGAGAGTGGTATAGTATCTCCTCCAGTGAGCATTGCACACATGCGGTGCACAGACTTACATGGGGGCTTTTAAAACACCTTTATTAACAAGTAATAAAGTTATAGAACTAAAGAACAACATGTTTGAATCTTGAAAATTATAGAGAAGAGTTTTAAAGTTTTACAGATACACTTCACTTATTTTGCATACACAACTTATTTCCACTAATTTTTCTTTTATACTTTATTTATTTTTATGTGCCTTGATGTTTTGCCTGTGTGTTTGTCTGTGTGAGAGTGTCGGATCCTCTGGAACTGAAGTTCCAGACAGCCTTGACTGAATTGAGCCCCAGTCCTCTGGAAGAGCATCCAGTGCTCCCAACTGATCCAGCTCTCCAGTCCTCCGCTAATTTTTCTCATGACCATTATTCATCAGGATTCTTCCTTCCCAATTTTTGTCATAGTGTGAAGTGGCTCTGCTCTTGAAGCCCAGCTCTCCTCTCTGCCAGATGGATTCAGGCGCATCTGGGAGGCTTGCTAAGGATAGGTATTCTAGGAAGAGAGAATGAACATCCCTGTGCAGAATCTTAGTCAAAGACAGGAAGGACAGACAGACAGACAGACAACTAATTCAATATGCTTGCCCCAAAGGTAAAAACCAGAGTCCCTATACTAGGGATACTGAAGGGTCAATGTGGGAGGAAACAGATGGATTGTGGATGAGACTGAAACAGAAGTGGCAGAGTGACATCAGTGAGTTTGTAGCTTGAGGAGAGGAGAGCCACGGCTGTCTCAAGAGCAAGCAATAACACTTGAGGATGAGGTGCAGGCTGTGGTGGAGAGAAGCTTCCCTAATATTCTGTACCAGCTCTTTACTGAGCTCCCTACAAGAACTGAAAATTATTGTCCATCTAAGCTTGCTTATGGCATCGTGAGGCTTGCCACACGTGAGGATGGGCAGGTTTTGGGGTTGAACTGTGTCCATGGGTATCAGCAAGCTGAATGGTGATAGAGCAGGCAGAATTCACAAGGGCATACGGGATCCCTTGGACGGAAGGAGATGGAAACAGACGTACCAAAGCGCAGGAGGAAAGACTTGTCATCTCTCTCTCTCACTCTTCAGTCTTCGCGATCAGGGTGATGTGAATCATTTACATTTTGTGTCACCATTTGTTGTGAACGTTTGTGGTTTCGAGTGCTGGTTTGTATTTATTTTGAGACAGAATGTTTAACACACCTTGCTTAGTGTATTTAGAATAGCTAAAGATCAAATGAACTATTTAGCTTTCATGAAATAAGGTGACCAATGAAGCCACAAAACTGTGTGGCAGAGAATAAAGGATCTTCTAGGGTCACACCAAGGTGTGAACACGCGGGACATTGCAAATATTGGCTTATTTCATGTATTCTAGTCCCTCCAGATGAGTCAATCAGTTAAGCTTCCTGTCACCCAGTTTGCAATCTTAGAGGAAGATCATGTCCCCAGAATCATGAGAGCATGCGCGCTGCATATCTTTGCTTTGTTTATAAATTGCTGTCTACCCTCCTGAGAAAATGCTTGCTAGAAAAGTCTTTTTAGAAAGCAGTTCATTTCTTTCCCCAAATTGTTTGAAGAACATTGTTTCTGGATTTCACAATGCCCGAAATATATTTCCCTTGCCACACAGGAAGAACTTTGTTTCTCACTTTGAGTGTGTGTGTGTGTAGCTGTTATGAGTTTGAGGTAAGATGCATGTGAAATGTTTGGGTGTTTGGCAGATGTAATGTACCTATCATGATTGAAAACAGACAAGAACCTCATTTTTCAGACCGCTCAGTGTTCTGTATAAAGCATTTTGACCTATACCATCAATTTAGAATTACAGTGCTCCACACTGAAATTCACTAAAAGTTTGCAAGTCCAGAAAAAACTCTTTTAATGCCTTTCTTCTTTACTAGAAGTAAAGTTTAGATGCACCTTTTCTGGGGATTTCTCTCCAAATGGTTATAATTAGCTGAGTAGGATGAAAAATGTTTGTTGATTGATAACTGCTGCTGTACTGAAGATGAGGACTATGCAACTCACAGATGACCCTCAGTCCTATGTTACTATGATCACATTTACAAAACTATCCTAGCCTTGTAGATAGAAGACCAATCACTTAGTACCTGATACTTGCCTCTTCCTCCCCTGACTGGTCTTCATCCTCTTGTGCCAGGAGCATGGTATTGCCAGTGGGGCACATTCTGAAATCTAAGAGAAAATGGTGGATTTTTTTTTTTACATAGTTTGTGTTTGGTAGAATATTTGTGTGATGTTCAGTCGGTTCTGAGTATGGGCAAGATTTTGTCAGATATTAGAACATGTGTGGGTTCTAATTAGCACTCTCTATGTCAGCTTGTCCTAGATAAGGTCAGGAAAATGAACAGCTAGAGATCATAAGGTCTTATTCAGCCTTTTGTGGTGCTTAGTGTGTGGGGTGTGCGGTGGGAAAAAGACAGTTTGAGGAGAAAAAGTCAGAATCAGACTAGGAGTTAATATTCTCAAATATGAGGCTGGTTGTTGTGATAAAAATTTAAAAGGGGTGGAGCTGGTTCCCATGTACCCTGGCGGTCACTAGTTCTGGCTCCCATAGGCCATTGGAACTATCGCTAATTTATCTCAGATTAGTATCTCTCCCAGCAGCTCTCTGCTAGCCACAAACTCTCTGGTTCCAGCTACCCAGTAAAATCAGGGCTCTAGAAGTCCAGCAGTGGCTGGCCTATTGAGGCTTCCTGCCACGGACTCTGCCCACACTCCCAGCAACTGTACCCTGGTAGTTAAAGTCTAAACTCCCAACTACCCGGTAAAATTAAGACTCAACAAACTGTAACCCAACAATCAGATATATATCTTAATTCACAATACATCCACACAATAAACTTACAACCAGTTGATAAGGATATAAACTGCCCATGTAGATAAGTTGGCCTACAGAAATGCATCTGAGCTACCTTGGCAATTCAAGACCACCTGGATCTGGGTCATCTTTCCCTGTCTCGGTCTTGATTCTCCTTCCTTCTCTTTCTCTCCCACCTTACAGAAGCTTTGTCCTCGCCTTATTGTTTTTACTGTCCAGTCGTGGCCTTGACCTAACTTGTCTGCCCTCACCTGCATAATGACGTCACCCTGCAGCTGGTCTCACTGACATCTGTCAATGCTCCTCTCTTCCCACTATTGTGGTTTTCAGAAGAACACATGATCACATGCACACTATACCTCAAAGATTTAAATGGTAATCCATAAAGGAATACTAACGTTTGTAAAATAAAAAATATATTTAGCAGAGTGTTAATCTTAAAAGGGCTTAAAAATGAAAGAATTATAGCTACTTCCTAAAATTGAAATATTTTCTTTTAAAAAAGTACTTTACACCCTCTCACATATACATATTCAGGCAACACACCAATGCACATAAAATTGAATAAAAATCTTATTTAAAAATGTACTTTTATTATTTGATATTATAATGTACCATTTCCCGTTTTCCCCCCTTCTTCCAAATCCTCCCACCGTTCCTCCTTCCAAATCCATGTCTCTGTCATCATTAACTGTCGGTATCGGACAACCACATGGTGCATTCTTCTTTGGGGAAGACAGTTTCTCCTGCTTTCAGAGTCCCTTAGGTGCCCTTAGCTCTCTGTGTAGAGATGAGGCTTTGTTGCCTTTGCCTCCACTCTGACATTTCTGTGGTTGTCCTTACTCAGCTCATGTTTAGGCAGCCATGTTGGCGATATTTTTATGGGTGTAGCTTCTGATTACCAGAAAACCCAGTCTTACAGCAAATTCTTCGGTCCTCTGGCCCTTAAGAATCTTCCTACCCCTTTTCACAATGTTTCCTGAGCCTTAAGTGTAGGTGTGCTTGGTAGATTTACCTGTAGGAACTGGGCTCCACGACTCTACATTCTGACTGGTTGAGTTTTCTGTAATGTTCTCTGTCTGTTGCAAAGGGACATTTCGTTGATTGTGGGAGTGGACTACACTTATCTGTGGGTATGAGGACAAACATTTAGAACATACGTAGGGACTGTACAGGTTGTAAAGTGGTGATTCAAGGTTTTCTCCCAATACCTTATATGCACAGCAATGTGAAAAGATGCTCTCACTACCACAGATTTTAACATCTCAGGTTAGAGAACATTCTGTGGGAAGAAAGCACTACAGTGTAAAAGATGAGCTTTTTCCTACCCACCCTTGCTCTGAATAATGACACAGAGACATATTTATTTATTAACTATAAGCTTTAGGTACAATAGGTGGGCAGATTTTAAGCTATTCTAATCCAACAATACTGTGCTGGCCCCCTTCCTGCAGTGTGGCCATTACCTGCTATTGCCTGTTCATCTCTTTATTTAACAAACAAGGAAGTGATGGAGAACAATGTTTACAGAATACTGAGTCAGGAGATGCTTCATAATATTGCTAATAGCAAAGTCTGGACGGCAGCCAGATCTCTGCCAGTACACAGTGTGCAAGCACGTCCTCCACATCGCCCCCTTTTATCCAAGGTTCTTTCTCTTACAATAATAGACTATATACAATAAGCACAATTACGAAAACTATCGGGTAAGGATTGTTTTCACAATGTCTAGTTCGCTCGTATTTGGCACACTTGGAGAAAGTACTTTATTCTACCTTGGTGAGTTCAAAGTTCTATACTTCTCAATTTCTCTTATAACTTGCATTAATCAGCACAATATACCTTTTTAGACCTTACATTATAAGCCTATATTCTAAACAACTTAAGCTTTTGTGTGAGACTCTAACTATGCAGTCTTCAACCCCATCAGAGCCCTGAAAAGGAGTAAATGTTACCTGAGTGTGCAGGAGACTGAGAAGCAGCAGCCTCTGAAACTGGAAATGGCTGGCTTTATGGCTATCTGGACAGTCACCCGAGGTCTCTCTATGACATTGGAGCATCATCTTTGGTCTTCTGGCACAGTATAAGGCAGAGGATTTGTGAAACAGGAATATTGAAGGACTTGTATAAATGGGCTCAGCGGTCGACTTCCTTTGTGTCCCGCTTGTTCCCAGCTTGGGCAGCTTTCTGTCAGCAGTAGAAGCTAGAGCTTTGAAGTAGAATAGGGGTGCTGCCAGGAACAGTCCTATCTCACTGTCAGGAAAGTACTTTATTCATAAAACATCTTTAAATGCCATATCCTGTAGATCTCTGAGGTTTTTGAAGACCACTTATCTACGTATAGTATATCCGAATAGGTAAACATTACTTGTGTCTAGCTATCTACCATCTGTTTAACTTTGAAAGCATCTGTAAGAGGCAAAATAAAGCTTATTTCTGTAATTAACTAAAACAGTTCCTAATATGCCTGCAAGTTTGATTGACTGACTACTAACTTTCATTTCTTAATTATCCTGTAATAGTAGCTTTCAAAAGCTATTTTACATTTTCTTATTGGTTATTTTCTTTATTTACATTTCAAAACTTGTCACCCTTCCTGGTTTCCCCTCCTTGGCAAACCTCCATCGCATCCCCCTGCCTCTGAGGGTGCTCCCTTACTCTTACCTCCATCCCCACCTCACCTCCCTAGCATCCCTATACACTGGGGGCATTGAGACTCCACAGGACCAAGGGCCTCCCCATTCCATTAATGCCAGACAAGATAGTTCTCTGCTACATATATAGCTGGAGCCATTAGTCCCTCCATGTGTACTCTTTGGTTGGTAATTTAGTCCTGGGAGCTATGGCGGGGGAGAGGGAATGTGGTTAGTTGATATTGTTGTTCTTCCTACAGTGTTGCAATTCTCTTCAGCTCCTTCAGTCCCTTCCCTAACTCTTCCATTGGGGTCCCTGGTTGGCGGCAAGCATCCTCATCTGTATCAGTCAGGCACTGGCAGAGCTTCTAGGTTCCTGTTAGCAAGTGCTTCTTGGCATCGGCAATAGTGTCTGGGTTTGGTGTCTGCAGGTGGGATGGATCCCAAGGCAGGAGTGGTCTCTGGATGTTTTTTCCTTCAATCTCTGCTCTCCTCTTTGTTCCTGCATTTCCTTTATACAGGAACAATTCTGGGTTAAAATTTTTGAGATGAGTGGGTGGCCTCATCCCTCAACTGGCGGCCACGCCTATCCTGGATATGGTCTCTACCGGTTCTCTCTCCCCTTTATTGGGTAACTCAGCTAATGTCATCCCCGTGGGTTCTGGGAACCTCTTGCTTCTCTGGCATCTGGAATTTTCTAGTAGCTAACCCCATTTCCTCATCTTCCACTGCTTCATACCTCTGTTCAATTTCCTGGCCTGTTGTACTTCTCCCCTGTAGCCTTCCTTACCTGATCCTTCCCCTCTTACTTCTCCCCTTCCTCTCTCCAAGTGAACACATACCATATGTGTTCTTTTGTGACTGGATTACCTCACTCAAGAAGATATTTTCTAGTTCCACAGGCAAATATAAAATACCTTCGTATGACTAACCAAACAAGTTAAAGATCTGTATGACAAGAACTTCAAGTTTCTGAAGAAAGAAATAAAAGAAGACCCTCAGAAGATGGAAAGAACTCCCATGTTCAGAAATCATCAGGATTAATATAGTAAAAATGGCCATCTTACCAAAAGCAATCTACAGATTCAATGTAATCCCCATCAAAATTCCAACTTAATTCTTCTCAGAGATAGAAAAAGCAATTCTCAAATTCATCTGGAATAACAAAAAAACTGGGATAGTGAAAACTATTCTCAATAATAAGAGAACTTTTGGAGAAATCCCCATCCCTGATCTCAAACTATACTACAGAGCAATAGTGATAAAAACTGCGTAATATTGGTACTGAGACAGACGGGTAGAATGGAATCGAACTAAAGACCCAGAATTAAACCCACACATCTATGGTCACATGATCTTTGACAAAGAAGCCAAAACTATCCAGTGGAAAAGAGACAGCATTTACAACAAATGGTGCTGGTTTAAGTGGTGGTCAGCATATAATCTAGAGAAAGTGGGAAAGAAACTTGATCACATTGGCACAGGGGAAATTTTTCTGAACAGAACACCAGTGGCTCAGGCTCTAAGATCAACTATAGACAAATGGGATTTCATAAAATCAAAAAGCTTTTGTAGGGCAAAGGACTCTGTCAATAGGACAAAATGGCTACCTACAGACTGGGAAAAGATCTTTACTACCCCTACATCCGATAGAGGGCTAGTATCCAATATATACAAAGAGCCCAAGAAGTTAGACTTCAGAGAACCAAATAAACTTATTATAAATGAGGTACAGAGCTAAGCAAAGAATTTTCAACTGAGGAATCTCGAATGACCAAATTTAGGAATTTCACCTAAAGAAATGTTCAACATCTTTAGTCATAAGGGAAATGCAAATCAAAACAACTCTGAGATTTCACCTCACACCAGTGAGAATGGCTAAGATCAAAAACTCAAATGACAGCAGATGCTGGTGAGGATGTGGAGAAAGAGAAACACTCCTCCATTGTTGGTGGAATTGCAAGCTGGTTTTAAATTGCTGAGTAGTACTCCATTGTGTAGATGTACCACATTTTCTGTATCTATTCCTCTGTTGAAGGGCATCTGGGTTCTTTCCAGCTTCTGGCTATTATAAATAAGGCTGCTATGAACATAGTGGAGCACGTGTCTTTGTTATATATTGTAACTTTTTTTGGGTATATAACCAGGACAGGTATAGCTGGGTTCTCAGGCAGTACTATATCTAATATTCTGGGGAACTGCTAGACTGATCTTCAGTGTGGTTGTACAGGTTCCAACATATAACAAGAACACATGCTTGTACACTACAAGCTGAAACAGTCTGTGAGGTTGGACGATTTTAGCTTTGAAGTTATCTTGGATGCAGTGACTGAGGCAGTCTGTGAGGCTGGGTCACCTGGGCTACTTGTCTTATCGTCATTGATTACTGGTCCTTTTGTTCTGGAAACATACAATTTTAAATGTAATATATAGTTCTGCATTAGCACATGTATGGGATGCGCAGTGTGCACAGATCAGGTAAAGATGATTTTCTGCTCCGTTTGAGCAGGTGAAAGGTATCAAACTTTGTAAGTCAGTATGTATTGTATTACCCAGCAGTAACATAAATATTCACCCATGCCAGGTGGAAGAATGCCATATAAGAAATGAGGACTCTGTAGCCAGTCAGATAAACTGGCTACCCAGACAATTTTATGTCTTAGCCAGCCTCAGAGCTGTTCCTAAGCAGAGGAATCAGTATACATCATCTGTTTTTGTTTTTGTTTTGTTTTGCTTTGCTTTTTTTGTTCCTTTTTGTTTCTTCCTTTGTTTCCACAGCCAAGATTTTCAAAAGATCTCCCTGGGTCAAATCTAACCTTTATTAATTTTGATAGAATAGGTAGGTTTTTCTTCTCCTGTTGAAACAAAGACAAAACCTCTCCCCCAACACATTTTCTCCCTTCCATTCTGAAGTTAAGACATCCGTAAAATAAATAGGTTGGTTTAATTCAGCAGTTTCATTAATAATCCGATGTCTTTCAACAGCTGTTGTTTTTGTTTTTTGCTCATTAGTATTTAAAATATTTAAAGTCAATAAAGCATTTTGTAATCTATCTTTTGAGGGTCATTGTTATCCCTTTCTACTTATTAAGTATTTCTTTGAAAGTATAGTTAGATCTTTTTACATGTTTGACCTGTAGAATTTTAAGGCATATCTGTAACATGTTCTATGCCATAATATCTAAAAAAAAAAAGTTGCATTCTTCTGGATACATATGTATCCAGCTTTAATCTGCAAAGGCATTTTTAAGATAGCAATCACTTCTAATAACTGTGCAAACTTAAGAATTTTCTATCCTTTTAGGAATTCAAGGCAAAAATCCATTGGAATTCTGAATGTATTTATGGTATGATACACATATTTTAATTTTCCAAACTGAAGAACATAAGCTATTGCATGTCATTGCTCTAAGATGGCAACCAGCATAATATTTATTCTTCACTCACCATACAGACCTTCATCTAGTCATTGATCCTTGGCAATATAAATATAATCTCTAGTCTGATTATGTTAGTTTATAGCTGAAGCCTCTTTTACATTCTTATGGGCTGCCATTCTGTAATCTCATCACAAGGTGGAGCTCTAGGTTCCAGATTGGATTACTCTGAGGATCCCTTATTCTAATTTAAAGAATCCTCTAATCTCTCATTCAGTAATAATGTAATCAAAGCCTATGTATTCAAAAATTGTAGAAAAAATGATGTTCTAGAAAATACATAATAAAAACCTTATCTGATTTTCATAATGTATTTTGATCATTTGCAATATTTACAGTATTTTACAATATTTTTGTTCTATTAATTTGGCTTCTCATTTTAAATAGCTACTAGAATATAACTGACTACATAATTGTACATTTTATATACATATATAATGTAATATATTATATATCTTAATATATAATTAAGTTTAAACTAGTATTTATAAAAAGAAATGAAACCAGTAAAACTTGTAAATATTAAAAACATAATAAAAACAAAAATATGTATTCCTGTAGTCACCACCATAATCAATAAATATTTTATTTATTTTTTTGTTTTTGTAAAAGTTTTACATAACGGAACAAATTATAATCTTATTTATACCCATTTTCTCTTTCAACTAACTTTCCTGGATCATCATAAAAGATTCCTCTGCCAACTTTATGCTTTCTTTTTTCACTTCTTTGATAACCTATTGGGTCCAGTGAATACCGTTCATATGTACATGGGCAACAACTGGGATAATTCTCCCACTGAAACTCAGCGTGATCTGACTAACGAAATCTCTCACTGTGTTCTCATTTATGTTTCCTTTCCTGGGTTCCCTTTCACGGTTTGAGAATTGTCAGGGATGTTATGAGAATCATACCTATTTTTAGTCAGACCTTCAGGTTATGCAAACTTTTGCCATTATAAATAAAACACTACTCAACTGCTTTTAATTTGGGCATGTGTTTTTATTTTTCCCAATTAAATACCTAGTCTGGGAAATGGGAAGCCTATGGTCAAAGTGATCATGACTAACTGCTAAGTATTTTGTGCTAACTCCATGCGTCGAGCTCAAGTTGCTCTACAATCATTCACTAAATACCGGTGGTATGTAATGGTACTGGATGCCAGGGAATGATACGGAAATTAAATTGGAAACAAATGAAGAATCTCGTAGGTGGAACTTGTCAGAGCTGGAGGTCAGCAATGGGTAAGCTGGGTCTCAGGAAATATGGAACCATAGTGTAGACATTGGGCGGGGACGCAGAGAAGCTTTCATGTGTGAAGGTGGGTGCTGTTCAGTATTTCTGTCTGTTCAAAATTGGATATAGGAAGGGTACGACTATTAGGCGAAGGAACAGGGTAAGCTGGGTCGGTCAAGTGGAATCCTGAATGACACACTCCAGACTTTTGTGTGACTGTGACACCTGGAAGAAACAAAACATGATTTCTTTGGCTTATGGTTTGAGAGGGCACAGTTCATGTTTGTTTTCTTGTGCTTGTACAGGACACCACCACAGCAGTTTGCAGTGTGTGGCAGAGGAGAGCTGGTCACCTCATGGCTAATTCACATCAGAAACTCAGAAGGGAGTAAACATGGGACAAGATACTTCATGAACTTGCCTTGTGAGACAGTGCTAACACCAGCTATTTCCCTCCACCTAGTTTCCAGTCTCCTCAAACAGCGCCACCTGCTGGACAAGCCTGCAAACCACATGTCTCCCAGAGTATTTATTGAACAGGTGGACAAGCGTCGTTGTTAGTGATGCCTTTGCTCCCTCACTGCCAGAGGTAGGTGTTTACAATTGTTTGCTGATTTCCTTGGCAAGTGCCTTGTCCATGTCCACAGCATATATTCTTTTAGACCTTATGTGTGTTTTATGTCATTTCTGCTGTGTTGTGAGCTAGTAGGGTCTTGGCGCTTCATTGCCCGCAGTTCCTGACACTTATTAGGACATTAGAAAAATAGAGTTTATACAAAAATGAAGAAATGAATGGCGATGAATGAAAAAGTTCATGAAAAAGTCCTTATCACAGACCTATGGAACCGTTTTTGTAAAGGCACATTAGAAATGAGTATTTCTCTACCATCCCTGGGTCAGGCATACAATTTTCTTATGAGCCTGATTTATTAATTTCAATTGTTTTTATGATCAATACTGATTTCACGGCCTCATTGACTCTGGAGAGAGCTGCATGGATGACTGAGGTAGTCGAAATGAATAGATCCAATGTGCTGTGGAGTCCTTAATTTTCTGGTAAAATTGGTCTTAGGATTGCAGTACTGAAAAGATTGCTTTGCTTAAGAGAAGCTAGGAATCTTTATATCTTTTGAGCTACCTATTTTGTCCATATATTGATAATGCATTTTTTAATGAGTGTTTTCTGTCATGCCATATCTCATAAAATTTTATTGTCTTCACAATCTTCATTTGTACATGGTTAAATAGCCCAAAAGTCCGCCTTTATGAAAACATGGTAATTTGCTCTGATAATAAATGTATTTATCTCATTACCTATTCACTTTTTAATGATAAAATGAATACATAATGGGAAAGGAAGTCTGAAAAATAAGGAAAATAGTTAAGAAAAATGGGGGGGGGGACCACAAGCAATTTATGAATGGCATGGGATCTTTATCATTAGTCAACTGCAATTAGAGAGCAACAATCCGTTATACAAACCACACACTTCTGAGGATGAGAGGACACGGCAGATAATCCTGCCAGCACAACAGGTGGTGTGGGAGTTGTCCCAGACAGAGAGAAAGATTATCTTCCTAGTTAAAATGCTCTCTCCAAAGCCTTTAATTTAGGTTATTATCATTTCATATTTCTGCCATCTAGGATGCTAATTAATAGGTCTAGAAACCTCTTTTTAGCTCCTTAAGATTTAAAAAAATGCTTCCCAGGATACTTTCGTAATTTGAGAAATATTGTAGTATATCAAAGGAAAAATACTACTTCAAACTGTGTAGTAGTCAGAACGCCATGAAGACATGGTGAGCTAAGTTGTTTCGGTGTTTTGGTCCTTTCCCCATGTATGTTACAAATCGATGGCTTGTGGTTGGCTAGAATGCCTAAGATAGACTGGAGCATGGACACTGGAGTTCAGATCTCACACACCCAAGTATAAAGCTGGGCCCAGACACACATAGCCAGTGTGACCCTGGGAGTAAATGCTGTGGGCTTTGTGGCAGACAGGGTGATCATGGGGCAAGCTGAAGAAGTCTAGCTGAAAATAGATAGAATTCCAGGTTCACTGAGTCTGCAGGCCATAATAAAGAGGAGAACTGAAATGTTACTCTGGCTTCCACACGGTGTAAAATTAGCTTTTAGTAACTGTTGTCTCCAAGGCTTACTGTCAGTCTGCTAACTAATCCTGGAAGCTTCTAGTCTCTGTATATCTTATCTAGGCCTAGAGTGTTTCAGCTTCTGAGTCTTGCTACTGAATAAGCTCACTGTTTCTAGTTCTTTCTAAACTCTTGTTTGGGTGGTTCACCTCAGCTGTCCTGCCTCAAACTCTTCTCTAAGCTGACTGGTTCAATCTGACTGTGACTCTGACTTACTTTCTCTCTCTCTCTCTCTCTCTCTCTCTCTCTCTCTCTCTCTCTCTCTCATAAATTGGCCTCATACTAACTTTGGCAGTCTGCTCTAATCTTCTGGGTTCTTTTCATTCTCCTGCCACTCAGCTAGGCGTCACTTTCAAACACGCAGCTTCCTCCTACAAACTAATGTTAACTTAATTGGCATTAAAGGTGTGTACAAAGGCTGTGTCTGTATTCCAGGCAGAGGGATCAAAGGCGTGTGTATAATCACATACCCTGCAACAGCATAGTCCTTATCCCTCCCCACAAGGATAACTAGATCAAAACATGTATAATAGACGTAGTAAGAAAATAAAATTAAATCCAAGAAAAAACAAAAGAAAGTGAGAGATGCCATGAACGGGAAAGTGAGATACGTTGGACGCCTGTGAGATATTTTTCCCCAATGTGTCTGTGTCCCCCTCTTGACCGAATTCGAAGGCAGCTACGCTCCCCACTACACCAACACAGCATTCTTGACTAAACTGGAAGAGTAGAACTGTCTTCCCATGTCTAGATAACTCATTCTTTTTAAAAATGAATTAGAATTTCTTTACATGCTGACTAACTCACAGGTGCTGTTGGCTGCTGGCACTTAAGCTCCTTTGGGACTGGGGTTGGAGATGATATTGAGGTAGATATTACCAGGACAGACTCATGAATTGGACTTGAGGGCTCAGGACATTAAGAGTGTGTGAATTCAGCACGCATCCACGCAGGATGCATTAGCGATGCAATGTCTGTTAGATATTCATATTCTCCTTTGCTTTTGGGTTTGTTTAACAATTTTATTCTTTCCTAAATTGTTCGTTGTCTGAGTATAAACTACCTTCTTTGGGGAGAGAGCTTTGGGAGTCTTTCGAGTTTTTCTATTTCTGTGCACAGCTTGTGATCCTGATCTTGCTTTTGAGGTATTTAAAAATGTTGTAGAATCTCTTTTTAAAAAGCAATTTGAGTTTTATTGATCTGCAGAGCTTTGGTTTCTAATGCGCAGACAGACATTTAACTGGTTTGTGGTAATGTTTCAGAATGAGGCAGCTCAGGAGTTATTAGGGAGAGAGCTGAGTTTCATGTCGGTCTGTTGTGCGATTGTGGGTTGGTAAGGATGCACGTGTCACGCTGTGCTCCTATCTCCCTAACGTTTGTATGAACATTAAGGGTATTTACCCTTTTCATTCATTGTATACACATTTGAGAGGATGACCACATGGCTAGAGGAGGAGTTGCAGACATAAAGAGGAGATGCCTCCCACAACATAGCTTGTACTCTAGCAGAGAAGAGATATGGAATATATACTAGTAAAATATGCACGATTTTATGGGCCTGTAGAACCTTCTAAAGGAAGGCTCGAGTGTTTTTAAATCTGAAGCGAGAGTGTTAGCCTGTCAAGGCTCCTAACTGAATAATTCATGGAGTTGTCTCTGCCTCACTTACTCAAATTCTCTTTTTTTATTAGTATCTACATCATGAGGGGGGGTGATTATGAGTCTTAGATGATTTTCAAAACGTGCTCAGCCTGGTCAGATTCTATAAATACAGCTCATGAGGATCTCTGCTGTCATTCTTGTGTACCGTTCAGTTTCACGGAACAGAGTGAAAAGAGCACTGGATAGGTAGCTCTAAGACATAAGAAGGGGCTAGCAAGAGGGCCCCGCAGCTATAGTTGCTCACCGCCTGGCCTGACAACTCAGACTCTACTACTGGAGTCCATATGATGGAAGGACAGAAATGGCTCCTGCAAGCGATCTTCTGACCTTAATACACATACTAGTTTATATAGCTTCAGCCTCTCTGCCCCTAACACATGTAAAAATGTTTTGATCGTCCCCCCAATCTCTGCTATATTTCCTAAAATTACTGGCTTTCCTGAGAGGTAAGCATGAATTCAGGGTTACCCGTTAAGCTCACTTGCTGGGGATTTTTCTGCAGGAGAAGAACAGGGAAATGATCATGATTCTGTCCCCTTCTCTTTTGGGAACTTGCTTTTTTCATAGCATCCTATGTTCTTTTACTTTTAAACTTTTATTTTTCTTGGATATGTTATTTATTTACATTTCAAATATTATTTCCTTTGCCCCTCTCCCACACCCTCTCCCCCACTTCCCTCTGCTTCTGTGAGGATACTCCCACTCCCACCCATCCATTACCACCTCAATACCCCGCATTCCCTTACAATGGGCAAGCAAGCCTTCACAGGACCAAGAGCTTCTCCTCCTATTGATGCTGGGCAATGCCATCCTCTGCAACATATGTGACTGGAGCCATGAGTCCCTCCATGTGTACTCACTGGGTAGTGGTTTAGTCCCTGGGAGCTCTGGTGGAGTCTGGTTGGTTGATATTGTTGTTCTTCCTATGGGGTTGCAACCCCCTTAAACTCCTTCAGTCCTTTCTCTAACTCCTCCACTGGGGTCCCCTTGTTCAGCCCAAAGGTTAGCTGCAAGCATCCTCATCTGTTTCAGTAGGGCTGTGGTAGAGCCTCTCAGGAGACACTCATATCTGGATCCTGTCAACAAGCACTTCTTGGAATCAGCAGTAGTGACTGGGTTTGGTGGCTGCACATGGGATGCAGATGGGATGGATCCGCAGGCGGGGCAGTCTCTGGATGGCCTCTCCTCAGTTTCTGCTTCACTCTTTCCCCTGTATTTCCTCCTGTAAGTATTTTGTTCTCCCTTCCAAGAAGAATGAAGCATCCACACTTTGGTCTTCCTTTTACTGAACTTCATGTGGTCTGTGGATTGTATCTTGGGTATTCCAAGGTTTGGGCTAACATCCACTTGTCAGTGGGTGCACACCACGTGTGTTCTTTTCTGACTGGGTTACCTCACTCAGGATGATATTTTCTAGTTCCATCCACTTGCCTAAGAATTTCATGTAGTCATTGTTTTTAATAGGGACATCTGGGTTCTTTCCAGCTTCTGGCTATTATAAATAAGGCTGCTAGGAACATAGTGGAGCACGTGTTCTTGTTATATACTGGAGCATATTTTGGGTGTATGCTCAGGAGAGGTATAGCTGGATCCTCAGGCAGTTCAATGTCCAACTTTCTGAGGAACCTCCAGACTGATTTCCAGAATGGTTTTACCAGTCTGCAATCCCACCAACAATGGAGGAGTGTTCCTCTTTCTCCGCATCCTCGCCAGCATTTGCTGTCACCTGAGTCTTTGATCTTAGCCATTCTGACTGGTGTGAGGTGGTTTCTCAGAGTTGTTTAGATTTACATTTCCCTGATGACTAAGGATATTGAACATTTCTTCAGGCACTTCATCATTCAATATTCCTCAGTTGAGAATACTTATGTTTAGCTCCATACGCCATTTTTTAATAGGATTATTTGTTTCTTTGGAGTCTCACTTCTTGAGTTCATTATATATATTAGATATTAGTCCTCTATCAGATGTAGGATTGGTAAAATACTTTTCCCAATTTGTTGGTTACCATTTTGTCCTAATAACAGTGTCCTTTGCCATAAAGAAGCTTTGCAGTTTTATGAGGTCCCATTTGTCGATTCTTGATCTTAGAACATAAGCCATTGGTGGTCTGTCCAGAAAATTTTTCTCCTCTTCCTATGTGTTCAAGGCTCTTCCCCACCTTCTCTTCTATTAGTTTGAGTGCATCTGGTTTTATGTGGAGGTCTTAGATCCACTTGGACTTGAGCTTTGTACAAGGAGATAAGAATGGGTCAATTTGCATTCATCTATATGCTGACCTCCAGTTGAACCAGCACCATTTGTTAAAAATGCTGTTTTTTCTCCATTGGATAGTTTTGGCTTCTTTGTCACAGATCAAGTGACCATAGGTGTGTGGGATCATTTCTCAGTCTTCAATTGTAATCCATTGATCTACCTGCCTGCTTCTGTACCAATACCATATAGTTTTTTTTTATCATGATTGCTCTGTAATACAGCTTCAAAATCCAAATGAATTTGCAAATTGCTCTTTCTAATTAACTGACGAACTGAATTGGAGTTTTGATGGGGATTGCATTGAATCTGTAGATTGCTATCAGTTAGATGGACATTTTTACTATATTAATCCTGCCAATTATGACCATGGGAGGACTTTCTATCTTCTGAGATTTTCTTCAGATTCTTTCTTCAGAGACTTAATTTTTTTGTCATACAGATCTTTTACTTGCTTGGTTAGAGTCACACCAAGGCATGTTATATTATTTGTGGCTATCGTGAAGTGTATCTGGTTCTATAATTTCTTTCTCAGCCTGTTCATCTTTTGAGTAGAGGAAGGCTACCGATTTCTTTGAGTTAATTTTGTATTTGGCCACTTTGCTGAAGTTGTTTATCAGGTTTAGGAGTTCTCTGGTGGAATTTTTGGGGTCGCTTAAGTATACTATCATATTGTCTGCAAATAGTGATATTTTGACCTCTTCTTTTCCAACTTGTATTCCTTTGACCTGTTTTTGTTGTCTAATTGCTCTCACTAGGACTTTGAGGACTATATTGAATAAATAGGGAGAGAGTGGGCAGCTATCTCTAGTCCCTGATTTCAGTGGGATTGCTTCAAGTTTCTTTCCATTTAGTTTAATGTTGGCTACTTATTCACTGTATATTGTTTTTACTATGTTTATGTATGAGTCTTGAGTTCCTGATGTTTACAAGACTTTTATTGTGAAGGGGTATTGAACTTTGTCAAGTGCTGTCTCAGCTTATAATGGGATGATCATGTCATTTTTTTCCCTTGAGTTTGTTTATATAGTGGATTACATTGATGGGTTTTTCATTTATTGAACCCTCCGTGCATCCCTGGGATGAAGCCTACTTGATCATGTTGAATAATTGTTTTAATGTGTTCTTAGATTCAGTTTGCAAGAATTTATTGAGTATTTTTGCATTGATACTCACGAAAGAAATTGGTCTGAAGTTCTCTTTCTTTGTTGAGTCTTTGTGTGGTTTAGGTATAAGTGTAATTGTGGATTCAAAGAATGAATTGAGTAGTGTTTCTTCTGTTTCTATTTTGTGGAATAGTTTGAAGAGTATTGGTATTAGGTCTTTTTTGAAGGTCTGATAGAATTCTGCACTAAACCTATCTGGTCCTGGGCTTTATTTTTGGTTGGGAGACTTTTGATGACTGCTTGTATTTCTTTAAGGGTTATGTGACTGTTTAGATGGTTTATCTGATCCTGATTTAACTTTAGTACCTGTTCTCTGTCTAGAAAATTGTCCATTTTCTCCAGATTATCCAGTTTTGTTGAGTATAGGCTTTTGTTGTAGTGTCTGATAATTTTTTTAATTTCCTCAGTTTCTGTTGTTGTGTTCTCCCTTTTCATTTCTGATCTTATTAATATGGATACTGTCTCTCTCCCCTCTGACTGGTCTTGTGAAAGGTTTATCTATCTTATGGCCTTTCTCAAAGAAACCAGCTCTTGGTTTTATTCTTTGTATAGTTTTTTTTCTTGTTGTTGTTTCAAATTGGTTTATATCAGCTCTGAGTTTGATTATTTCCTGCTGTCCTCCTCTTGGGTGAATTTGCTCCTTTCTGTTCTAGAAATTTCAGGTCTGCTGTCAAGCTGTTAAGTGTATGCTAGCTCCAAATTTTTTTTTTTTTTGGAGGTACTCAGAGCTATGTGTTTTTCTCTTAGCACTGCTTTGATTGTATCTCATAATTTTGGGTATGGTGTGCTTTCATTTTCACTAAATTCTAAAAAGTCTTTAATTTCTTTATTTCTTCCTTGGTGAAATTGTCATTGCATAGAGTGTTGTTCAGTCTCCATGTGTATGTGGGTTTTCTGTTGTTTTTGTTGTTATCAAAGACCAGCCTTAGTCCATCATGATCTGATGGGATGCATGGGGCTATTTCACTCCCCTTGTATCTATTGAGGCCTGTTTTGTGACCAATTATGGTTTTGTGACCAATTATGGTTTTGTGACCAAATATGGTCAATTTTGGAGAAGGAACCGTGAGGTGCTGAGAAGTTATGTTCTTTTGTTTTAAGATGAAATGTTTTATAGATGTCTGTTAAATCATAACATGTTTGTTTCACTGTGTCTCTGTTTATTTTCTGTTTTCATGTCAGTTTATTGATGAGAGTGGGTGTCGAAGTCTCCTACTATTATTGTATGTGGTGCAGTATATGCTTTGAGGTTTAGTAAAGTTTCACTTATGAATGTGGGTACCCTTGCATTTGGAACGTAAATATTCAGGATTGAGAGTTCACGTTGCTGGATTTTTCCTTTGATGAGTATGAAGTGTCCCTCCTTATCTTTTTTGATAACGTCTGGTTGAAAGTAGAATGGCTACTCCAGCTTGTTTCTTGGTACCATTTGTTGGAAAAAATTTTCCCAGCCCTTTATTCTTAGGTAGTGTCTGTCTTCGACACTGAGGTGCGAATCCTGTATGCAGCAAAATGAAAATGCTGGGTCCTCTTTATGTATCCAGTCTGTTAGTCTATGTCTTTTTATTGGGGAATTGACTCTATTGATGTTAAGAGATATTAAGGAATAGTGGCTGTTGTTTCCTGTTATTTTTGTTGTTAGAGGTGGACTTACGTTTGTGTGTCTCTCTTCTTTGGGGCTTGTTGAAAGAGGATCACTTTCTTGCTTTTTTCTAGGGTGTAGTTTCCCTCCTTGTGTTGGAGTTTTCCATCTATTTCCATACTATAGGAATATTCCTATTTTTGTAGGGCTGGGTTTATGTGTCAATATTGTATAAATTTTGTTTTGTCATGGAATATCTTGCTTTCTCCATCTATGAGTTTTGTTGGATGTAGTAGCCTGGGCTGGCATTTGTGTTCTCTTAGGGTCTGTATGGCATCTGCCCAGGATCTTCTGGTTTTCACAGTCTCTGGTGAGAAGTCTGGTCTGATTCTGATAGGTCTGCCTTTATATGTTACTTGACCCTTTCCCCTTACTGATTTTAATATTCTTTCTTTGTTTTGTGCATTTGGTGTTTTGACTATTATGTGACAGAAGGAGTTTCTTTTCTGGTCCAGTCTATTTGGAGTTCTGTAGGCTTCTTGTATGTTTATGGGCATCTCTTTCTTTAGGTTAGGGAAGTTTTCTTCTATAATTTTGTTTAAGATACTTACTGGCCCTTTAAGTTGGGAGTCTTCACTCTCTTCTATACTGGTTATCCTTAGCTTTAGTCTTTTCATGATGTCCTGGATTTCCTGGATGCTTTGTGTTAGGACTTTTTGCATTTTGCATTTTGCATTTTCTTTGACTATTTGTGTCAATGTTTTCTATGATATTTTCTGTCCCTAAGATTCTCACTTCAATCTCTTGTATTCTGTTGGTGATGCTCACATCTATGCCTCCTGATTTCTTTCTTAGGTTTTCTATCTCCAGGGTTATCTCCCTTTGTCATTTCTTCAATGTTTCTATTACCATTTTAAGATCCTGGGTGGTTTTGTTCAATTCCTTTACCTGTTTGGTTGTGTTTTCCTATAATTTTTAAAGGAATTTTTGTGTTTCTTTTTTAAGGGCTTCTACTTGTTTACCTGTGTTCTCCTATATTTCTTTAAGGGAGTTATTTATGTCCTCCTTAAAGTCCTCTATCATCATCATGAGATGTGATTTCAAATTCAAACTTTGCTTTTTTGGTGTGTTGGGATATCCAGTATTTTCTGTGGTGGGAGAACTGGGTTCTGATGATTCTAAGTAGTCTTCATTTCTGTTGCTTAGGTTCTTGTGCTTGCCTTTTGTCATCTGATTATCTCTCATGTTAGTTGGTCTTGTTGTCTCTTTCTGGAGCTTGTCCTTCCTCTGGCTCTGTGAGCCTGTTAGCTTATGATTGGACAGTCAATGGAGAGAAAGTGGGGTCACACCTGTGGGCTGTGGGCTTAAGAGGGTGAGGGCTCCAGGCAGACCAACCCTCTGCGGGAAGATTTTGTGTCCAAGGGCTGTGGGACAGCCCCAGCTCTGGAAGCAAATATAGTCCAGAAGGGTCCCATCCTAGGCTGCCCTGCATCTCCAGGGTCCTGTGCACTGCTGTCGGGTCTCTCATTAGATAGTCAATGGAGAGAAAGTGGGGTCTTACCTGTGGACTTAGGAGGGAGAGCACTCCTGGCAGACCATCTTTCTGCAGGCAGGTCTTGTTTTTGATGGTTTTGGGACAGACCCAGCTCTGGGTGCAGATGGAGACTGGAAGGGCAGCATCCTATTTTCAATGTGTTACATGGAATGCTAGTAAGTTCAGCAAGCTGCTGAATGTGGACAAACTTGAAAGCATAGTCTTTTTGGGAAATATCAGAAATGCATCAAGATTTAGTCTTAGTTACTTAATCTTCATAATCTATATATTTTTAATACTTCAAAAAGCAAGTCTTAGAGCTTCATTAAGCAATGATCATTTTAACTTTAGAAGCAGGTTAATCTTAAAATGATACTTTATGATGTATATTTTTGATTAATATTTCTGTTTCTGTATTTCTTTTTCCTTGAGAATTTCATACATATATACAATTCAATATGATTGTGCCTACCCTCATCCCTCCCTGTAATCCATCACAGCCCACTTCCTAGTGAAGCTTATTTATTTATTTTTTTAGGTTTCTTTTCACACCACATTAGGTTGTAGATAAAGCACTGTTCTCCAATTTAGGGGAAAGTTTGTGAAAGTGTCCCTGTTCATTGAATATGTACTACAACTTTATAACTAAGAGTGGAGTACTACATGATCAGGACCCCAGATAATCACATTTTGTGGTCATTTAAAGTGAGTAATTTGAGTAGAGTTTAGCCATGGGATGACTTGAAAAGTTGTGCCCAGTGCTAATAAAGCAATAATAAAGCAATATGGCAGACCACAGTGCTCAGTCCTAATAGCTGTTAGAAACAGTTTGCAAGGAAAGCTCCTGAGAGGAACAGAGTTTATGCAACATCAGTCAGCTAATCTATGGCTGTGTCAAGGAACTAATGTCTTAATCACATTTTCCCCTGGCCTATGATTGGCTAGCAGTTCCATTGAGTGAATGCAATAGAAAGTCACAGTCATGAGGACCATTTGATGTGAACGTTTTTTTTTTTTTGTTTTTTTGTTTTTTTTTGTCTTTTTGTCTTTTGTTTGTTTTAACTATGGTGACTCCCTTGACTTCTGGAAGAAATCTCCATCTCTGTCTCCACCTCTATATCTTCTGCTGCTCAGAGTCTAAGGATGGTTGTTTGCCTGAGATGTGACTGTAGAATAACCTTGCTTTGCCCACCTTCCCCTTGGAATTAGCAGATAGTGAGTGCTACACGATTTTCATAGAAACAAGGACGTCATGGTGATGTACACCTGGATATGAAATTTATCTTCATGTAAATAATTCTAAAGAGAGCCTTCTGTAAGTGTAGCATTCTAAATCTCAGAACAGTCATTCTTACCACCTGATTAAAGTTAGCTCATATATTGTGAAATATTTCTATCTCAGGTCTTAAGTTTCTAGAGAGATCACAAGGTTAGTGATAGATCTTACCATAGTGTGGCTCAGAAGTGTGTGAGAAGTGTGTGTTCTGTGTCCCTGTGTGCATGATCTACTTTTCATGATATTTTTGTAAGCCCATTAACTTTGATTTGCAAGAGAGTTTGGTGAATTAGACCCACTACATAATACCTGTACTTTCCATTATAATTCTAACTTTTTCCTGAGATAATTTATTATCTGCCCCTTTATTCATTTTGACAGTTCCTCTTTGGACTATTTCCAGTTTCTACACATTTCTAAAAGCAAAGCTTAACTATGACTAAAGGGCTATTCTGGGAAATCATTACTTAAAGAAAAACTGTTAAAGCATTTAAAAGTTTAAAAATGGCTACATAGTTGTTAAAAATGAAACGTTCCCCATCTCATAGTGCTGATAGTGTAGTTGCCCTAAATTAAATTACATCGGATGAGAACATAAAACCTTGAATGGAAGTCATGCATAACAGGACCCAAAAAAAGAAACCTCTGTTAAGAGCATTTGACTGCAGTTACCACAATTAAAAGTGTAAGGTGAAAGAATGTCTCTTACATTGATCACCAAAAACCCTTCTTGCTTCAGGAAGCTGAGATGCTAGAACAGGCATGATTCCCAAAATAGTTCAGATACTCCATTATGCTAAGATCTAAGAGTTTACATGTGAAAAGTCTACATCACTGTCTATGGAAAGAAGAAATGTTTAACATGCTATCAAAGTAACTTTAATGGAAATCTCTGTTTTACTTGCTAGAATAACTTAGAAGTAGAATACCATTTTCTTTTTATTGATTGATATATTGATTTGCGTTTGTTTACAACCTTACTTAATCCTAAAGCCCATTGGCTTTCCAAAACAATATTATTGACAATTTTCTAGCAATGGGCTACTATGCCAGGAAAGCCTTGCATTGCCATAGATAGCATATCTAAAATATTTTGTTATTTTTCATATGAATTCTCAATAGCTCATTTGAATATAACTGAAGCCTATATGTACATAGCCTTTAGTACATAACTAAAGATAATGTTCAAAACAAAACAGAGGATATAGCTTGTTTGACATAATACTTTGCAGCTTACATGGAAACCTTAGGTTTGATCTTAATTGTATAAAACTGACCTTGTTAGTGGCACATGTCAGTAATCCTAGCACACAGAAGATAAGGCAGGGGGTCAGAAGTTCAAAGGGATTCCCAGCTATGCAACAAGGTTAAAGTCATCTTGGGATGCAAGAGACCCTGTCCTAGAAAACAATCAATAAACAATCCACAAGAATGTAGAAAACAGCCCCTTCCCCTTCCGCGTGGTCTTTTCTGCTACCACTCCAGAAGATGCTATAACCTGAGGCATACCAGGAGACCCTCTGCACTCAGAGCATTTGGTAAGAACATTCCTGAAGTTCCACACCTGCCGCTGGGTACCCACCATTCCCAAAACACCTACCTACTGAATACCTTCTGCCTGGTCCTTTCTGCTGGCCAGAGTGCTAGCTAGTCTTCTCCCCAGAAGACACCATATCCTGAGGCATACCAGAAGAACCATTGCACTCAGAGCATTTGATACCACATCCTGAGACATCCTAGGAGATCTGCTGCACCCAGGACACCAAAGCTGGAAGCATTCAAGGAGTGCCTCTAAACACAGGGCAACTGGATAACTGACACCACAGTCTGAAGAACCCTGGGGGACTGTGACATTCGGGGCAACTG
Source organism: Rattus norvegicus (assembly GCF_021556685.1). NCBI lineage: Eukaryota > Metazoa > Chordata > Mammalia > Rodentia > Muridae > Rattus > Rattus norvegicus. The sequence goes on along the minus strand of NC_141541.1, from coordinate 16,328,093 downwards.
ACCCAAAAGACTGAAAGCCTCCCTGGAGTTTGGCTGCACACAATGCAACAGAAACCACAGTCTATAGCACCCTGCCCCCCACCACAGCCCTGGAGAACAACTTCACACAGGACAACAGTTTGATTGCTTCTCTGAAGACTCAACAGTCTGAAGGCCTCCAAGAAGATCTACTGCAGTGAGGGAAACAAATCAGAAGCTTTTCTGCCTCTATAAAAACCTCCAATTGGAAGGCCCTGCAGGAGGTCTGCTACAGCAAGGTCACAAGCCAACCAGGAGAACTGTAGCAACCTAGGGCAAAAAAGGCAAACTCCAGACAGAATCACCCAGACCAGCAAATATAAGAGACAACCAAATGGCAAGAGGCAAGTGCAAAACATAAGCAAAAGAAGCAAATATATGTGGGCATCATTAGAACCCAGTTCTCCCACCACAGCAAACCCTGAATACACCAACACACCTGAAAATCAGGAAGCTACCTGAATTCCTATCTAATAAAGATAATGAGTCTTTTAAGGAGTATATAAATAACTCGCTGAAAGAAATACAGGAAAACACAGGTAAACAGGTAGAAGCCCTTAAAGAGGAAACAAATAAATCCCTTAAAGAAATATAGGAAAACACAAACAGTTGAAGAAATTGCATAAAGCAGTTGAAGACCTAAAAGGGAAAGTAGAAACAATAAAGAAACACAAATAGAGGCAAACCTGGAAGTGGAAAACTTAGGACAGAGGTCAGGAATTACAGATGTAAGTATCACCAACAGAATACAAGAGATAGAATAGAGAATCTCAGGTGCAGAAGATATCGTAGAAGAGATTGACACAACTGTCAAAGAAAATTCAAAACATAAAAAACCCCTAACCCAAAACATCCAGGAAATACAGGACACAATGAAAAGAACAAATCTAAGAATAATTGGAATAGAGGAGAAGGAAGATTCCCAGCAAAAAAGGACCTGAAAATGTCATCAACAAAATCATAGAAGAAAACTTCTCAACCTAAAGAAGGAGATAGCCTTAACAGTACAAGAAGCCTATAGAACACCAAACAAATGGGACCAGAAAAGAAATTCCTCTAGTTAGATAAAAATCAAAACACTAAACACACAGAACAAAGAAAGAATATTAAAAGCTGCAAGGGCCAAGGGCCCAGTAACATGCAAAGGTAGACCTATCAGAATTACACCAAACTTTTCAACAGAGACTTTCAAAGCCAGAAAAGAGCCTGGTCAGAGGTCATGCAGACTCTAAGAGAACACAAATGCCAGCTCCAGTTACTATACCCAGCAAAACTCTCAATCAACATAGATGGAGAAACAAAATGTTCCAGGACAAAACCAAATTCAAACAGTATCTATCTACCAATCCAGCCCTACAGAGGATCCTAGAAGGAAAACTCCAATACAAGGAAGGTACCTACTCCAATAAAAGGACAATTTATTAACCATCTCACAATAAAGTCAAAAGAAGAAAGCAATAAGCACATAAAGCAACATACAAAAACAAATATAATAGGAACTAACAGCATCTGTAACTATTAATGGACTCAACTCACCTATAAAAAGACATAAACTAGCAGACTGGATACACAAACAAGATCCAGCATTTTGCTTCATTCAAGAAATACAGCTTGATAACAGAGACAGACACTATCTCAGAGTAAAACTATGGAAAAAGTTCTTCCAAGCAAATGGTCCCAAGAAACAAGCTGGAGTTGCCAATCCTAATATTCAGTCAAGTAGACTTTCAATCAAAACACTTCATCAAAGGAAAAATCCACCAAGAGAAAGTCTCAATCCTGAACATTTATGCCCCAAATATAAGGATACCCACATTCATAAAAGAAACTTTACAAAAGCTCAAAACACACAGTGAACCCCACACAATAATAATGGGAGACTTCAACACCTCACTCTCATGAATGAACAGGTCATTGAGACAGAAACTAAACAGAGACACAGTGAAACTAAGAGGTTGTGAACCAAAAGGATTTAACAAATACCCTACAGAACATTTCACCCTAAAACAAAAGAATATATCTTCTTTTCAGCACCTCATGGTACTTTCTCTAAAACTGACCATAAATTGGTCACAAAACAACCCTCAACCAGTACAAGAAGATTGAAGTAATCCTATGAATCCTATCAGACCATCATGGCCTAAGGCTAGTCTTCAATAATAACAAAAGCAATAGAAATTCCACAACTCTCTACACAATGACAGTCACGTTTTGTGACAAGGCTCAAGGAGTCACTCAAGACACGAGGAATTAGGGTTAAAAAGAGGATCTAAAGACGTTTCTGAACTTCGTAGAAGATATATGCCCCTGGTGTCCCTGGGAAGGAACAATTGATCAGAAAAGGTGGCTCAGAGTTGGAGATTGTTTCAAAGACTATTATGAGGTTCTTGGTCCTGAGAAAATTCCAGTCACTGCCTTCAGTTATTGGTCTCTTACTAATGACATCCTTAGAACTTCCCCGGAATGACTGGACCTTCAGCACTTTGTCATGGAGGGAGAGCATTCACTGACAGAAAGTTCGTTGAGGGAGCTTGCCTCTCTCCTGTCACCCGCTGACCTTATCTCAGGAGAGGAGTCAGTCTCTGGCATTAAGTCACCTTCCCTGCCAGTCATTATTAACATGGAGAGTCCCTTTGATCCTACCCCTCTAGACTCATCTCCACTGAAAAGATTATATCCAATGCCCCATCCAATACATTAGAATACCAACCCAATAGGCAACTTTATCCTTCTCTTCAAAACTTAGGCAATGGTGGTATTTTTTCCTCCAGAGGAGGAGGCAAAATCAGAGGAGGGAGCTGCCCGTTTTGAGTCAAAAGCGGCCACTATTACTCAGACAGAATTACTCAGAGCCCTTCAAGATTTAGAGACAGCATTTACAGAGCTGACACCCTCACATCGTCCCTGGCTTAAAGCTGCAGGCCAGGGTAAAACTCAAGACAAGAAGCATAAAGTTTTAGCCTTTCCTCTCTCCCGATGGAGTGGTTTTAAAGTCTCTAGAGGCCCCTCTACCCAAGGTACCCTAGAGGAGGAAGAAGATTTGGTTACAGACAGTGATTCTGAGGAAGAGGCAGAGTTTCACCCCGATTCACAGGAGCCAGGAGATACCTCCGCTCCCACAGTGGCTAGCTCTGTGCCCTGCACTATCCCTACCAGCCCCGAGATTTCAAAATATTAGAAAAGCTCAAAACAGTGGTATCAAATTATGGCCCTGTAGCCCCCTTCACATTGGCACTCTTAGAATCCTCTACTGAGGGATGGCTCATAAGAGTTTTCACAGCTCGCTGGAGCCACGCTCTCAGGCGGAGACTTTGTGCTTTGGAAATCAGAAATGGCTGAAGCCGCAAAAGAAATTGAAACTAAAAACCGTGTATGTCCAGATACCAGGTCATGGGCAGCAAAAAGATCCTTGGCGAACTGCCCTTTAATACTCTAGAGGCTCAGATGCTATTTTCTCCTGGTCTTTTGGCTCAAGTCTGTCAGGAGTGCCTGACAGCCTGGAAGAGATTGCCTCCTTAGTCTGCCTTTTCTTCCGCGCTCACTAAGGTGCTCCAGGGAGCTGATGAACCAAACAATTCTTTTGTCAGCCATTTGACCGAGACAGTGGAGCGCTTATTTGGTGTCCAAGAGCCTGAAAATCCCTTTATTAAACAGTTAGCATTTGAAAATGCCAATCCCACTTGCTAGGATATTCTTAAACACCACCGGTCAAAGCCTCTGGTGGAGTACTTACGCCTCTGAGCAGGGGCGGGAACAAGCCACATGATTGTTTAGCTATCGGAGCTGCTCTTCAAAGGGTGGGCTTAAATAATTCTCAAAAAAAAAAAGGGCTTTAACTGCAAACAAGTCATTTGATGTGAGAATGCCCCCACCCTCACCAAAGTAAAAGACCTCCAATTGAGGGACAGAGGAATGCTCCCCCATAAGGGCTCCGCCTTTGATGGTTGCCAGAAAGACTCATAAAGACCATTAACCCATCTATGTCCAGGATGGAGCCGCCATATCCTCTTGAGACTCATCTCTTTTTCTCTTCCAAATGCTGCTCCAGAAAAAGATCCTTATAATCCTGCTGTTGGCAAAGGTGACCTCCATCACTCACTACCCCAAGCCCAAGTACCCTAATAATTTGCTTACCATTTTATTACCCTCCATTTTAGGACCACTAGTAGGACTGTTTTTGATTATCTCTTTTGGCCCTTGGGCTCTTAATAGATTTGCAGGTTTCATAAGTGACAAATAGATGCTTTATCAGCTAAACCCACATAGATTCATTATCATAGATTGGCTATGGAGGGTCAGGAAGCACAGGATGAAGACACTAACTCATCTGGGGTACTCCCCCATCCCATCTCCACCCAACCCAAGAAAGGGCATTTCTGCCCCAGGACCAAATAAGGGGAGGCTTCCCAGGCCCTCTGCCTTCTTGGTGGCAGAGCTCCTTCTACTTTGCTAAGGGATGTGAAATGAAACACTGCAAGGGGATGCTTTTGTCATAAGTACAAAGCTCCTGGGCCCACTGAGGGACAAGCCTGACTACATGGATGATTGATGGAGATCATCTGTGTTTTTTCTTCTGATGTCATTTGTGGGATCCCTGATTAGTATTTTGCCTTTGGTTACACTGGGACCCATGATTTTTCAACAAGCTCATGGCTTTTATTAGACAACAAATCGAGACCATTTGGGCTAGGCCGATGCAGGTCCACTGTCATTGCGTTGAGATAAATAATCTAGGTGTGTTCTTTGCTATCAACCACCTCCCCTGTGAGCTGAACTGGACAGTCAATGACGGGTAAGAGAGCAACATTCTCTGACCATTTGAGGCCTAAGACAGGAGGGCCGCCATAAGCTGCTGCCTTATCCAATGACGGGCCTAGAGAAATAAGAATGGCTTGCTCCAACCTAAGACAGACGCAGTTCCCGAGGGGCTCTCTCATGGCTTGAAGTCCTGCCCAGGGCCATCTGGCCTGCCTATGTCTTTCTTTGCCTGAGCTAGCTGTTTTTCACTTCAAGGGCCCTTGTATCCAAGCAACATATGTGGCAGTTAGCACCAGCCAAGAATATTGGAGGTCAGGTCTCTATCCATGCCCTAGCAAAGAGCTTTTACCACCACAGTCCTTCTAAGTAAAGAAATTGGGGGAGATGTTGGGGGAAGCCTCAAGATGGTGGAAGCAGCCTTCATGTTAAAAAGCAATTCTATTTTAGCCTTATGTTAGAACAGGAGCAATAGCCTTATGTTAGATCAAAGCAGCCATACCTAAGCCTTCACTGCAGTTCTGCTTGAATTCAATAGATAGAATAAATCTGGTTGTCAGGTCACTTAGCACCAGTGGTCAGGCACTGGTCATCAGGTCACTAAGCAACCCACTCTACTGTTCCCCCCACTGGCCAATTTATCCAGCCAACATTCTGATCATTGAGCCAGGTCCATTCCTTTGTGGTTACCTAACCCCTCCCTTGCTTCTTGCTTCTACCAGTATATCTTCTGCTTGAGAAAATTGTCAGTTTGATCAGACTTCTTGACTTGCTGTCTGTTCTTTGCGTCTATTGTCCCCTATATTCTCCTAGGTGGACTCCAGAGCCTGGTTGACTGCCCTGCAGGAAAGGGTACAATATGATCAAATAATCTTCATTCCAGGGACACAAGGCTGGTTCAATATATGAAAATCTATTAATGTAATCCAGGATATAAACAAATTCAAAGGAAAAAAATCACATGATTATCTTCTTAGATGCAGAAAAAGCATTTGGCAAAATACAACATCCTTTCATGTTAAAAGTATTGGAGAGATCAGGAATTCAAGGCCTATACCTTAATATAATAAAAAGCAATATACCTCAAGCCAATAGCCAGCATCAAGCTAAATGGAGAGAAACTTGAAGTAATCCCACTAAAATTTGGGACAAGACAAGGATGCCAATTCTCCCCATATCTGTTCAATATAGTACTCAAAAGTGTTACCTAGAACAGTAAGACAACAAAAAGAGATAAAGATACAACTTAGCAAAGAAGAAATAAAGGTATCCCTATTTGCAGATGTAATGATAGTATATATAAGTGACCCCAAAAATTCTTCCAGAGAACTTCTCCAGTTGATAAACAATTTTGGCAAAGGATATAAAATTTACATTCAGGATCAGAGGTGAGGAGGCCACAACACCTGCCCCAGTACCTAGAGTAACTAGGTACCTCAGCATCCGGGGACACAGGAACTCCTGCCCAGCCAGGGGCAAGGATACTTTCTGGTCTGAACCAGTGCCCTGAGCAGACCTTGGTTATTGGCTCCACACCAAGTACCACAACACCCAGATGAAGCCAGACTCCCAGGGGCTCTAACACACCCAGGATCAGAGGTGCTCTGTTTTGTCCAGGATCATAGGATTACAGGATCAGAAGATCACAGGATCAGAGGATCACTCACAGAGAAAACTCAACTCCCAGGAGATCAGACAGAACCAGGATCTCAGGAGAGATAGACTACAGTCAGAGACAGCAAGGGCAGGTAACACTAGAGATAACCAGATGGTGAGAAGTTACACAGAACAAAGCAACAGAACATAGGCACAAGAACATAGGCACAAGAACATAAGCAACAGAAACTAAAGCTATTTGGCATCATTGGAACCCAGTTCTCCCACTACAGCAAATACTGGACATTCCAACACACCTAAAAAGCAAGATTTGAATTTAAAATCATATCTTATGGTGATAGAGGACTTTAAGAAGGATAGGTAAACAAGTAGAAGCCCTTAAAGAGGAAACACAAAAGTCCCTTAAAGAATTACCGGAAAACACAACCAAACAGATGAAGGAATTGAACAAAACCATCTAGGATCTAAAAATGAAAATAGAAACAATAAAGAAATGACAAAGGGAGACAACCCCCGAGATAGAAAACCTAGGAAAGAGATCAGGAGTCATAGATGTAAGTATCACCAACAAAATACAAGAGATTGAAGAGAAAATCTTAGGGACAGAAGATACCATAGAAAACATTGACACAATAATCAAAGAAAATGCAAAAATGCAAAAAGCTCCTAACAAAAACATCCAGGAAATCCAGGACACTATGAGAAGACCAAGGCTAAGGATAACTCGTATAGAAGAGAATGAAGATTCCCAACTTAAAGGGCCAGTAAATATCTTCAACAAAATTATAGAAGAAAACTTCCCTAACCTAAAGAAAGAGATACCCATGAAATACAAGAAGCCTACAGAACTCCAAATAGACTGGATCAGAAAAGGAACACCTTCTGTCACATAATAATCAAAACAACAAATTCAGAAAACAAAGAATATTAAAAGCAGTAAGGGAAAATGGTTATGTAACTGATAAAGGCAGACCTATTAGAATTACACCAGACTTCTCACCAGAGACTGAGAAAGCCAGAAGATCTTGGGCAGATGTCATACAGACCCTAAGAGAAAACAAATGCCCGCCCAGACTACTATATTCGGCAAAATTCAATTACCATAGATAGAGAAAACAAGATATACTGTGAGAAAACAAAATTTACACAATATTGTCACATAAACCCAGCCCTACGAAGATAGGAATATTCCTATAATATGGAAATAGATGGAAAACTCCAACACAAGGAGGGAAACTACACCCTAGAAAAAGCAAGAAAGAAATACGCCCAAGAGGAGTAGACAGCAGGAAATAATCAAACTCTGAGCTGAAATCAACCAAGTAGAAACAAAAAGAACTATACAAAGAGTCAAAAAAAAAAAAAAAAAAAAAAAAACCAGGAGCTGGTTCTTTGAAAAAAATCAACAAGATAGATAAACCCTTAGCTGCACTAACTGGAGGGCACAGAGACAGTATTCAAATTAACACAATCAGAAATGAAAAGGGAGACATAACAATGAAACTGAAGAAAGTAAAAAAAAAATTATCAGATGCTACTACAAAAGCCTATACTGAACAAAACTAGAAAATCTGGAGGAAATGGAGAATTTTCTAGACAGATACCAGGTACTAAATTTAAATCAGGATCAGAAAAACCATCTAAACAGTCCCATAACCCCAAAAGCAATTGAAGCAGTCATTAAAAGTCTCCCAACCAAAAAGGCTCAGAACCGGATGGGTTTCGTCCAGAATATTCTATCAGAGCTTCAAAGAAGACCTAATATAAATACTCTTCAAACTATTCCACAAGATAGAAATGGATTTTTTTCCCATGGGTAGTGGAACCATGGAAAAACCACACAAAGGCCCAACAAAGAAAAAGGACTTCAGACCAATTTCCCTTATGAATATAGATGCAAAAATACTCAATAAAGTTCTTGCAAACTGACTCCATCAAAGAACACATCAAAATGATCATCAATCATGATCAAGTAGGCTTCATTCAGGGGATGCAGGGATGGTTCACTATACAGAAATCCACCAATGTCATCCGCTATATAAACATACTCAAAGGAAAAAAAAACATGATCATCTCATTATATGCTGAGAAAGCATTTGACAAAATTTAACACCCCTTCATGATAAAATTCTTGGAAAGCTCAGGAATTCAATGTCCATACCTTAATATAATAAAAGTAATATATAGCAAGCAAATAGCCAATATCAAACTAAATGGAGAGAAACTTGAAATAATCCCACTATAATTGGGGACAAGACAAGGATGCCCACTCTCCCCATATCTATTCAGTGTAAAGCTGAAAGTGCTACCTAGAACAATAAGACAACAAAAAGAGATAAAGGAGATAAAAATTGGTAAAGAAGAAATAAATGTATCATTATTTGTAGATGGTGTGATAGTATACTTACATGACCCCAAAATTTTCACCAGAGAATTCCTAAACCTGGTAAACAACTTCAAAAAAGTGGCTGGATATAAAATTAACTCAAACAAATCAGTAGCCTTCCTCTTCTCAAAGGATAAACAGGCTGAGAAAGAAATTTGGGAAACTACACCCTTCCTTGTAGTCACAAGATTAATAAAGTAAAAAATGGCCATCTTGCCAAAAGCAATCTGCAGATTCAATGCAATCCCCAGCAAAATTCCAACTCAATTCTTTGTAGAGCTAGAAAGAGAAATTTGCAAATTCATTTGGAATAACAAAAAACCCAGGATAGCAAAACTATTCTCAACAATAAAATACTTCTGGGGGAATCACCATCCCATATATTTATCAGATGTTTATTTAGGGGGAATTTTCTAAACAGAATGGCTTACACTCTAAGATCAATAATTGATAAATGGGACCTCATGAAACTGGAAAGCTTCTGTAAGGCAAAAGATATAGTCAATAAGAGAAATCTTCAACCTACAGATTGGAAAACAATATTCACTTAACCTCACTTCCAATAGAGGGCTAATATCCAAAATATATAAATAACTCAAGAAGCTAATCACCAAAACACCAAACAACCCAATCAAAAAATGGGGTATAGAACTATATTAAGAATTCACAATGGAGGAATCTCAAATGACTGAGAAGCACCTAAAGAAATGTTCAAAATTGCTATTGATCAGAGAAATGAAAATCAAAGCGACCCTGAGATTCCACTTTACCAACCATAATGGCTAAGATCAAAGCCACAGGTTACAACACATGTTGGTGAGGATGGGGAGCGATAATTGCTTGTGAGATTGCAAACTGTTACAGGCACTCTGGGAATCAATTTGGAGGTTCCTCAGAAAATTGGAAATAGATCTATCTATAAGACCTAGACATACCACTTTTGGAAATATGTCACAGGGGCACATGTTCCACTATGTTCATAGCAGCTTTATTTATGATAACCAGAAGCTGGAAACAATCCAGATGTCCCACTACAGAGAAAGGGATACAGAAAATGTGGTTCATTTACACAATGGAATACTACTCAGCTATTAAGAATGAGGACATCCTGAGTTTTGTAGGCAAATGGATGGAACTTGAAAATATCATCCTGAGTGAGGTAACTCAGACCCAAAAAGACATGCATGGTATATCCTCACTAATAAGTGGCTATTACCACCACACCAAAAAACAAAAAACAAACAAAAAAACCCCAAAACCCCCCAAAAAACCAACAAAAAACAAAACAAACAAACAAACAAAAAAAAAACAAACAAAAAAAACCCCCAAACCAAGTACAGAATACCCAAGATACAGTTCACAGAACTCAAAAATGAGAACAAGCTGAAGGGCCCAAATGAGGACGCCTCAGTCCCACTTGGGAGGGAGAAAAAAGCAACCACAAGGGGGGAGGTAGGAAGAGACCTGAGAGGGAAAAGTGACAAGGGTTGGGGGAGAAAGGGGAGCATGATCTAGTATTGTGTGGGGGAAAAGGACTGAAACCCTGAGGGCCAGCAGAAAGAATGGAAACAGCCAACCTCAGGAGGAAGGAGGTTGGGAGGACCCTCCAGAATGTACCAGAGACCTGGGAGGTGAGACTCTCAGGACTCAAATGGGGGAGAGGGGTAGATGAAATCCTTTACATTGGGGAGAGGGAACTTGCGAGCCCACTTCCAGCAGAATACAAGGCCTCAAGTAAAGGGATGGGGTTGCTATCCCACAGTCAAAGCTCTGGCCCATAATTGTTCCTGTCTGAAAGAACTGCAGGGATGGAAATGGAGAGGAGCCTGAGGAAAAGAAAGTTCAGTGACAGGACCAAAGTGGGCTCCAGCTCAAGGGGAGGCCCTAAGACCTAACACCGTTACTGCAGGTGTGGGGTGTTCACAAAAAGGGACCAACCATGACTGTCCTTCAAAAGACCCAATAAGCAACTGACAGAGTCAGATGCAGATATGTGCACCCAACCAATGCACAGAAGCTGCTGCCCCTGAGGTTGAATTAGGGAAAAGCTGGAGGAAGCTGAGGAAGGCAACCCGTAAGAGGACCAACAGTCTCAACTAGCCTGGACCCCAATATCTCTTAGACATTGGACCACGAACCAGGCAATATATACCAGCTAAGATGAGGCCTCCAACACGTATACAGCAGAGGACTGCTGGGTCTGTGTTCAGTCAGAGAAGATGCACCTAACTCTCAAGACACTGGAGGCCCTAGGATGTTTAGAGGTCTGGTTGGGTGGGTGGGGTGGGGACATCCTGTGGAGATAGGGGTCGGGGATTTGGGGAGGGAGGTATGGCATGTGGAACAGTTGGGCTGTGGATCAGGAGGGGAATAAAATCTGGAGTGTAAAAATAAATAAAAAAATTAAAAAAGAATGTAAGATGACACAGATACAGAATTAGACATGGATTATAATGTCATGTGGGATTTTATAACACACCACGAGAAGTGTAGATTTTATTTTGTTTGTAATGGGTAAATGTTTGTTTTGATTTTGACATTGTCAAATTTGCTTGTTTTGGTAGTTAGTGGTACATTGACATAAAATGAAAGGTACCAGTAAAACAGGAAGCCCAGGACATTGTGGGCTGTGCTAAGGTGAGATAAGAAAGATGAAAGATTGCAAATAATGGAGAAGGATTGCTTTTGAGAACAGAACCAACAGAATTTCTCTGCTACCTTGTAAGATGGGTAAAATTTTGGAAAACCTGATAAAAAAAATTATTTCCTCAGTCCCCAAAACAGAATCTAACAGAAGAAAACAGAATCCAAAAGTTCTACAACTAAATACTTTAGTGTCTATATATTTCATAAAATTTATAAGTATAAAACAGACATTTAGTTTATTGTGGCTTTCATTGTTACCACTTCTAATATGTTGTGTATATTTAAATAGTTATTATAACAATTAAATAGCAAAATTCTAACTGAAAAGAAAAATTATCCTCTAATAATTGTACATACTTTAAAATGTATATCAAATTCTGTCAGCCTATCTAAATATTCCCCTTTTCATATCTCCATAAAGAAATAAAATGATATTCCTACTTGAGTCATATTATTCGAAATCCAATTTTTAATAGTATTTAAAACTTGAGAAGCCTTATCATCTGCTCAGAAAGAGATAACAAGCTATGCAAAAAGATGTTAATTTTCATTTTTGCCTTTTATGTGACACTGCCTTGGAAGGAGTAAGACTGGAGTTAAGTCAAGCGATATTATCCTATTATCTGCTGACTGGCCCAGGGTAGGGTTCTTTCTATTGCTTCTGTTTATTAAGAGAGGGAGAGCCTGAGCAAACCTTTACTGGCCAGGACAGAAGAGGAGTCATGACTGGCTCTTCTCTGCCACCAGGGCATTTCTCTTCAACCTGCTATTCCACTGAATCTTTAATGGTTCTTATTTGTTCTTTGTGCATTAAAAGAAAACAGTGTTTGCCCTTACTTCATGGTCTTGTAAATGCTCTCTGGATTAATTATGGCTTGTAAATTTCTCTGAGCTCTCTCAAGGAAGGTAGACATAGTTATTCTGCTGAAGGGTTTCTCTGAATGCTGAGTGGAAGATTATGCAAACTCACCCCAGTGTCGTGTGAAAAATTTTGCAATGCTGATTATGTATCCTTGGGGAACAAATTAAGTTTGTCAAATGCCTGGCGTATCAATCTCAAATCCACACATTATATTTGACTGTGGCCTGTGTTTCATTACGGGAGAGGTGAGGCCTTTTCTCCCACAGGAATTAGAGTCCTTTGCAGTTGTCGTGCTGGCACAGAAGAGACTGAGAAGACAGAGGATTTTGTGCTTCTTGTCAAAAAGACTTGCTGATGCCTAATTTTTGTGGATAGATTTTAAAACTGCTAAATGAAATGTTAGCATGCAGCAGACATTATTCTGTTTGAAAGTCAGGTTAGGCCGAGCATTGCCTGGTAAGTTTTACAGGAGAACTCAGAGCCATTCTTCCATGCCTGAGACTCTACCCGTTAGAATACCTTAAGGCTGGTGATTTTCCTGAAACAGAAAGGGATGAAAAGATAAATCCGAAAGGCAATGCGTTCAAGGCTACAAATCTTTTTGTGTTTTCGTTTTTTAAAAAAATGTAATTTCAGCAAGATAAAACCAATACTGAATGACAAATTAGCGGCTGGAGAAGTAGGCAGGGGCTGTAAAGAGTTAAGTCAGAGAAGAGGATATGTAACTAAATATGTAGCAGAGTTGAAAGGTTTCTGGTGATCACAGTAAAGCAAATTAAAATTAGAAATGAGCTACCATTTTATGTTCAATAGAGGCAAAGGAAAGAGTGATCATACCAGATCCTAGGCATTGCTGGTTCAGAAATGCTGGGGGGAAAAGGAGCCTGACTTTCTCCATTCTAGCAGCAGCAGCAGCAGCAGCAGCAACAACACAACAACGACAACAACAAAGAAGCAAGGATTCAGCCTGCAGAGGAGAGCAAAGTGAATCTTACCTCCATTTCCTGTACTCAGTATAAATAACACTAGTAGTAAGAACAAATAAGAAATATAGAGGCAGTATTGGAGAAAAATTGGAACGAATTTTGGTAACTCCACATAAAGTGAAAAGTGTGAGCCGTCCACCGAACCCTTTCTGTCCTTTTGCTACACTGAGATTGGTTGACCCTTCCAGGCTTTCTGGTAGCCTTTGCAGCCTTGTACGGCAAACGTTGCCCATGAAGTCTGAGTGGCTGTGACGTGGGCCACTTACAGCGACCAGAGCAATGTTCACGTTAGTCATTTTGCCACCGGTTTGGCGTAAGCAGCAGTTCGGAACCAGCCATGAGAAGGATAAATTTAAGGAAAAACGATCTTGAACTTTCCCTCTTTTGGTCATTGCAGGCTTCAGAATTTTTTTTTTTTTTTTGTGGTAATGTAGACTTGATTATGTTAATATATAGTAAGGACCCATTATTAAAATAGCTTTGATCTAAGGAGAAGGGAATTTTTTGCATGGGAAAGAGATGTTATATATTAGTTTTAAGGAAATAAATTTAGGAGCTGAAGAAATGGCTAAAAGGCTAAGAGCACACGCTGCTCTTGCAGAGGACCTGAGTTCAGTTCCTGGCACCCAAGGCTGGTGGCTCACAACCACATGTGACTTCACTTTGAGGGGTTCTAGGACCATTTTAGCCTCTGAGGACATTTGTACGCTCATGTGCACATGTACATACAAATACACACAATAAAAATAAAAATAATTAGCTTTGTAAAAGAAAATAATTCTAGATGCATATTCTCTAGTTCATGTGGAGGAGAGAGATAGACCAACCAGAGGTCAAGCAAATAAAGAACAAATCAAACTGAAACCCTCAAGGCAAGCCTCACACGGTGTGGAAATAGAATGTACATGGGCCATCTTCGTCAAGCTCTAGGACTATAATTTTTACTTGACTCCATAACCCATTTTGTTTTTTTTTTTTGTTTGACCCGTCAGCTGGACATTCTGCCAGCATCTCTTACAATGAAAGTTGCCCCTCTTCAAGGTGAAACAGCAATAGTGTTCAACAAATATTTCTGAATACCTATAAATGTTCAAGACGTGATGGATGCTGAGTGAGAATGTTCCGTGAAGTCCACTGTCACTCGATAGCACATGATGAACAAGGAAATGTGAAGGGATCATTCTAATGAAGTGTGTTAAATGCATCGACACAGGTATGCACATAGAAGTGACAAAGATTACAAGGAAGGCCCTGTTCTCATTAGCTTCAGGTTTCAACTTGTGTGCTAGCTTGCTTCTGTTAACAAAACCACCAGACATGCCTGGGAAGAGGGAATCTTAGCTGAGAAATTTTCTTTATCAGATTGCCCGAGGGGCATGGCTTTGGGGCATTTTCTTGATTAAGGGCAGCTGTAATAAGGCCCAGCCCACTGTGGGCAGTTGGGTCTGGGGTGTGATATGAGCCACTGTTAGCGGCACTAATCAGTGCTCTTCTCTTATCTCTGTCTCAGTTCCTGACACTGATGCTTGCCTTGAGTTCTTGTCCTGACTTCCCTAGATAATGCACTATAAGCTTTCAGATGAATTAAGCCCTTTCCTTCCCAAGTTGCTTTTGGTCATGGTGTTTATCACAGCAACAGGCCCTAACTAGGACAACTTGTCACAGTCCAGCATCACGTGAGGGAGTCTGAATTAAGGGATTTTCCAGTCACAGTTTGTCTAGTGGATGGGTATGTAGCACACTCTCTTGATTGATGATTGATATGGGAGTGTCCAGCCCATTATGGAAAAAACATTATTAAGTACGTAACCTGGGCTGGGCAAGAAAGCCAGATGACCAGATGCTAGGAGGAAGCCAGAGCAAGCAGTCTTCCTCTACTGTTTCTGTTCCAAGTTTCTGCCTCATGATCTTGCCCTGGCTTCTGGGGTGATCAACTTGTCCCACAGCCAGTCTCTTTAATGGCACTCGTTCTAGTCAATATGCAGCTAGAGATGTTGTTTTTAATGCTTATCAGAGGATGAACAAAATTTGGACATCTCTTCACATGCACATCTTTTCTGTACATAACATTGCTTCCTAAAGAACCTGTCCAAATTATTTTGCCTGTTCTTAATTTGACTGTCAGTACTGTTAGTTTGGAAAAGTCCCTTTGCATATATATTCTAAATTTTAATCAGTCATGTTTTTGCGAATACTTTCTGATGAGCAGAATTTTGAAATCTTTGTAAATTTTTTTTAAAATTTATATTTAATGTTCCTTTGTGGGGCTCTGGTGCCTGGTGTTTTCCATGGAGATTTCTGGCCTGGCTAGGTGCATGGGTTCAAGCAAAGGGAAGAGAACTCAGGCAGGGAGGAGGAACAGCTTTCGCTGCCCCTGCTGCTGGTCCTTCTCCTTTTTACCACTGTCACTTCGGTTGTTCAGCCAGGCTGAGTCAGCAGGAGACTGAGTAGATGGTGAGGGGTTCAGGGGAGCTTCTGGGGGTGATTTCAGGGTTTCAGATCTCTTCGCCAAGTGGCAGTGTTACAGGTCTTATGACAGAAGCTCTCAGACAATGGACTAATTCCTGCATACCTTTAATCCTTCTGAACATGATTCTTAAATACAGTTTTTGGATGGGTCAGTGTCTGACAGCAGGTACTTTCTATTGGTTTGGCCTGAGAGCTTGGGAAGACCTCATCTACATATTTGGGGGTGTGGTCCTGCTTCTATCTTGAGCCTACATGACTTATGGTCACATCCTCACCTGTGAGGCTTGAGGCATTGCCCTATGTGACTGATCTGTCTACCCGGGACTGTGAGGACTGCAGCTACCAGAAAAGACCCTGATCTGCTGGGAGACTGGGAATGCACCTGCAGTTCCTAAGGGTCCCCCGAGGATTTGACCTATCGAGACCAGGAATCAGGGTACCTTTCAAACAGCCCTCAGACCCTCCATTCCTTAATTCTGTTAGGAATCCCTTCCAGGTCTCACTTATTTCTGGATATGATTCTGGTTTGCTGTGTGTTTTTTCTTAGAGGGAGGTGCACTAACTTCTATTTACTACAGATAACACCAGTGACAAACGAAATGAGTGATTTAACCAGAGTACTGTTTGGTGAGCCAGTCAGTTTGTGTATCTAACTCGAAGAGCACCACTGAAGGTTACTTATACTAATATGAGGGACTCAAAGGTGGTTTTTCTCATCATGGGGTGGGGGGCAAGTGGAGAGAGCAGCACCTGTGCCTCTGTCAGCATGGCCTCCAGGTGGCTCACACAGGGGTGTCTCCTCTTCCAGAAAGTTGCTAACTGCTTTTCTTACCAAGGAGAGGGCACTTGTGAATCTTATAACTTTAGGAACTTCCTGCACCTTATAGATTTTCTTAGCTTCCTAAGCCTTGTGAACCTCTGACCTTCAGCAGGGAATAATTCAATTATAAGAAAATGGAAACACATGGTTCTATATATTTATCTTCTTCGGGACTCAGCCAACATGAAACCACTTTAATTACTATAGTTTCATATAGTAAGAATTATAGTCATACTGTGTCTTCTTATCAGCTCGTTACCTTTAAGAATTGCGGTTTTATTGTAGATTGTTTGTATTTCTATAAAAATTTTAGTACCTGCTTGCAAATTTCTATCAAGAATGTATTTGGCTGTTGACAGGAATTGTATTGAATCTATCGATCAATATGGGGATGGATGGCATTTTTTGATAACTTTGTGTCTTATGTGTGTTTCATCTCACCTATTTGTTTTCCAGTTTCTCAAAGCAATATTCTGACATTTCTACATAGTGGGCTTCTATGTCTCCTGTTAAACGTATGTCAAGTATTTTAGACTTTTTTGTGCTTCTGCAAAATGTATTAGTTAAAGATTTTTTTTCTACCTCTTGTGCTTGTCATTCCTAGAAACAAATAGAATTGCCTTTTAAATAGTGTCAAGGTCAATTCTAGGACTTGGTTGAATTTATGTAGTAGATTTAATAGTTTTTTAGAAGCAAAATCCTTTGACCTTAATAGATATATTTATTGCATTCCAAATAAAAACAGTTTTATTTGTTTATCTCTCAATCTTTGTGTATTCCTTTTAATTTTTGTACCTGATAGTGAACACTGATACAATGTTGAATTTCCATACTGAGAGCAGATATTCTTATCTTTATCTGTGACTTTAGAAACAAGTATTTATTGTTTTACCATGGAGCATGATGGTAACTATAGATGTTTTGTGTAGACATTAATCAGATAGAAGCTTCGTTGACTTCTAGTTTTCTGAGTGACTTTTGAAAACAAGAAGTAGCATTGGATTTTGGCTAACTATTCCATTGTGTTTATTGAGATAATTATATAGCTTTTCCTTGGATTATCTCCCTTTTCTGATATAGGAAGTTCTTAAGTATCTTCTGGTTGCTTTGTTGTTTCATCAGTGGTCTCCCCATGTCTGTGTGTGAGGGATTTTAGACTGCAGCTTTTCTGCAAAGCTCTTCTCAGGCTGAACTTCAGGTTCTCATAGGTTCTAAAATAAGTTGAAAGATGTTCTTTCCCCTTTAATTTTTTAAAAAGTACATGGAAATGTTTTTTTCTTTATTGATTAATCAAATTTACCAGTATAGACTACCAGCTAGTATATTTTAAATTATGTTTTAATTTCTTTAAATTATGTGTTAACAGGATACCTGTTCCCTCTTGCTTTAAGTATGTTCTGTATTTCAGGGAGCTTGTTGAGTATGTTTCCTTAGGAGATTGAACCCAGGGACTCACATATGAGCTACACATTCCATAACCCTGTTATATTGTTAAAATAAAATACATACTTATTGTCTGCTTTCATTATTGATATTGGTACTATGTTCTTGATATTTCTTTCTTTTTTATTAGAGTTTTAAGAATTGTTCTGGAACTCACTATGTAGACAAGGTTGATCTTGGATTAAAATTTTGTACTACCAGTCCAGCTTACATTAAGTGTTAACTTAAAATTTTAATTGATATATAATAATTGCACATATGTGTGGGGTACAGTGTGGTAATTCAGGACACATGGACTATGTGTAGGTATCAGACAGAGGCACTTGGCATTCCCAGCTCCTTATACATTTTATCTATTTGCTATAGCTTCCAGATTTTCAACATGTTTAGTGGGTTATTTAAACTGTTGTTATCCTGTTGTTCTATAGAAGAAGAAGCTGTCGTCTTTCTACTTAACTGTGTTTTGAAATCCATTATCCAAACCTTCTTAGTCCTTCCAAACCATTTTAATTAAAAAAATATTCTTCTTTCATCCAATAACCATGACCATAGTTTCCCCTCCCTCCATTTCTCCTAGCTTCTTCTCCTAAATCCATTCCTTTCCACTTCCCTTCAGAGAAGACCAGGCTTCGCAGGGTATCTGCTGAACACAGCATAACAAGGACAATAAGATCAGACATAAACTTAGTCTGGAATTGGCATCCCAGTCAGAGAAAAAGTGTCCCAGGAGCAGGCAAAAAAGCTAGGGACAGTCCCCTGTTCCCATTGTTAAAGTCCCGCAAGAACACCAAATGACACAACTATGGCCTATACACAGAGGACCTAGGTTGGACCATACAGACTATATGCTGCTTCAGTCTCTGTGAACACCTATAAGCCCTGCTTCGTTGACTCGCTGGGCTGTGTTCTCATGTTGTCCTTGACCATTATGGTTCCTACAATCATTCCTCCCCCTCTTCCACAGGGTTTCTTGAGTTCTTCTTAATATTTGGCTGTGGGTCTCTACATCTGCTCTTATCAGTTGCTACATAAAGTCTCTTTTCTGATATAGGCACTGATCCCTATGAGTAGAGCAAAATGTCATTAGAAATCATTTCATTGACTTTTTTTTTTTTTATTAACTTGAGTATTTCTTATATACATTTCGAGTGTTATTCCCTTTCCCGGTTTCCGGGCAAACATCCCCCTCCCCCCTCCCCTTCCTTATGGGTGTTCCCCTCCCAACCCTCCCCCCATTGCCGCCCTCCCCCCATAGACTAGTTCACTGGGGGTTCAGTCTTAGCAGGACCCAGGGCTTCCCCTTCCACTGGTGCTCTTACTAGGATATTCATTGCTACCTATGGGGTCAGAGTCCAGGGTCAGTCCATGTATAGTCTTTAGGTAGTGGCTTAGTCCCTGGAAGCTCTGGTTGCTTGGCATTGTTGTACTTTTGGGGTCTCGAGCCCCTTCAAGCTCTTCCAGTTCTTTCTCTGATTCCTTCAATAGGGGACCTATTCTCAGTTCAGTGGTTTGCTGCTGGCATTCGCCTCTGTATTTGCTGTATTCTGGCTGTGTCTCTCAGGAGAGATCTACATCCGGCTCCTGTCGGTCTGCACTTCTTTGCTTCATCCATCTTGTCTAATTGGGAGGCTGTATATGTATGGGCCACATGTGGGGCAGGCTCTGAATGGGTGTTCCTTCAGTCTCTGTTTTAATCTTTGCCTCTCCCTTCCCTGCCAAGGGTATTCTTTTTCCTCATTTAAAGAAGGAGTGAAGCATTCACATTTTGATCATACGTCTTGAGTTTCGTTTGTTCTAGGGATCTAGGGTAATTCAAGCATTTGGGCTAATAGCCACTTATCAATGAGTGCATACCATGTATGTCTTTCTGTGATTGGGTTAGCTCACTCAGGATGATATTTTCCAGTTCCAACCATTTGCCTACGAATTTCATAAACTCGTTGTTTTTGATAGCTGAGTAATATTCCATTGTGTAGATGTACCACATTTTCTGTATCCATTCCTCTGTTGAAGGGAATCTGGGTTCTTTCCATTTTCTGGCTATTATAAATAAGGCTGCGATGAACATAGTGGAGCACGTGTCTCTTTTATATGTTGAGGCATCTTTTGGGTATATGCCCAAGAGAGGTATAGCTGGATCCTCAGGCAGTTCAATGTCCAATTTTCTGAGGAACCTCCAGACTGATTTCCAGAATGGTTGTACCAGTCTGCAATCCCACCAACAATGGAGGAGTGTTCCTCTTTCTCCACATCCTCGCCAGCATCTGCTGTCACCTGAGTTTTTGATCTTAGCCAATCGCACTGGTGTGAGGTGAAATCTCAGGGTTGTTTTGATTTGCATTTCCCTTATGACTAAAGATGTTGAACATTTCTTTAGGTGTTTCTCCGCCATTCGGCATTCCTCAGCTGTGAATTCTTTGTTTAGCTCTGAACCCCATTTTTTAATAGGGTTATTTGTTTCCCTGCGGTCTAACGTCTTGAGTTCTTTGTATATTTTGGATATAAGGCCTCTATCTGTTGTAGGATTGGTAAAGATCTTTTCCCAATCTGTTGGTTGCCGTTTTGTCCTAACCACAGTGTCCTTTGCCTTACAGAAGCTTTGCAGTTTTATGAGATCCCATTTGTCGATTCTTGATCTTAGAGCATAAGCCATTGGTGTTTTGTTCAGGAAATTTTTTCCAGTGCCCATGTGTTCCAGATGCTTCCCTAGTTTTTCTTCTATTAGTTTGAGTGTGTCTGGTTTGATGTGGAGGTCCTTGATCCACTTGGACTTAAGCTTTGTACAGGGTGATAAGCATGGATCGATCTGCATTCTTCTACATGTTGACCTCCAGTTGAACCAGCACCATTTGCTGAAAATGCTATCTTTTTTCCATTGGATGGTTTTGGCTCCTTTGTCAAAAATCAAGTGCCCATAGGTGTGTGGGTTCATTTCTGGGTCTTCAATTCTATTCCATTGGTCTATCTGTCTGTCTCTGTACCAATACCATGCAGTTTTTATCACTATTGCTCTGTAATACTGCTTGAGTTCAGGGATAGTGATTCCCCCTAAAGTCCTTTTATTGTTGAGGATAGCTTTAGCTATCCTGGGTTTTTTGTTATTCCAGATGAATTTGCAAATTGTTCTGTCTAACTCTTTGAAGAATTGGATTGGTATTTTGATGGGGATTGCATTGAATCTGTAGATTGCTTTTGGTAAAATGGCCATTTTTACTATATTAATCCTGCCAATCCATGAGCATGGGAGATCTTTCCATCTTCTGAGGTCTTCTTCAATTTCTTTCCTCAGTGTCTTGAAGTTCTTATTGTACAGATCTTTTACTTGCTTGGTTAAAGTCACACCGAGGTACTTTATATTATTTGGGTCTATTATGAAGGGTGTCGTTTCCCTAATTTCTTTCTCGGCTTGTTTCTCTTTTGTATAGAGGAAGGCAACTGATTTATTTGAGTTAATTTTATACCCAGCCACTTTGCTGAAGTTGTTTATCAGCTTTAGTAGTTCTCTGGTGGAACTTTTGGGATCACTTAAATATATTATCATGTCATCTGCAAATAGTGATATTTTGACCTCTTCTTTTCCGATCTGTATCCCTTTGATCTCCTTTTGTTGTCTGATTGCTCTGGCTAGAACTTCAAGAACTATATTGAATAAGTAGGGAGAGAGTGGGCAGCCTTGTCTAGTCCCTGATTTTAGTGGGATTGCTTCAAGTTTCTCTCCATTTAGTTTAATGTTAGCAACTGGTTTGCTGTATATGGCTTTTACTATGTTTAGGTATGGGCCTTGAATTCCTATTCTTTCCAGTATCATGAAGGGGTGTTGAATTTTGTCAAATGCTTTCTCAGCATCTAATGAAATGATCATGTGGTTCTGTTCTTTCAGTTTGTTTATATAATGGATCACGTTGATGGTTTTCCGTATATTAAACCATCCCTGCATGCCTGGGATGAAGCCTACTTGATCATGGTGGATGATTGTTTTGATGTGCTCTTGAATTCGGTTTGCCAGAATTTTATTGAGTATTTTTGCGTCAATATTCATAAGGGAAATTGGTCTGAAGTACTCTTTCTTTGTTGTGTCTTTGTGTGGTTTAGGTATAAGAGTAATTGTGGCTTCATAGAAGGAATTCGGTAGGGCTCCATCTGTTTCAATTTTGTGGAATAGTTTGGATAATATTGGTATGAGGTCTTCTATGAAGGTTTGATAGAATTCTGCACTAAACCCGTCTGGACCTGGGCTCTTTTTGGTTGGGAGACCTTTAATGACTGCTTCTATTTCCTTAGGAGTTATGGGGTTGTTTAACTGGTTTATCTGTTCCTGATTTAACTTCGATACCTGGTATCTGTCTAGGAAATTGTCCATTTCCTGAAGATTTTCAAATTTTGTTGCATAAAGGCTTTTATAGTAAGATCTGATGATTTTTTGAATTTCCTCTGAATCTGTAGTTATGTCTCCCTTTTCATTTCTGATTTTGTTAATTTGGACGCACTCTCTGTGTCCTCTCGTTAGTCTGGCTAAGGGTTTATCTATCTTGTTGATTTTCTCAAAGAACCAACTTTTGGTTCTGTTGATTCTTTCTATGGTCCTTTTTGTTTCTACCTGGTTGATTTCAGCTCTGAGTTTGATTATTTCCTGCCTTCTACTCCTCCTGGGTGTATTTGCTTCTTTTTGTTCTAGAGCTTTTAGGTGTGCTGTCAAGCTGCTGACATATGCTCTTTCCTGTTTCTTTCTGCAGGCACTCAGCGCTATGAGTTTTCCTCTTAGTACAGCTTTCATTGTGTCCCATAAGTTTGGGTATGTTGTACCTTCATTTTCATTAAATTCTAAAAAGTTTTTAATTTCTTTCTTTATTTCTTCCTTGACCAGGTTATCATTGAGTAGAGCATTGTTCAATTTCCACGTATATGTGGGCATTCTTCCCTTATTGTTATTGAAGACCAGTTTTAGGCTGTGGTCGTCCGATAGCACGCATGGGATTATTTCTATCTTTCTGTACCTGTTGAGGCCCGTTTTTTGACCAATTATATGGTTTTGGAGAAAGTACCATGAGGAGCTGAGAAGAAGGTATATCCTTTTGCTTTAGGATAGAATGTTCTATAAATATCTGTTAAGTCCATTTGGCTCATGACTTCTCTTAGTCTGTCGACATCACTGTTTAATTTCTGTTTCCATGATCTGTCCATTGATGAGAGTGGGGTGTTGAAATCTCCCACTATTATTGTGTGAGGTGCAATGTGTGTTTTGAGCTTTAGTAAGGTTTCTTTTACGTATGTAGGTGCCCTTGTATTTGGGGCATAGATATTTAGGATTGAGAGTTCATCTTGGTGGATTTTTCCTTTGATGAATATGAAGTGTCCTTCCTTATCTTTTTTGATGACTTTTAGTTGGAAATTGATTTTATTTGATATTAGAATGGCTACTCCAGCTTGCTTCTTCTGACCATTTGCTTGGAAAGTTGTTTTCCAGCCTTTCACTCTGAGGTAGTGTCTGTCTTTGTCTCTGAGGTGTGTTTACTGTAGGCAGCAGAATGCAGGGTCCTCGTTGCGTATCCAGTTTGTTAATCTATGTCTTTTTATTGGGGAGTTGAGGCCATTGATATTGAGAGATATTAAGGAATAGTGATTATTGTTTCCCTTTATATTCATATTTGGATGTGAGGTTATGTTTGTGTGCTTTCATTCTCTTTGTTTTGTTGCCAAGACGATTAGTTTCTTGCTTCTTCTAGGGTATAGCTTGCCTCCTTATGTTGGGCTTTACCATTTATTATCCTTTGTAGTGCAGATTTGTAGAAAGATATTGTGTAAATTTGGTTTTGTCATGGAATATCTTGGTTTCTCCATCAATGTTAATTGAGAGTTTTGCTGGATACAGTAACCTGGGCTGGCATTTGTGTTCTCTTAGGGTCTGTATGACATCAGTCCAGGATCTTCTGGCCTTCATAGTTTCTGGCGAGAAGTCTGGTGTGATTCTGATAGGTCTCCCTTTATATGTTACTTGACCTTTTTCCCTTACTGCTTTTAATATTCTTTCTTTATTTTGTGTGTTTGGTGTTTTGACAATTATGTGACGGGAGGTGTTTCTTTTCTGGTCCAATCTATTTGGAGTTCTGTAGGCTTCTTGTATGTCTATGGGTATCTCTTTTTTTAGGTTAGGGAAGTTTTCTTCTATGATTTTGTTGAAGATATTTACTGGTCCTTTGAGCTGGGAGTCTTCACTCTCTTCTATACCTATTATCCTTAGGTTTGATCTTCTCATTGAGTCCTGGATTTCCTGTATGTTTTGGACCAGTAGCTTTTTCCGCTTTACATTATCTTTGACAGTTGAGTCAATGATTTCTATGGAATCTTCTGCTCCTGAGATTCTCTCTTCCATCTCTTGTATTCTGTTGGTGAAGCTTGTATCTACAGCTCCTTGTCTCTTCTTTTGGTTTTCTATATCCAGGGTTGTTTCCATGTGTTCTTTCTTGATTGCTTCTATTTCCATTTTTAATTCCTTCAACTGTTTGATTGTGTTTTCCTGGAATTCTTTCAGGGATTTTTGCAATTCCTCTCTGTAGGCTTCTACTTGTTTATTAATGTTTTCCTGTGTTTCCCTAAGTGTGTTCATGTCTTTCTTGAAGTCCTTCAGCATCATGATCAAATATGATTTTGAAAATAGATCTTGCTTTTCTGGTGTGTTTGGATATTCCATGTTTGTTTTGGTGGGAGAATTGGGCTCCGATGATGGCATGTTGTCTTGGTTTCTGTTGCTTGGGTTCCTGCGCTTGCCTCTCGCCATCAGATTATCTCTAGTGTTACTTTGTTCTGCTATTTCTGACCGTGGCTAGACTGTCCTATAAGCCTGTGTGTCAGGAGTGCTGTAGACCTGTTTTCCTCTCTTTCAGTCAGTTATGGGGACAGAGTGTTCTGCTTTCGGGCGTGTAGTTTTTCCTCTCTACAGGTCTTCAGCTGTTCCTGTGGGCCTGTGTCTTGAGTTCACCAGGCAGCTTTCTTGCAGCAGAAAATTTGGTCTTACTTGTGGTCCTGAGGCTCAAGTTCGCTCGTGGGGTGCTGCCCAGGGGCTCTCTGCAGCGGCAGCAACCAGGAAGACCTGTGCCGCCCCTTCCGGGAGCTTCAGTGCACCAGGGTTCCAGATGGTCTTTGGCTTTTTCCTCTGGCGTCCGAGATGTGTGTGCAGGGAGCAGTCTCTTCTGGTTTCCCAGGCTTGTCTGCCTCTCTGAAGGTTTAGCTCTCCCTCCCACGGGATTTGGGTGCAGAGAACTGTTTATCCGGTCTGTTTCCTTCAGGTTCCGGTGGTGTCTCAGTCAGGTGTCCTGCCGCTCCTGGGCCCTCCCCCACGGGAGCCCAGAGGCCTTATACAGTTTCCACTTGGGCCAGGGATGTGGGCAGGGGTGAGCAGTGTTGGTGGTCTCTTCCGCTCTGCAGCCTCAGGAGTGCCCACCTGACCAGGCGGTTGGGTCTCTCTCTCCGACTTTTTTTTTTTTTTTTACCAGCTGTCTTTGGTTTTATCCAGATTCTGGTTCCTGGACAGCCAAACAGTGTTGGGCATAGGATTCTTCTAATATTTTGGCCTCAAGTTAGACCAGTCATTGGCTGGCCACTCCCACAAGTTCTATGTCACAATTGTCCCAGTATATCTTGTAGGCAGGACAAAGTATACATAGGTCAAAAGTTATGTCACTGGGTTGGTTTTCAAGTCTCTCCAATGGAAGATTTGCCTGATTACGGAAGATGGTCAGTTCAGGTTCTGTATCCCCCATTACTAGGAGTCCCTGCTAGATCAACCTAGCAGATTCCAGGGAATTTCCATTGTACTAGTCCCACCATCCTTTCTGTAAATTACATTCTGCTCTGTTCTTTGGATTTGATGCTTTCCCATGCAGCACACAGCTGAGAACACTCAGTATTTGAGTTTTGTGCCTACTTTACTTCTGTTAACAAAATTGCCTGGTTCTGTTCATTTTGCTATACATGACAATACTTCTCTCTTGATGACTGAGAAAGTACCTCTTTGTGTAAATATTCTGTGTTCATTTTGCTATACATGACAATACTTCTCTCTTGATGACTGAGAAAGTACCTCTTTGTGTAAATATTCTGTCACTGTAATAAATGTTTGCTGTGTATTGTTATGGTTTGGAGATACAGGATTTTCTGAAGAGCTCATGTTCTAGAGGCTTGATAGTCAGTGGATGAATTCAGAAAGTGACTGCATCATAAGGACTCTAATTGTATCAGTGGGTTAGTGTATTTATGGAGTCACATGTTAATGACATTATTCAAAAGTGGTGGAGACTAGGTATTTTCTTGGAGGAAGCAGTTCACTATGGGCATGCCCTGTAAGGGTTTGTCTTATCTCTGTTTCTTTGTGTTAAGGTTTGATATCTTGCTAGAATTGTAATGCAAGTGTGGGCCCCCAAGACCTGGTTGCCCCAGAGAGGACAGAGTGTGCCCATAGACCCAAGTGAGAAGTGAGGCTATGTGATCTTGCTCCCATTTCTGATTTGTAAATAAAGATGCCTGCAGCCTATAGCTGAGCAGAATTGAGATATGTGGTGCTTGGTGTTCCCAGTCTGGAGGATGGAGGAAACCACAAGAAGAGGAAGAAGAGAGAAGAAAGACTCCATGAGTTAGGAGTTGAGAAACATGGCTCTGAGAGCTGGCAAACTGGAGTTAAGAGCAGTCTGAATGAAAAATAGTAAATAATAACTTGGGGTTATTGATAGGAAAGTAGATTCTAATAGCACAGAGAGTAGATGCCTAGCTCTTGTGCTGATTAAGACTTATTATAAATATAATGGTGAATGTCTTTTATCTAGGAACTAAATGGTGAAAGTGGGATAGAAACCCTGGATTGGGATTAAATTTATTCTACAACACTTTTCATTCTTTCCTTGCTTTGTGGTCACCATGATGTGAGCAGTGCTTTCCACAGTGACAATACAGCCTCTTTACAGGATTAATGCAAAGGTATGTGTACTAGCATATGCATTAACTCACATACAAGAATGAGTGCAAAGGTATGTGTACTAGCAGATGCATTAACTCACACACAAGAAGGAATGAGTGCAAAGGTATGTGTATTAGCATATGCATCAACTCACATACAAGAATGAGTACAAAGGTATGTGTACTATGCATTAACTCACACACAAGAAGGAATGAGTGCAAAGGTATGTGTACTAGCAGATGCATTAACTCACACACAAGAATGAGTGCAAAGGTATGTGTACTAGCAGATGCATTAACTCACACACAAGAAGGAATGAGTGCAAAGGTATGTGTACTAGCATATGCATTAACTCACACACAAGAATGAGTGCAAAGGTATGTGTACTAGCAGATGCATTAACTCACACACAAGAAAGAATGAGTGCAAAGGTATGTGTACTAGCATATGCATTAACTCACACACAAGAAGGAATGAGTGCAAAGGTATGTACTAGCATATACATCAACTCACACACAAGAATGAGTGCAAAGGTATGTGTACTAAGTGCATATGCATCAACTTACACACAAGAAGCTTTTGTTACAGCAAAACATTTAGCCAGGATCCAAATAGAGAAAAGAGGGCTCTGAAGTTCCACTCCGTTCTGATTCACTTAAAAACTCAGTTATCTAAGATTTCCCTATGTGGTACCTCCTGAATTGGTTCTACTAAACCAGTTCTCAATTATGCTCTGGACTAGGGGTACAGTCTTTAATGCAGAGACCTATGTGGAAGATTTAGCCAAATGTGGCTGTTTACAGGCCTCTTTTCTTTATCCACTCAGATACTCTTTATTTTTGCTGCTTTTCAAACTACAAGGAAGTACTAATTTTACATTTTGAGTAGGGCTCCATATGTATAGTATTAGACTTTTATATATTATAAAAGCTTTTTAAAAGGATGAATATGCATGTATTAAGTGTATGTTTGTGAGCTTGTGCACACACATTCATGCATGTAGTTCTTAGAGACACAGAATTTGCCTTCTGATCTTGACTGGAAATCTTGTTGTTTTTCAAACTCTAAGCGAGAGATAATAATATCTTCCTGATAGACTTATTGCTAGTCTTAAATAACATAAGACATGTAGAGTGCTTGGCAAGGTGCCTGGCATATAAAACGTCTCAGTAAACATCATGAAACACATTCCTGTGAAATAGAGTCACTTACTCTAGTCCTGCAGAGTAGCAGAAAACGAAAGCATAAAGAAATAAAAATCGCGTCCAGTTCTGAAAGCTGCATTTGTGGTGGTTAATTTTGTGCAGGTACATAAAGCATAGGATAGAGATGAGTTCTTGCTTTGTCCTCTTAGTGAATGAAAAAATATTCCTTTTGACAATTGTAGAGTGTTATCCCCTGAGTACTGCAGGATGTCTTGACCAGAGCAGATGTGACTGTAAGAACTCCCAAGACCGTGTCTATGGACTGTTCATGTTGCCTCATAAAATGAGGGGTGGAGAGAGTTATTAACCTCTACCCGAATGTCCAGGTGGTCCCTTCTACAACTCTCAGCAGCCTGTATGTGATTGTGCACTAAGAGCACATGATAGCCATATGGTCTCGGGGGTACCAGAATATATGGAAGGTAGAAGGTGACCTGAAGTGGGGAAGCCATCAGCTGTGACAAAGTCATCACCACACATTCTAGGGTAAGGCTTTTCCATGATGTGGTCAGTAAGTCCTTAACCTGTGTACTGGAGACAATTGCTCAGTAAACTCATGACTCTATTGAGATGTTCCTCAGTGAAATTGTGCTTTGTGGAGAGCGGAGTAAGCCCTGAATGAAGGGAATGAACGAAGTACTGACTGAACATGCTTCATCGACGTGAGCACAGCCATGTCAACTGCCCCAATGTCTTAGACCCATGGAACATGAAAGCCTTACCAAGGTCAGGTTCAGGGATTGGAAAAGCTTTCCTCTCTTGTCTGCTTATGAAGATATGCAGTGCATACAGAAAGCATCAACCACAGTTTCCTCTTCAGAATGGGTGTGGCCAGAGGCTACAGACACCTACCAAGTTTAGGTAAGCCTGACTCCTCCTTCAACTGCATACAAGAAACTCTCCTCAATTCAGATTTATAAATAAATAACAGCAGTGGGTGTTCTCCACCAGAAAGGAGGCAGCTTATCTAGTGCCAGTGTTTCTTTACACATGTTGGGGGTGTCTCTCCTTTCTTCACCACTTCTTGTTCTGGTTAGATCAGTCCCTAAGGTTGTACACAGCCTGGCATATGGAACCTGACAAAGTGGGAATCTAGGCACTCTGAAATTTCTTCTACAGGTCATTTTGCCTCCTGGGATTTTTGCATATCTCTGGAATTATTGCAGTGTGCGTCAGATTCTGTTCCAGTTTTGTGTTCTGACTGTAGACCAGTTATAGGCTTGGTTGGGGATGGATAAGTTTGCTTCTACTCACTCACCTCGCGTCATACCTCAGTCTTCACACACAATGCTTGGCATTAGAGAAAAGGTGATCTGAGATATTCTGTGTGATTTAAAAAAAAAGATTTCAAACCTTCATCCATGTAAATTACCATGTCTCCCAGCTTAGCCACATTTAGCTAGATTTCTTTGATGTGATGCCTCCAGAGATTAGGGATTTGAGGAAAGATTTCACCCTTATATTTTAATGTTCATTGTACACTGCTCATATGTACATTGTATATTGAGCTTCCAGAGTGCATCTTTGTGTGTGCATCTGTCTCTCTTTATTATTTTTCTATCTCTGGTTGAGCAATACTTTCATAGATGCATTGCTCGTCAATTCTTCCTTGTCACTGTGGATGACATCCCTCTTCTCCAGCATTAACTTCTTACTTAGTGATGGTCGTTGATATGAGGAGCCATACAGCTGCATACAGGTGGTGTAGGATGTCTTTACTTCTCTCAACGTACAATTATCACTGTGTTTGCTTTATAGCTGGCAGTGAGCCTGCCTCTCTTAGCAACTAAGTTGTCTTAATCACACAGATGCAATGTCTATAGTGTCTGTGTAGCAGTATTTCACATTTACTGTGTCTGGGGCTTGAGGAAGAAATGACACTTTACAGCAACAGGAAATGAGTTCTGCAGAACTGGCAGGAACTCAGCATTGTAGAAGAAAACCAAACGCAACAACTACTGAGAATTCAGATGCAAGAAGAAGAGAAATTTATCTGCTGAAATAGCTGAACTAAGAAAAGAACCTTTAAGGGGGTAAAAGGAAAATGGAGAAATAATAAGACGAATGCATCTTCTGAACATGTCTTCCTTAGGGCAGCAAGAGTAGAACAGGAGGACAATCAGAGTTCTACGTTCCATTTTTTTTAAAGACTTCATTTTTCCCAGAACAACCTTTTTTCCTTTATAACACTATGTTCAAAACATAACTTTTGCTCTTAATATTTTTATATATGTAGCAAGTGTCCTCAGAGATGTGAGAGCACAGATGTTATTGATCTTGAGAGCATCTTCCGAAGCCTACAGGTTTAATGCCTTAGTGCACGGATGCTGCAGAGGGCTGTACATGACCTGAAGGACTAAGTATCCATCCAATGTCCCCTCACCTTGAGTCAAAATAATGCCCGGCTGCTTAAGCAGCTATCTTTGCCAGTTTGGTTGATTTTCTGAATGATGACAGACATTTATTTTTATCTGGTCTTACTTAATTTTTGCTGAAGAATTAGTTTGTACAAAGTTTGCCTAAACAAGCTCCACTTCCTGAAGCTATGATTACACATCAATATATCTCCAGTGTGATGATCTTGAAGGGATTCATGACAAGATTCATAGGGAGAAGGAAAATCGTCAAGAAAAACGCCAGACCTTCTGAGAATTACAGACTACTTAGAAGGAGGTCCCTAGCACCTTGCAGTAGATGTGTAGAACCAAGAAATGACAGAACTACAGACTGTCTATAGTGTGCTTAAATTCATTCTGAGAACAGGGAGTGTAAAAGAAGGAGGGAGGTGGTGGAAAAAAATCTTTTGAAAGACAGTGAGAAAGGATTTGGGGGCATGAGCTGTATTCTTCATTCTATGCAGTGTAAGACTCTTAAAAAAGAACAAAAAGTTTAAAAGGAAGTTTCCTCTCTGATAACAGCAAATAATTATTCTGGAAAACTGGGGTTTACAGCTTGCAGTGTTATAAAAATCAAAATAAAATCTGAGGTGCCACAAAGTTTAACTGATAGAAATTTGAGAATTCTCAGTTGGTGGGAACTGCACTGTGAGGATGAATGTCAGCACAGAGCAGCGGCAGAGCACTGAAGGGTGATTACAGCAGGGTAGGGAACTGGATTTAGAGCCTGAATATTCAGGTTGGGATGAAAGCCTTACCAATTTCAAACTCTATATTCACTTTAGAAAAGCTAATTAGTATATTAGAGTCTTAGTTTCACCCAGCATACATGCGATGTCTATCATACCTTTCAAGGTTGACTGTCAACTCCATTAGGAATAATGGCCACTTGACTTTGGCAACTTCTTTTTTCTTTCCTGCTGATATTATAATTCCTCCTGAATTCATGATACACACTGCAAGCCACTGTGGTAATTACTTCTTCACATGTGCTCAACACCTCTTTTTCTGTTCTTCAAATGCATTTGGCAGACTCAGTATTCCCACAACCCCCAGTCTCCACATGCATTGCACTCGCACTCAAGAATCTGAAGAGAGCTGAAACATGAAAATCAGAGTGGCTTCACAACCAGCATTGCTAAGGAGATGTTGAGCACTCCATGCTAAAAATTTACCTGAAGGAGAAGTGTTGGAGCCCTGTATCTTCCTTTATCCTTCCTTGTTTTCTTCTTTCTCTGATTCTGTTTCATTTTCCTTATCCCCTGTATCTCTGTCTCTGTCTCTCTGTGTCTCTGTCTCTGTCTCTGTCTGTGTCTCTGTCTCTCTCTCTCTCTCTTTCTCTCTCTCTCTGTGTGTGTGTGCATGTATCTATCTTTGTTCATATTATTTAGTTGTTTGAGGATATCTAAGTTTTATCTTAAAATCTATGAGTAATTTTAAAAACAATCTCACTTTGCTCTGAGTTCATGCTTCTTAGCGTGAGAGGACCCCCCTCCCATGGGATGTAGACCTTCAGCTTTCTGTCACTGGAACAAGATGTCTGAAATAATTTAAAATAATTAACTTCAAAAGAGGGGGAGTTTCTGTTGGCTCACAGTATGGAAATTTTTCTTAATGGTGAGGTGGTTTATGCTCTTCAGCCTGTGAGATATATACAAAACAATATATTCTGATGGGACCATGTGGGAGGTCTGTCCACCTTGGTGTAATGATTCATTCCCATAACCCGAGAACCTAGGAGATAGTGGGAATAACCATGATTTCAAGGCCAGGTGGGGTTATAAGGCAAGCCCTGTTATAAATAAATGCATATTGACACACGTATATATTCTGAATCAGTACTGAAGTCATTTAAAATTCAGCAAGTTATACATTGATACTAAGGAGAAGGTTATATAATATAATACATGTTCCTCAAGCAAAGAATGGCTACAGAAAGCATGGTTAATTTACACAGTGGAATACTACTCAGCAATTAAAAACAAGGGCATCATGAATTCTGTAGACAAATGGATGGAACTAGAAAATATCTTGAGTGAGGTAACCCAGATCCAAAAGGACATGCATGGTATGTACTCACTGTTAAGCAGATATTAGCCATAAATATAGAATACCCATGATACATCCCACATATCCAAAGATGTTAAACAAGAAGGTGGGTTCAATCAAGGATGTTTGAATCTCACTTAGAAGGGGAAACAAAATAGTCATGAGCAGAGAAGGGAGGGAGGAACCTGGGTATAAAAAGAGAGGGAGAAGAGCATGTGGGGACCTGATCAGGTGTGGGGAGAGACAAGAGAGAAGCTGAGAGCAAGAGGAAAAGGAATGGAATTCTTCAGTTGCTGGTCAGTGTTACCAGGGCTGCAGAGAATCTCTAGGAAGTCCTCAATACCTGTGGTGAGAGAGGTTCCTAGGAATTGATGTGGGTGACCTTAGCTGAGATGTCTAGGGAACTTGGAACCTGAAGAGGCCCCCCTCCTGTAGCCAGGCAGGATTCCCAGTGGATGGATCAGAACACCAACTCACCAACAAAACTTTTGACCCCAAATTTGTCCTGTCTAAAAGAAATGCAGGGACAAAGATGGGGCAGAGACTGAATGGATGTCCAACCAATAACCAGCCCAATGGAAACTCATTCCATGGACAAGCACACAATTCCTGACTCTATTAATCATCTCTGTTATGCTTGTAGTCAGGAACCTAGCATAACTGTCATCTGAGTGGCTCTATCCAGCAGCTGATGAAAGCAGGTTCAGATACTCACAGCCAAACATTGGACAGACTTGAGGATCCCAATGGAAGAGTTGGGGGAAAGATTGAAAACTGTGAAGGGTAGATAGGCTCTTCACAGGAAGATAAAGAGAGTTAGCTAACCTTAACTTCTTGCAACTCTTAGAGACTGAGCCACCAACCAAAGAGCATATGTGGACTGGACTGAGGCCTCCAGCATTTAGATAGTAGACGTGCAGCTCAGTTTCCTAGTGATGTCCCAACAACTAGAGTGGAGACTCTCCCCTAAAGCCTGACTGTGGTATCTGTTCCCCAACAGGACTGGCTTATCTGGCCTCAGTAGAAAAGGATGCCCTTAATCCTGTAGATATTTGATGAATTAGGATGGGGGAATACCCAAAGAGAGCCCCACCATCTCAGAGAAGAAGGGGAGGGGGCATGGAAGGAGGGACACTGTGAGGGGGGACCAGGAGAAGGGTAGCATTTGGGACATAAATTGATAAATTAAAAAGAAAAGAAAAACAAGTGACAAGAAATAGGAACCATCCATTTTATATATAACACACATCACATCCTTCTTGCACAAGGTAATGATGAAATTGATGAGCTATTAATAGGAAATGTGCTAGAAGCTTTAGATTTTCATCAAAAACACCATGCTAACAACAGATATTTAAAGGAAAAGTTGTTTTTTTAAAGATGTATCACTTGGCAACAAGCCAAGAAAATTGTAAGGGAATGTTCTGCTTATTCTATATATAACTAAACTCCATTACCTGCAGGAAATAACCCTAAAAGTATCCGAGGAAATGAAATTTGCCAAATGGATATGTTTCATTTTGTGGAGTTTGGTAAACTAAAACATGTGTACCATACTGTAGACATATATTAAGGATTTCGATGGACAACTGCTTTAAGTTCTGAAAAGGCTGATTCTGTAATTATTCATTTATTAGAAGTTATGGCAATTATGAATTATCTGTACAAATTAAGACTGACAGTGCTCAGTAAAATGAAGCAAATTTTTACATGTTAGAATATAAAGCACATCGCAGATATACCACAAATCCTACAGGATGAGTAGTTGTGAAGAGATCCAATCATACTTTAAAAGAGGTGCTAAACAGACAGAAAGGGTAACAAAGTCCCTAGTGCTTTGCTACCCAGATTACATAGTGTTTTATTGATTTTAATTTCTTGAATCCTGATGAACAAAACCCAACTGCAGCTGAAAGATATTGGACTATGGAGACAACTGCTGCACTAAATCAGCCTGTTTATATTAAGAATGCTCTAACCTAAGAATATGTTAAGCTGGAGAAGATGTCTTGTATATGTTTATACATGAGAAAGGATATGATGACATGGGGAGACCTAGGGAGACTGTGGCTGCAGACTGGAAGAAATCAGCAGAACTGACAAGACAGGTAATGCATATGCTGATTCCTCTACTTGGGAACAGCTCTGAGCCCAGCTGAGATGTGAAAATGTCCCCATTCAGAGTTCAGCTATTCATGGCCAATACATGCCATCCTTTCATTATGGCATAGATGGAGATTTATATTGCAGTTTAGTTTTACAGCCCAAACTGGAATAAGGAAGACAAGTGTCTTCCACATGCTCAAAGAGCAAGACATCACCTCTAACCAATCACTGCACTTTGTTCTTTCCATACATATGTTATTGCAGAAATGTGTATCACTTGTCAGAGTTCATATGTTTACAAAACCTAAGGACCAGACACCAAGGAGGTGACCTGGACAAGAGTCACCCTTCAGGATGCTGAATTGTGAGATAGATTCATCCTAGCATCTAGCTTGATCCAGTCTCAGACTGCCTCAGTTGTTGTTTCATCAAAACTTGCTTCTTGGAGAGTTTCAAAGCAGCTAGCTCACCTGGTCTATCCTTAGAGACTGTTCCAATCAGAACTTCATTTAAACCTTCATTTTTTTATAGCATTTAGAGATGGGACAACAAATGTTGCAGCTGGTTTTCTTAATACTTGACTACGTCTCCAATTTCTTTTACTCCACTCCCACCCCAAACAAACAAACAAACAAACAAACAAACAAACAGCAACAACAAAACCATGTCCAAAGTCAGCAGGAAGCAATTTTAAGAAAATGACACCCTATCCTAGTAGGAGGGGTAGATAGTTCTTTGGTCCCTCAGTAGATTCTGGATGTTCGTTGTTGCTTAAGGGGATTGGTTGGAAGTGGTCAATGGTCTGGATTAGGAAGAAAACAAGGTATAGTAGGTTAGATGCAAGGATTTCTCTCTCTTTAGAGTTGAAAATAAGAACAAGGGAATATAAGCATAATATAGGAACACTAGGAATACAGGTAGACTATCGAATCTACTCTTAAACAAGAGAGCTACTACTAGTCAAAAATCCTACATTGATATAGATCTTCGTATATTGATACAAAACTAGTTATATCTGGTTACAACGTATTAGGTATATATTTCAACTCTTGTATAAAGTATTGTACCTATGCAACTCATTTAAAAAATGCAATGTTAGCTCTAGTCACTTATAAACTGCTATTACAATCTGTCCAGGATAATTAAGAAATGCAACTTAATAAGTAGTCAATCAAACTCATGGTCATGTCAGATATTAGTCTAGTTATTCACAGAAATATGCCTTCTAAGTTGAACAGATAGTAAATAGATAGAGACAAGCAATGTTTGTCTCAAGCAAAATCAGCTTTACAAATGCCTCCAGAACTTTAATCATGAAGGTATATTGAAATGTGTCAAATGAATTTTTGCATTTATTGAGAAGATTACATGATATCTGTTCTTAAATTTATTTATGTGATGTGTTATATTTATTGGTTTGCATATGCTGAACCAACATTGTACCGATGTGATGAAACCCACTCGGTTATGATATGTGATTTATTTTGCAAATTATTATTATTTTTTATTTACATTTTAAACGTTATCCCCTTTCCCGGTTTTCCCTCCAGAAACCTGAATCTCATCCCCCTCACCCTGCTTCTGTGAGAATGCTATGCCACCTATCCACCCATGCCCTCCCACCTCCCCGCACAGACATTTCCATACACTGGGGCTTCAAGCCTAAACAGGACCAAGGGCCTCTCCTCCCATTGATGCCCAACAAAGCCATCCTCTGCTACATATGTGGAGCAAACTACATGAAACTCAGAAAGAAGGAAGACCAAATTGTGGATGCTTCAGACCTTCTTTGAAGGGGAACAAAAATATTCATAGGAGGAAATATGGAGATGAAGTGTGGATCAGAGACTGAAGGAAAGGCCACCCGGAGACTGCCATATGTCCATCCTGTGTAGTCCCTGGGAGCTCCAGACGATCTGGTTGTTTGAGGTTGTTGTTCTCCTTATGCGGTTGCAAACCCCTTCAGCTACTTCAGTCCTTTCTCTAGCTCCTCCATTGGGGACCCCATTCTCCGTTCAATGGTTGGCTGCAAGCATCTGCCTCTCTATTTGTCATGCTCTGGCAGAGCCTCTCAGGAGACAGCTATACCAGGCTCCTGTCAGCATGCACTTCTTGGCATCCACAATACTGTCTGGGTTTGGTGTCTGTATATGAGATGAATCCTCAGGTAGGGCAGTCTCTGGGTGGCATTTCCTTCAGTCTCTGTTCCACACTTCGTCTCCATATTTCCTCCTATGAATATTTTTGTTCCCTTTCAAAGAAGGTCTGAAGCATCCACAATTTGGTTTTCCTTCTTTTTGAGTTTCATGTAGTTTGTGAATTGTATCTTGGGTAGTCCAAGCCTTTGGACTAATGTATGCTTATCAGTGAGTGCATACCACGTGTTTGTGTGTGTGTGTGTGTGTGTGTGTGTGTGTGTGTGCGCACGCGTGTGCGTGTGTTTATATAATTGGCTTACCTCACTAAGGATGACATTTTTTAAAAATTTTTATTAGATATATTTCTTTACTTACATTTCAAACTTTATTCCCTTTCCTGGTTTCCTGTCCATAAGCCCCATTCCCTCCCATCCCCCTCCCCCATATGAGTGTTATCCCTATACATTCCCCTTATTGCTCCCCACTATATATTCCCCTGCACTGGGGGTCCAACCTTGGCAAGATCAAGGGCGTCCTCTTCCCCTGGTGCCCCAATAAGGCTATTCTCTGCTACATATTCAGTTGGAGCCCTGGGTCAGTTCATGTATAGTCTTTCGGTAGTTTTTAGGCCCTGGAAGCTCTGGTTGGTTGGCGTTGTTGTTTTTATCTGGTTTAAAGCTCCTTCAATTCTTTCAATACTTCCTCTAATTACCCCCAAATGGGGTCCTAATCTCAGTTCAGTGGTTTGCTGCTAGCATTGACCTCTGTATTGGACATGCTCTGGATGTGTCTCTCAGGAGAGATCTATATCTGGTCCCTTTCAGTATGCATTTTCTAGCTTCATCAATCTTAAATAGTTTTGGTGGATATATATATATATATATATATATATATATATATATGGGCCACATGTGGGTCAGGCTCTGAATGGCCACTCCTTGAGTCGCTACTATAAATTTTGCTTCCATATCCCCTACTATGGATATTTTACCCCCTTTTAAGAAGAAGTGGGAGTATCTGCATTTCGGTCATCCTTCTTCTTGAGCTTGCTGTGGTCTGTGGATTGCATCTTGGGTAATTCAAGCTTTTTGGCTAATGTCCATTTATCAATGAGTGCATACCAAGTGTGTTTTCCTGTGATTGAGTAACCTCACTCAGGATAATATTTTCTAGTTCATTTCATTTGCCTGTGAATTTCATGAAGTCATTGTTTCTGATAGCTGAGTAGTACTCCATTGTGTAAATGTACCACATTATTTTAATCCATTCCTCTGTTGAAGGGCATCTGGGTTCTTTCCAGCTTCTGGCTGTTATAAGGCTGCTATGAACATAGTGGAGCATGTGCCTTTGTTGTATGTTGGAACATCTTTTGGGTATATGCCCAAGAGAGGTATACTGGGTCCCCAGGTAGTTCTAAATGTCCAATTTTCTGAGGAACCTCCAGACTGATTTCCAGAATGGTTGTACCAGTTGGCAATCCCACCAACAATGAAGGTATGTTCCTTTTTCTCCACATCCTTGCCTTAATCTGTTGTCACCTGTTTTTTTTGACCATAGCCATGCTGACTGGTGTGAGGTAGAATTTCAGAGTTATTTTGATTTGCATTTCCCTGATGACTAAAGACGTTGAACATTTCTTTAGGTGCTTCTTGGACATTTGATATTCCTTAGTTGAGAATTCTTTGTTTAGCTCTGTAACCCATTTTTAAAAAGGGTTACTTGATTCTCTGGAGTCTAACTTCTTGAATTATTTGTATATATTGGATATTAGCCCTCCATAGATGTAGGATTGGTAAAGATCTTTTCCCAATCTATTGGTTGCCGTTTTGTCCTATTGACAGTATCATTTGCAGTACAGAAGCTTTACAATTTTGTGAGGTCCTATTTGTCGATTCTTGATTTTAGAGCATAAACCATTGGTGGTCTGTTCAGGAAAATTACCCCTGTGCCCATGTTTTCAAGGCTCTTCCCCACTTTCTCTTCTATTAGTTTATGTGGAGGTTCTTGATCCACTTGTACTTGAGCTTTGTACAAGGAGATAAGAATGGATCAATTTGCATTCTTCTACATGCTGACCTCCAGTTAAACAAGCATCATTTGTTGAAAATGCTGTCTTTTTTCTCACTGGATGGTTTTAGCTCCTTTGTCAAAGATCAAGTGACCATAGGTGTGTGGGTTCATTTTTGGGTCTTCAGTTCTATTCCATTGATCTACCTGACTCTGTATCAATACTATATAGTGCTCAACACAATTGCTCTGTGATACAGCTGGAGGTTAGGAGTGATGATTCCCCTAGAAGTTCTTTAATTGTTGAGGATAGTTTGTGCTATCTTGGGTTTTTTGTTTTTCCAATTAATTTGCAAATTGCTCTTTCTACCTCTGTTAAGATTGGGTTGCACTGAATCTGTAGATTGCTTTCTGCACAATGGCCATTTTTACTATATTAATCCTGCCAGTCCATGAAAATGTGAGATTTTTCCATCTTCTGACATCTTCAATTTCTTTCTATAGATACTTGAAGTTCTTGTCATACACGTCTTTTACTTGCTTGTTAAAAGTCACGCCCAGGTATTTTATATTATGTGGGACTATTGTGAAGGGTGTCCTTTCACTAATTTCTTTCTCAGCTTGTTTATCCTTTGAATAGACGAAGGCTGCTGATTTGTTTGAGTTAGTTTTATACACAGCCACTTTGCTGTAGTTGTTTATCACACTTAGTAGTTCTCTGAACTTTTAGGATTACTTAAATATACTATCATATCATCTGCAAATAGTGATATTTTGACTTCTTCCTTTCCAATTTGTATCCCTTTGACCTCTTTTTGTTGTCTAATTGCTCTCGCTAGGACTTCAAATAATATATTGAATGGGTAGGGAAGGAGTGGCAGCCTTGTCTAGTCCCTGATTTTAGTGGGATTGCTTCAAGTTTCTCTCCATTTAGTTTGATGTTGGCTACTAGTTTGCTGTATATGTTTTACTATGTTTAGGTATGGGCCTTGCATTCCTAATGTTTGCAAGACTTTTATCATGAAGGGGTGTTGAATTTTGTCAAATGCTTTCTCAGCATCTAATGAGATGATCATGTGTTTTTTTCCTTTGAATTTGCTTATGTAGTGGATTACATTGATGGATTTCAACATATTGAACCATCCCTGCATCCCTGGGATGAAGCCGACTTGATCATAGTGGATGATTATTTTAATGTGTTTTTGGATTCAGTTTTTGAGACTTTTATTGAATATTTTTGTGTCAATATTTACAAGCAAAATTGGTCTGAAGTTCTCTTTCTTTGTTGGGCCTTTGTGTGGTTTAGGTATAAATGTAATCATGGCTTCATAGAAGGAATTGGGTAGTGCTACTTCTCTTTCTATTTTGTGGACTAGTTTGGAAAGTATTGGTATGAAGGTCTGATGAAGGTCTGATAGAATTCTGTACTAAACCCATCTGCTCCTGGGCTTTTTTTGGTTGGGAGACTTTTAATAACTTCTTCTATTTCTTTAGGAGTTATGGGATTGTTTGGAGGGTTTATCTGATTCTGATTTAACTTTGGTACCTGGTATCTGTCTAGAAAATTGTTCGTTTCCTCCAGATTTTCCAGTTTTGTTGAATATAGGCTTTTGTAGTAGGATCTGATGACTTTTTGAATTTCCTCATTTTCAGTTGTTATGTCTCCCTTTTCATTTCCGATTTTGTTAATTTGGATACTTTTTCTGTGACCTCTGGTTAGTCTGGCTAAGAGTTTATCTATCTTGTTGATTTTCTCAAGAACCAGCTTTTGGTTCTGTTGGTTCTTTGTATAGTCCTTTTTGTTTCTACTTGGTTGATTTTCAGCTCTGAGTTTGATTATTTCCTGCCTTCTACTCCTCCTGGGTCTATTTGCTTCTTTTTGTTCCAGGGCTTTTAGATGTGCTTTCAGGTGCTAATGTATGCTCTTCTGTTTCTTTTTGGAGGCACTCAGAGCTATGAGTTTTCCTCTTAGCATAGCTTTCATTCTGTCTCATAAGTTTCGGTATGTTGTGCCTTCAATTATATTAACTTCTAAAAAGTCTTTAATTTCCTTCTTTATTTCTTCCTTGACCAAGTTATCATTGAGTAGAGCATTGTCTAATTTCCATGTATATGTGGACTTTCTGTTGCTATTGTTGTTATTGAAGACCAGCCTTAGTCCATGGTGGTCTGATAGGATGCATGGGATTATTTCAATCTTCTTTTATCTGTTGAGGCATGTTTTGTGACAGATTATTTGGTCAATTTTGGAGAAAGTAGCACAACGTGCTGAGAAGAAGGTATATTCTTTTGTTTTAAGATGAAATGTTCTATAAATATCTGTGAAATTTATTTGGTTCATAACTTCTGTTAGTTTCACTGTGTCTGTGTTTAATTTCTGTTTCCATGATCTGTCTGTCCATTGATGAGAGTGGGGTGTTGAAAACTCCTACTATTGTTGTGTGAGGTGCAATGTGTTCTTTGAACTTTAGGAAGGTTTCTTTTATGAATGTAGGTGCCCTTGCATTTGGAGCATAGATATTTAGGATTGAGAGTTCATCT
Source organism: Rattus norvegicus (assembly GCF_021556685.1). NCBI lineage: Eukaryota > Metazoa > Chordata > Mammalia > Rodentia > Muridae > Rattus > Rattus norvegicus. The sequence goes on along the minus strand of NC_141541.1, from coordinate 16,286,702 downwards.
TGGTCAATTTTTCCTTTGTCGAATATGACGTGTCCTTCCTTGTCTTTTATAACTTTTGGTTGAAATTCGATTTTATTCAATATTAGAAAGTCTACTCCAGCTTGTCTCTTTGGACTATTTGCTTGGAAAGTTGTTTTCCAGCCTTCTCCTCTGAAGTAGGTCTGTGTTTGTCTCTGAGTTGTGTTCCTGTATGCAGCAAAATACGGGGTCCTCTTTCTGTATCCAGTCTGTTAGTTGGTGTCTTTTTATTGAGAAATTGAGTCCATTGATGTTGAGAGATATTAAGGCATAATGATTGTTGTTTCCTGTTATTTTTGTTGTTAGAGGTGGAATTATGTTTGTGTGTCTCTCTTTTTTTGGTTTCATTGCAAGGAGATTACTTTCTTGGTTTTTCTAGCATGTAGCTTCCTTCCTTGTGTTGGAACTTTCCATGCTTTGTAGGGATGGATTTGTAGAAAGATATCATGTAAATTTGGTTTTGTCATGGAATATCTTGGTTTCTCCATCCATGATAACAGAGTTTCGATGGGTATAGTAGCTTGGCCTGGCATTTGTTTTCTCTTAAGTTCTATATGATATCTGCACAGGTTCTTCTGGATTTCATAGTCTCTGGTGAGAAGTCTGATCTAATTCTGATAGGTCTGCCTTTATATGTTACTTGACCTATTCCCCTTATTGCTTTTAATATTCTTTCTTTGTTTTGGGCATTTGGTCTTTTGACTATTATGTTATGGGAGGGATTTCTTTTCTGGTTCAATCTATTTGGAGTTCTGTAGTTTTCTTTTTATGTTTATGGGCATCTCTTTCTTTAGGTTAAGAATGTTTTCTTCTATAATTTTATTGAAGATATTTACAGGCCCTTTAAGTTGAGAATCTTTGCTCTCTTCTATACCTATTATTCTTAGGTTTGATCTTCTTATTGTGTCCTGGATTTCCTGGATGTTTTGGGTTAGGAACTTTTTGTATTTTTACATTATATTTGACGGTTGTGTCGATGTTTTTTGTGGTATCTTTTGCTCCTTAAATTCTCTCTTCTATCTCTTGTATTCTGTTGGTGATGCTTGTATCTATGACTCCTAATCTCTTTCCTAGTTTTCTATCTCCAGGGTTTTCTCCCTTTGTGCTTTTTTTTATTTTATTGTTTCTATTACCATTTTTAAATCCTGCATGATTTTGTTCAATTCCTTCACCTGTTTGTGTTTTCCAGTAATTCTTTAAGGGATTTTTGTGTTTCCTCTTTAAGGGCTTCTACTTGTTTACCTGTGTTGTCTTGTATTTCTTTAAGTGAGTTATTTATGTCCTTCCTAAAGTCCTCTATCATCATCATGAGATGTGATTTTAAATCCAAGTATTGCTTTTCTGGTGAGTGTGGATGTCCTGTGTTTGCTTTGGTGGGAGAACTGTGTTCTGATGATGCCAAGTAGTCTTGGTTTCTGTTGTTTAGGTTCCTTTGCTTGCCTTTCGACATCAGGTTGTCTCTGTTGTTAGCTTGTTTTGCTGTCTCTTACAGCAGCTTGACCCTCCTATGTGTTAGCCCTGCTGTAGACTTTTTTTCTTTCAGCTGGATATGGGAGCAGAGAGCTGCTCCTTGGTTCGTGTGTCCTGAAGCCTCCAGGCAGTTTGCTTGGCACAGAATTGTTGGTCTTACCTCTGCCCTCAGGTGTGTAGGTGCTCCTGGTGACTGGCTTTCAGCTCTTGGTGCACGAAGAAGCCAGAAGAGTCCTGCCCCTAACTGCTCCTAGGTCTCTGTGTCCTGAAGGCACAGAGGGTACTAGGTGGTTTCCTCTTGGGCCAGTAATGTGAGCTGAAGTGGTGGTCTCCCCTGATGTCTCAGAATTGTCAGCACTTCTGAAGGTCCAGCTCTCTCTCCCACAGGATTTGGGTGCAGAAAGCTGTGGGACCAGTTCAGTTCAGTTCTGGGTGCGGGCAGAAACCAGCAGATTTCAGCCACTGACTGCTCCTATATTCCTGTATCCAGAGGCCCCTAAGCAGGTTCCTCTTGGGCCAGGAATGTAAGTAGAAGTGGCAGTCTCCCCTCAGGTCTCAGGATTGTCCTCGCTTCTGCTTCCTTATTGTCAAAGTATCTTCATCAGACAGCATCCTCAATTTGAGTATTTGTTTATCAGACATAGGTTCCTCACTTTAAGTCTGAGTTGATCAGATATAGTTTCCTCATTTTAAGTCTCAGTTGATCAGGTATAGCCTCCTCAAAATGGTTATGCAAGCAGGACCCACTGCTCTCCATGATTGCCACAGGCTTACTCACTGTGACTGTAGCTGTTTCTCTAGAGACATGATTACATGGTCCCAAATACCCAGGATAAATGGTCACATCTGGAGGACTGATAGAGACAAAAAGAAGAGAAGAAGGTTTTACCCCTCAAAAGCATATTGAGAGAGATATAGAATCATCCACAGGGATTTCAACCTGCATGATCCCAGCCTTGCCTGTCACTGACAAAGTGAACTAAATTTTGCTATGTGTATAGACAGCATAGAGAAAGCACTGTAAGCTTGTATCACTCGTGATCTAGGTAATAAGCATACAGGTCACCACATTTATCACAGGTCCTTGCCAAGAGGGAAGGGGTCTCCATGTCCTTACTGGAGTAGAGTCCTAACAGTGAAGCACTCACCTCCTGCAGATGCTGCATGGTCACTGCCACTGAAGAATGAATTTTGTGGCATTAATCTTGTGAGACAAATTGAGAAGTCATGGTATTAGATGTTCCTTAAAAACTTGATAGAATTATGCAGTGACTCTCTGTGATACAGGTTTTTATATGTGGGGAGACTTGTTTTCTTGTTTGTAATAGGTCTGTTGCAGTTTTTTGTTTCTTTTGGCTTTAATTTTGTTAAGTCATGTGCATTTAGAAGCTCATTGATTTCTTCTAGGTTTTATCTTTTTTTTTTAGTTTAATGCTTAAAGCATTCTCTAGTGATGTTCTGAATTTCACTGGAGTCAGTTGTGTCAGGAAGGTCCTGTCATGTCTATTGTGGGTCCAAAATGTCTCTGTGTTCATTCTCTAGGTTTGGAACATTTTCCACTATAACTTTTAAGAAATACTCTATTTCTTTTTGTGTTCATCTTAGTTCCTTTTCTAACATCTTTTTGTGCTTTCCATATGGGGTCCACCTCTGAAAGGAAGTCCTTGACTAGCTACCTATTCAGGCTGCCAAGGTCAGTGTATTTTATAGAGAAAGTGGGGATGTACATGGAGATTTAATAAGGCTTGTATCTGCCTAGGTATGCTACAGGTAAGAAGTCACTACCTAGCCCATTACTGAATGTGTACTATGAGTGAAATATTGTGGTGAACATATAGTAGTGTATAAATAAAAATCTTGGGAAAAAAATCCAATTTAGCTGGAAGATAAGATGAAACAATCCTTTGCACTTAAACATTCAAGAGATTATGCACCTTGATCCAAATGGGTAAAATCATGACTTTAGGGTTCAGAAGAGGAGTATATTTTGTTATGTTATCTGGGCATGTCAGATAAGGTTTGTGTACTCATGTCTCATACACTTGGAGACATCTTACATAATGCTCAATTCTATAGATTAAAGCTGATGCCTTTTAGAATTGTTTATGAAGTAGCTGACATGAGAGACAAAGAACCTGTAAGCAGCGATAAGACATGAAGGATTAGAACTCAGGATCCCATGAGCTGAAGAAGGCAAAGACTTATGAGAATCATCAAGTTAAAATAGAAACAGAAAGAAGGAAACAGACAGCTCTACAGATGGATGAACCATAAACGTGCTTTCAGGTGGTTGAGAGATATTGCTGATGTCTGTTTATAGCAAGCTAGGGTTTGAATAAATCAGGAGGGAAAAGTGATAATGGCCAAAACAGGAAAAGTAAACAAGTGTGCTCTTATTGTAAGTCAAGAGCTAATGTTCATACTGAGAAGATAATGTCATCCACTGAGAACTGACTTTTGTTATTTTTTCATAAGCCCAGAAATAACAACACTCACAGTCCATGCTAGCTCTGTAGCTGATTCTCTTTACTAGTTACTCTGTTCAGTAAGAGCTTGCAGGAAGGTGAGCTGATTGTTACCTATAGTGTGGTCTTCACCAGTCCTGGGATCCTTTTCATATAAAAAAATGATTGACATACATAGAGGCTCATGGGGCAGTTCATGTATTTGGGTCATTAAATATCTTGGTAGTAATTAAAGCTGTGTGAGAAAGAAGCTTGAAAAGTACTCAACACACATTTCCTGGGCAGAGACACCATAACTACAGTAACTCTTATAAAGGAAAACATTTAGTTGGGAGTTGCCTACAGTTCAGAGGTTTAGTCCGTTGTCGTGGTGAGAAGCATGGCGTATGTAGGCAGAGAAGGTGCTGGAGTTGAGTTTTACATCTGGATCTGCAGCAGGACACTGAGGCACACTAGGCTTAGCTTGAACATCAGAGAGATCCAAGTTGCTCCCTCAGAGATCCATTTCCTCCAACAAGGCCATGCCCCTACTCCAACAAGCTCTCTTGTGCTAAAAGTGTCATTCCTTATGGGCCAACCATTCAAACACACGAGTCTATGGAGCCATTTGTATTTAAACCGCATGAAGGGAGGATTGAGTTCTATGCTAACTGCTTAGATGGTTAGAGTTCTCAATAAACATAATAGAAGAAATCCAGTCTTGCTAGGAAGCTAAAAATTAGACATGTTAATGAAGGTACCAAAATGGTACAGGTATAAGCTGAAATTGGGCATGATTTTTGCTTTTTGTATCGTTCCATACCAAAAATCTAAGCCTTCTGAAAGATAGACACTCAAAATGAGTTTAGACATCCAGGGGATATGTTGGGAATGTGCTTGTGGAGGATGAAGAGAAGAAGGTAGCAGGAGCAGGCTCCTGACTCCAATATAGATCTGCAGGCTAAAATGGACAGAAGGGGTGGCTGGGTATGTGGTCACAGAGAAGCTTCCTTGCTCTGAATTTTGGATAGCTTCATGAGGAGCCTCCAGACCAGATCTCATTCTGCACCGAACAGCAAATTAACTCCTGCTCCAGTCTCGGCTGTTCACAGTCACTGGTGGGCAGCTGCCAGAGAAGCCATGGCAGTGGCTGTGCTGGAGCCTGGCCATCAACTAGGATTCCCACAGCAGACTCCTTTAGAGAGTCTAGGGCAAGTTCTTGCTATCTAGCTCAACATAAAAAAATCTCTGCTCTGAACTATGAATTAAAGTTTTCCCCAGTAAGAACTAGAGAGTTCTGACCTGTTTTGGTTGGTTCAAATCCTTTCTACTCCAAGCCTGATCTACCTGCTGCCAACTCTGGACTTTCTTCTTCTGTGTTTCATGCACTGATTGATATGAGAGACAGATTTGTGTGTGTGTGTGTGTGTGTGTGTGTGTGTGTGTGTGTATTTGTGTGTGTGTGTGTTTGATACTAGATACAGATTTGGTGTGTGTGCAATTGATACTAGAGACAGATTCATGTATGTGTACGTGTATGTTTATGTGTGATATTAGAGGCAGATTCATTTGTTGTTATGTATGTTTTGTGTGTGTGTATGTATGTGTGTGTGTGTGTGTGTGTGTGTGTGTGAGAGAGAGAGAGAGAGAGAGAGAGAGAGAGAGAGAGAGAGAGAGAGAGAGAGAGCTCTTGAAGCAGAATGAACTAGAAAACACTTTCCTTCTCCTCCAGGCTTCTAAGTGTTTTTCTTGATTTTTTTTTAACTGGAGTCTTTCTGTAGCCTATATATGGTAAGGTCCTGCAGTAAAAGGACTGAGGCTTTATCATTCTGAAATGTTTCCTTTGTAAGAATATATACAGCAGAAGCCCCTAAAGGCATAGATAGTTGCCAATACAGTGGCCACAGGTGGAGATTCAGATGTGTAGTGTAGAGTGTGGATACCATGCTTGGTTGGAAATGAGATAAGAGTCTCTGGCTGCCTCTCTACCTTTCCTTTTTGTCCGATGAACTTAGTACAAGTAGCAACATGACATTGGTTTGGTGATGTCATACTGGTTGAGAGAAACTATTTACATTGCTGTGGGGAAAGATATTGGCAGGTGCATATCCTGAATAAATAAAGAAGCTGGGAATTGCACATCTGGGCCAACTGTGAAGGAGACCTGCTGTTGTGGAAGCTGATTACCAGAGTGCTTGTGAGTCACTCAACCACTGGTGAGAGGAATGTATCTCGGACCATCGCCGTCTCTAAGCCACACCTCAGTTTCCTCCAGCTTTGCACGGTTTGTGTATGAATTACATTTCCTCCTGGTTAGGATTTTTTTTTTTTTTTTTTTTGGTGTGCGAAAAAAGGCTTGAGGAACACTGTGGTACAGTAATGGTAGGTTTGGTAAAACATCTTTCTACTGCAAGACTCAGTGGTCCATTAAATTATCTCCAGTTTACCGTGTGATGGTCTGGAAGACACAGATTCAGAAAGAAAGAAAGCATGTCCTCACATTTGAAGTACAATTGATCAAGCAGCCAGCCTGGAAAACTTCTAATCCAGACAATGAATGCTGACTCACGCAGAGTCTAGGCCATCAAATCCCAGAACATTTAAAAATTTCCCATTTCTATAGCTTTCAGGGAATCTGGTAAATTCTGCCCAGCAATATCATTTATCATGTACTAAGTGCTTATCACACTCTCATATACTAGAGATTAATGTTAACATAGCAAAATCCAGATGTAGGTTAGGTGGAATACAGATGCAGAAAGAGAGCCACAGAGAGTTTAAAATTAAGGTAAAATGTGGCACGGTTTATAAATTTTACATTAATATACAATATGTTATATAAAATTAAATATTTACAGTAGGCAACTGCTGTTCCATTGCCATAGCCATAGCAAATGAATGCTAGCAGAAGTATATGGACTATGGAATTTTGGTTTCCAATGTTTCATTACCATTACTTGGTACTGCAAAAGCACTGTGCTTCTTGCACATTACAACTGTCAGTGCTGTGATCATTTCCTTTCCAGGTGAATTGACTGACTCCCTAGTGTAGTGTTAAACACAATCTACTCTTTCCACAAACAATTCCTCCCTTCAACCTTAATTTGGCAATAATTTGTATAACTCTTGTTGAGTGCCTTGATACTGGACAATATTAGACTATTTTTTTTATTAACTTGAGTATTTCAAGTGTTATTCCCTTTCCCGGTTTCCGGGCAAACATTCCCCTCCCCCCCTTCCCCTTCTTTATTGGTGTTCCCCTCCCCATACTCCCCCCTCCTTGTCGCCCTCTCCCCAACAATCTAGTTCACTGGGGGTTCAGTCTTAGCAGGACCCAGGGCTTCCCCTTCCACTGGTGCTCTTACTAGGCTATTCATTGCTACCTATGAGGTCAGAGTCCAGGGTCAGTCCATGTATAGTCTTTGGGTACTGGCTTAGTCCCTGGAAGCTCTGGTTGCTTGGCATTGTTGTACATATGGGGTCTCAAGCCCCTTCAAGCCCTTCCAGTTCTTTCTCTGATTCCTTCAACGGGGGTCCTATTCTCAGTTCAGTGGTTTGCTGCTGGCATTCGCCTCTGTATTTGCTGTATTCTGGCTGTGTCTCTCAGGAGAGATCTACATCCGGCTCCTGTCAGCCTGCACTTCTTTGCTTCATCCATCTTGTCTTAATTGGGTGGCTGTATATGCATGGGCCACATGTGGGGCAGGCTCTGAATGGGTGTTCCTTCTGTGTCTGTTTTAATCTTTGCCTCTCTATTCCCTGCCAAGGGTATTCTTGTTCCCCTTTTAAAGAAGGAGTGAAGCATTCACATTTTGATCATCTGTCTTGAGTTTCATTTGTTCTAGGCATCTAGGGTATTTCAAGCATTGGGGCTAATAGCCACTTATCAATGAGTGCATACCATGTGTGTCTTTCTGTGATTGGGTTACCTCACTCAGGATGATATTTTCCAGTTCCGACCATTTGCCTACGAATTTCATAAGGTCATTGTTTTTGATAGCTGAGTAATATTCCATTGTGTAGATGTACCACATTTTCTGTATCCATTCCTCTGTTGAAGGGCATCTGGGTTCTTTCCAGCTTCTGGCTATTATAAATAAGGCTGCGATGAACATAGTGGAGCACGTGTCTTTCTTATATGTTGGGGCATCTTTTGGGTATATGCCCAAGAGAGGTATAGCTGGATCCTCAGGCAGTTCAATGTCCAATTTTCTGAGGAACCTCCAGACTGATTTCCAGAATGGTTGTACCAGTCTGCAATCCCACCAACAATGGAGGAGTGTTCCTCTTTCTCCACATCCTCGCCAGCATCTGCTGTCACCTGAGTTTTTGATCTTAGCCATTCTCACTGGTGTGAGGTGAAATCTCAGGGTTGTTTTGATTTGCATTTCCCTTATGACTAAAGATGTTGAACATTTCTTTAGGTGTTTCTCAGCCATTCGGCATTCCTCAGCTGTGAATTCTTTGTTTAGCTCTGAACCCCATTTTTAATAGGGTTATTTGTCTCCCTGCGGTCTAACGTCTTGAGTTCTTTGTATATTTTGGATATAAGGCCTCTATCAGTTGTAGGATTGGTAAAGATCTTTTCCCAATCTGTTGGTTGCCATTTTGTCCTAACCACAGTGTCCTTTGCCTTACAGAAGCTTTGCAGTTTTATGAGATCCCATTTGTTGATTCTTGATCTTAGAGCATAAGCCATTGGTGTTTTGTTCAGGAAATTTTTTCCAGTGCCCATGTGTTCCAGATGCTGCCCTTGTTTTTCTTCTATTAGTTTGAGTGTATCTGGTTTGATGTGGAGGTCCTTGATCCACTTGGACTTAAGCTTTGTACAGGGTGATAAGCATGGATCGCTCTGCATTCTTCTACATGTTGACCTCCAGTAGAACCAGCACCATTTGCTGAAAATGCTATCTTTTTTCCATTGGATGGTTTTGGCTCCTTTGTCAAAAATCAAGTGCCCATAGGTGTGTGGGTTCATTTCTGGGTCTTCAATTCTGTTCCATTGGTCTACCTGTCTGTCTCTGTACCAATACCATGCAGTTTTTATCACTATTGCTCTGCAATACTGCTTGAGTTCAGGGATAGTGATTCCCCTTGAAGTCCTTTTATTGTTGAGGATAATTTTAGCTATCCTGGGTTTTTGGTTATTCCAGATGAATTTGCAAATTGTTCTGTCTAACTCTTTGAAGAATTGGATTGGTATTTTGATGGGGATTGCATTGAATCTGTAGATCGCTTTTGGTAAAATGGCCACTTTTACTATATTAATCCTGCCAATCCATGAGCATGGGAGATCTTTCCATCTTCTGAGGTCTTCTTCAATTTCTTTCTTCAGAGTCTTGAAGTTCTTATTGTACAGATCTTTTACTTGCTTGGCTAAAGTCACACCGAGGTACTTTATATTATTTGGGTCTATTATGAAGGGTGTCGTTTCCCTAATTTCTTTCTCGGCTTGTTTCTCTTTTGTGTAGAGGAAGGCTACTGATTTATTTGAGTTTTATACCCAGCCACTTTGCTGAAGTTGTCTATCAGTTTTATTAGTTCTCTGGTGGAACTTTTGGGATCACTTAAATATACTATCATATCATCTGCAAAAAGTGATATTTTGACTTCTTCTTTTCCGATCTGTACCCCCTTGACCTCCTTTTGTTATCTGATTGCTCTGGCTAGAAGTTCAAGAACTATATTGAATAAGTAGGGAGAGAGTGGGCAGCCTTGTCTAGTCCCTGATTTTAGTGGGATTGCTTCAAGTTTCTCTCCATTTAGTTTAATGTTAGCAACTGGTTTGCTGTATATGGCTTTTTCTATGTTTAGGTATGGGCCTTGAATTCCTATTCTTTCCAGGACTTTTATCATGAAGGGGTGTTGAATTTTGTCAAATTCTTTCTCAGCATCTAATGAAATGACCATGTGGTTTTGTTCTTTCAGTTTGTTTATATAATGGATCACGTTGATGGTTTTCTGTATATTAAACCATCCCTGCATGCCTGGGATGAAGCCTACTTGATCATGGTGGATGATTGTTTTGATGTGCTCTTGGATTCGGTTTGCCAGAATTTTATTGAGTATTTTTGCATCGATATTCATAAGGGAAATTGGTCTGAAGTTCTCTTTCTTTGTTGGATCTTTGTGTGGTTTAGGTATAAGAGTAATTGTGGCTTCACAGAAGGAATTCGGTAGTGCTCCATCTGTTTCAATTTTGTGGAATAGTTTGGATAGTATTGGTATGAGGTCTTCTATGAAGGTCTGATAGAATTCTGCACTAAACTCGTCTGGACCTTGGCTCCTTTTGGTTGGGAGACCTTTAATGACTGCTTCTATTTCCTTAGGAGTTATGGGGTTCTTTAACTGGTTTATCTGTTCCTGATTTAACTTTGGTACCTGGTATCTGTCTAGGAAATTGTCCATTTCCTGCAGATTTTCAAGTTTTGTTGAATAAAGGCTTTTATAGTAAGATCTGATGATTTTTTTGAATTTCCTCTGAATCTGTAGTTATGTCTCCCTTTTCATTTCTGATTTTGTTAATTTGGATACACTCTCTGTGTCCTCTCATTAGTCTGGCTAAGGGTTTATGTATCTTGTTGATTTTCTCAAAGAACCAACTTTTGGTTCTGTTGATTCTTTCTATCATCCTTTTTGTTTCTACTTGGTTGATTTCAGCTCTGATTTTGATTATTTCCTGCCTTCTACTCCTCCTGGGTGTATTTGCTTCTTTCTGTTCTAGAGCTTTTAGGTGTGCTGTCAAGCTGCTGACATATGCTCTTTCCTGTTTCTTTCTGCAGGCATTCAGCGCTATGAGTTTTCCTCTTAGCACAGCTTTCATTGTGTCCCATAAGTTTGGGTATGTTGTACCTTCATTTTCATTAAATTCTAAAAAGTCTTTAATTTCTTTCTTTATTTCTTCCTTGACCAGGTTATCATTGAGTAGAGCATTGTTCAATTTCCATGTATATGTGGGCATTCTTCCCTTATTGTTATTGAAGACCAGTTTTAGGCCGTGGTGGTCCGATAGCATGCATGGGATTATTTCTATCTTTCTGTACCTGTTGAGGCCCGTTTTTTGACCAATTATATGGTCAATTTTGAGAAAGTAACATGAGGAGCTGAGAAGAAGGTATATCCTTTTGCTTTAGGGTAGAATGTTCTATAAATATCTGTTAAGTCCATTTGGCTCATGACTTCTCTTAGTCTGTCTATGTCTCTGTTTAATTTCTGTTTCCATGATCTGTCCATTGATGAGAGTGGGGTGTTGAAGTCTCCTACTATTATTGTGTGAGGTGCAATGTACGTTTTGAGCTTTAGTAAGGTTTCTTTTACGTATGTAGGTGCCCTTGTATTTGGGGCATAGTTATTTAGGATTGAGAGTTCATCTTGGTAGATTTTTCCTTTGATGAAAATGAAGTGTCCTTCCTTATCTTTTTTGATGACTTTTATTTGAAAATTGATTTTATTTGATATTAGAATGGCTACTCCAGCTTGCTTCTTCTGACCATTTGCTTGGAAAGTTGTTTTCCAGCCTTTCACTCTGAGGTAGTGTCTGTCTTTGTCTCTGAGGTGTGTTTCCTGTAGGCAGCAGAATGCAGGGTCCTCGTTGCATATCCAGTTTGTTAATCTATGTCGTTTTATTGGGGAGTTGAGGCCATTGATGTTGAGAGATATTAAGGAATAGTGATTATTGCTTCCTGTTATATTCATATTTGGATGTGAGGTTATGTTTGTGTGCTTTTCTTCTCTTTGTTTTGTTGCCAAGACGATTAGTTTCTTGTTTCTTCTAGGGTATAGCTTGCCTCTTTATGTTGGGCTTTACCATTTATTATCTTTTGTAATCTGGATTTGTAGAAAGATATTGTGTAAATTTGGTTTTGTCATGGAATATCTTGGTTTCTCCATTTATGTTAATTGAGAGTTTTGCAGGATACAGTAACCTGGGGTGGCATTTGTGTTCTCTTAGGGTCTGTATGACATCTGTCCAGGATCTTCTGGCTTTCATAGTTTCTGGCGAAAAGTCTGGTGTGATTCTGATAGGTCTGCCTTTATATGTTACTTGACCTTTTTCTCTTACTGCTTTTAATATTCTTTCTTTATTTTGTGTGTTTGGTGTTTTGACTATTATGTGACAGGAGGTGTTTCTTTTCTGGTCCAATCTATTTGGAGTTCTGTAGGCTTCTTGTATGCCTATGGGTATCTCTTTTTTTAGGTTAGGGAAGTTTTCTTCTATGATTTTGTTGAAGATATTTACTGGTCCTTTGAGCTTGGAGTCTTCACTCTCTTCTATAACTATTATCCTAGGTTTGATCTTCTCATTGAGTCCTGGATTTCCTGTATGTTTTGGACCAGTAGCTTTTTCTGGTTTACATTATCTTTGACAGTTGAGTCAATGATTTCTATGGAATCTTCTGCTCCTGAGATTCTCTCTTCCATCTCTTGTATTCTGTTGGTGAAGCTCGTATCTACAGCTCCTTGTCTCTTCTTTTGGTTTTCTATGTCCAGGGTTGTTTCCATGTGTTCTTTCTTGAGTGCTTCTATTTCCATTTTTAATTCCTTCAACTGATTTATTGTGTTTTCCTGGAATTCTTTCAGGGATTTTTGTGACTCCTCTCTATGAGCTTCTACTTGTTTATTTATGATTTCCTAGAATTCTTTCAGGGATTTTTCACTTCCTCTCTGTAGGCTTCTACTTGTTCTCTAAGGGAGTTCTTCACGTCTTTCTTGAAGTCCTCCAGCATCATGATCAAATATGATTTTGAAACTAGATCTTGCTTTTCTGGTGTGTTTGGATATTCAGTGTTTGCTTTGGTGGAAGAATTGGGGTCTGATGATGCCATGTAGTCTTGGTTTCTGTTGCTTGCGTTCCTGCGCTTGCTTCTCACCATCAGGTTGTCTCTAGTGTTACTTTGTTCTGCTATTTCTGACAGTGGCTAGACTGTCCTATAAGCCTGTGTGTCAGGAGTGCTGTAGACCTGTTTTCCTGTTTTCTTTCAGCCAGTTATGGGGACAGAGTGTTCTGCTTTCGGGCGTGTAGTTTTTCCTCTCTACAGGCCTTCAGCTGTTCCTGTGGGCCTGTGTCTTGTGTTCACCAGGCAGGTCACTTGCAGCAGAAAAGTTGGTCTTACCTGTGGTCCCGAGGCTCAAGTTTGCTCGTGGGGTGCTGCCTACGAGTTCTCTGTGGTGGCAGCAACCAGGAAGATCTGTGCTGCCGTTTCCGGGAGCCCCCGTGCACCAGGGTTCCAGATGGCAGTTGGTGTTTTCCTCTGGCATCAGAGATGTGTGCAGAGTGCAATCTCTTCTGGTTTCCCAGGCGTGTCTGCCTCTCTGTAGGTTTAGCTCTCCCTCCCAAGGTATTTGGGTGCAGAGAACTGTTTATCTGGTCTGTCCCTTCAGGTTCTGGCGGTGTCTCAGGCACAGGGGTCCTGCCGCTCCTGGGCCCTCCCCCACGGGAACCCAGAGGCCGTATACAGTTTCCTCTTGGGCCAGGGATGTGGGCAGGGGTGGGCAGTGTTGGTGGTCTCTTCTGCTCTGCAGCCTCAGGAGTGCCCACCTGACCAGGCAGTGAGGTCTCTCTCCCATGGGGTTTGGGAGCAGAGAGCTGCTGCGGGCTGGGTTCCGCGGGTTTGGGACTCCCCGTAAACACAGGAAGTGCCCCGTCCTAGAGGAATTTTGCCTCTGTATGTCCTGAGTTCACCAGGCAGGTCTCTTGCAGCAGAAAAGTTGGTCTTACCTGTGGTCCCTAGGCTCAAGTTTGCTCGTGGGGTGCTGCCTACGAGCTCTCCACGGCGGCTGAAACCAGGAAGATCTGCGCCACCACAATATTAGACTATTAAAGTGACAAGTACAAACTTTCTTTTGAAGTAGGTTATTGAGTACTGAGATTTGAAAGAAAGCATCAAGAAATTGCAACATGCATGATGGATGAAGTAAATCAAGAGATATTAACAGCTGTAGTGTAGCTGTGAGCATTGCAAAGTGTCATTCGAGCACAGGCATGGTACACTTGGAACTGGAAGGAGGAAGACTGAAGGGCTAAGCAGATCTCTGAGTACATGAAATTTTCAGTCCTTTGCTCACCTGGATGGATTTTAAGCCTCTATCAAAGCTCTGCTTCTATTTTGAGAACTCTGTCTTTCTGTCAATCTCTTAATGTTCATTTAGCAATTTAAATAAAATGCATCTTGTTATGTTGTCTGGTTACACTATTGCTTTCTCTTCTCCCACTTAACCTGAACACTTTGAGGGATGGCATCGTCACTTGACATTAGGAACCTGCTGTGCCTATGATGATGGCTCAGCCTACACTGCTCATAGACAGTGAAATGAATGAAGACAGGACTGAAGTTGGAGGGAGAAGCACAGTTATCCATCCAATATGGACATTATAACTCTCTTTTTGTAGAGAAAATACATTGTGTATTGTATGGATGCATCACCTGTCAATTAAAAAGCCTATGGCCTATAGGAAATTGTAGAATAGAAGGTGGGACATTTGAGAGGCAGAAAGAATTCTGGGATAGAGCCAGGCTTGGGAGATTCACCTGGGAACATGTGACAAGATGGACACATGGTACATGAGCACATTGGATTAGAATGCAGATTAGAGCAAATGGGTTATAATGAGTTATGATCTAGTCAAAGAAGGGTCTAGTTATATGGCCAAGTTATTTGTAAATATATTTGAGTTTGAGTCTTTCTTCTGAGAACATGAGACTGGCAGGGAGAAGCAGGACCAAACACCTACACCTTTTTCTAGAGACATTAGTATGTTTGCAATGGAAAGCCAATTGTTGTGTAATCCATGTGATGTGTGGGTTTGTAATGAAGCTAAGGTAGTAAGTTTCATTTCTGTGTGGGCACATTTGCTCCATTCATGCTAGTAAGCTATCAGCCTAGGTTTTCATATGCACACAGATATGAATAATCATTTTTTGACACAAGATCTGTGGACATTCAATGTTTTGCAAGCTTGCATGAATGATTTCAAGTCAGTTTCCATTCATGGAGCAATCACTTTCACTCCCATCTTGACAATGTTTATCTGATAACTTTTCCTTTGCAGCCAGCATCCCATGAAGTAATACAATTTTGTTTTACTATTTTTATTATGTTGTACTTATTTTCAGTTTGTGTATGTTCATGCAAGCCTGCTTGTGGGAGTCAAATCTCTCTTTGTATGTGTAGGTATTTCTGATCAAACTCAGGTCATCAACTTTGGCAGCAAGTACCTTTACCCACTGAGCCATATTATTAACACAAATCATTTTTCTTTAATTTACTGAAGTCATATTTTTTTTATTGGAAGTATATGTAGTGTTAGCAGGTGGGCATATTGGTGAGAGTTCATGAGTGTGAAGGTGTGCATGTATTTGTGTGCATTTGAGAATCCATGCCCAAAGCTAACATTTGATGGACAGATTTCTTTGACCATGGTCCACTTTATTCACACTTACAGAGCTGCTCCATTGAATCCAGAACTCCCATATTTGGTTAATCTCTCTAGCTGGTTTGATCAGGAATTGCTTGTCTCTGACCTCTGAGTACTGGAAATGTAGGTGATTTACCATGCCCACCTAGTATTTGTCTGGACTCTGAGATCCAAATTCTAGTCCTTGGGGTTTCAAAACAGGCGCTTTAACCACTGAACTCTTTCCCAGACATGATGCTCTTATTTTATGCTTGAAAATAAGACAATGGGAAAGTTTGCAGGGTTTGTACGACCGAGCACATCAGTATCACTATGAATTGGTGCCATGCTTATCTATCCTGTCTCAGTCCCTGTTAGGGTGCCACCTGTCAAGTACCAGCCTTGGCTTGGAGAGGCATTCTGAAGGAAGGGGTGTCAGGGAAGGTTGAAAAGAAATGACTTAAAGTCAAATCGTGGGTCCAAGCTGGTGGTTTAGGTTCTGCTGAGTTGGCTTTCCAGAGTGCGCACTCTCTCTCTCTCTCCTTCTCCGTCTCCCTCTCCCTCTCTTTCTCATTGTGCTCATTGTTTGTGTGTGTGCGTGTGCGTGTGTGTGTGTGTGTGTGTGTGTGTGTGTGTGTTCTGCTCTGATCTAGACAGCATTTTGCTATTCTAAAAATTCTCTGGTTGAGACAGTAAAAATTCTAAAAGCTCTCTGGATAGCTCATGGCTTTTCTGACAAAAGTCAGAAAAGCTGCTAAATCCTACTAGAAAAAAATTCTAAAAGCAATTCTTGGGTTTTCCAATCAAAATGAGAAGGCTAGAAAAATTCCAAAAAAGCTGTGTCAGCTCTCTAAGTAATTCTTGGGATTTCTGACCAAGTCAGAAATCTTGTTAGAAAAATTCTTGAAGAGCTGTTTTTGCCCTTCAGAGATTTCCAGACAGCTCAGCATTTGCAAGAGAAAAATTCTAAAGAAGAACTGCTATTGCTTTCTGCTAGTTCATCTCATGCAGACCAAAAGCCCAGTTTTTTATTTACATATTAATTCAGTTCTTTATTCCAGGTTCCCTTTTGGTTATCCTATGAATCAGAATCCAGTAACTCCAGCCCATTAATTCTTAGGAGACAGCAAGCACATATTTCCTTTTACATTGCAAAAGAATTCAGAGATCTGCCTGCCTCAGTTACATAAGGATGCTAAACTAGCTGGGTGGGACCCAAGATGAAATTATCATTTTGATCACACCTGGGCTTAACCTTGCAAAGCCCCAGGCTAAACTAAGGAATCTGTCTATCTATCTTTCTGACAATTTGACTTGAAGGACTCTAGGGGCTTTCTTTCTCCAGCCTTACACTCACCCACCTCAGGGCAAGGCAGGGCCAGGTTCCAGCTTCCTGCCTGGGGTCAAGACTAGGCCAAGTTCCATTCTCCAACCACAGGAACATTCTTGAGTAGAAAATTCTCAGAATGTACTGACTAATGCTTGTTAGCCAATAGATTTAAAAGTCAATATGCTTAGACAATAAGTTAGAACTGTAACCTTGCTGAGGTAAGCTGTACCCCTAAAAAGTATAAAAACTGCTTGTTATAGCCATTCACGGTTGCTTTCTCATTACTGGCCTTGAGGGACTGATTGAGGGTCCACCCAAAAGCACCAGTAAATGAACCTCTTGCTTTTGCATAGATCTGCCTCTTGGTATCTCTCTGGTGGGTTGGGATGGGGATTGGGGGTGGATGGGAGAGGGGTGAGGCATCTGGAAGTAAGTACCATTGACCAAGGCTCAGGGGTCTTACAGGCTCATAGTGTAATTAACTCTGCTTCTTTAGATTCATGAAGCCACTCATAATTCATATTGCATTCTTATTTTATGCAAAGTTGAGAAATTATATATTTTTAACTCATGTGTTTAGAGTTCTTTTCCACAGTCTTAAGTCTTGAAGGTCCCAGTGTTTACTACTTTGCTGAGACAGAGCCACACCTTTAACTCTTGGACTCCTGCTGGTTCTAATTATCATGGAGTCATTAACATTAACCAGAAGGACTTTACCTGAAAGAATCCTCCCCTGCTAGTACTAATTGAAGAAAATATGGACATTGTTACACAAACAAGCCTTACACTCACATCAGCCTTTGATGCTCTTGTCACACCATGGCCCAGACTTTGTCCCCATGAAGACCAACCAAGCTGGGCTCTGCAGATCAGGAAACAAACTTAAGTAAAACTGTTGCTAAATTGTACTTAGAATTTGCTTTTTCTTATATTTAAAATAACAATCTCCTCCCCCTATCTCCCACTTCTTTTTTTAGTTATTTCCAAGGTGTTTATTTTTCTTTGATTTTCATATGAGCAATTTAACAGTAGAACTATTTTACCTTCTGCAAACTCTGGTGAAGATAACCAACCAAGGTGACTCACAAGCATAAGGTATTTATTAATTGAGACTAATAATACATTGTTTATGCATATGAATTTTTCAAAGGCTAATGAACCCCTCCTCCAAATTATTCCTTTCCCCTAAGAAGTTTAGTTAAGGGGCTTAGCAGTTAAGAGCTCTTGATGCTCTTGTTGAGAACCCAAGCTCAGCTCCCAGCACTCCAGCTCCAGGTAACCTGATACCTGTTTTTGGCTTCAGTGGGCACCCATACACATGTGCTCACATGCAAGGAAATCAAATAATCATAAATATTTAGATAAATACCATTATAATGTATTTGTAGCAAATTATTATTATTATTATTATTTTTTTATTAACTTGAGTATTTCTTATATACATTTCGAGTGTTATTCCCTTTCCCGGTTTCCGGGCAAACATCCCCCTCCCCCCTCCCCTTCCTTATGGGTGTTCCCCTCCCAACCCTCCCCCCATTGCCGCCCTCCCCCCATAGACTAGTTCACTGGGGGTTCAGTCTTAGCAGGACCCAGGGCTTCCCCTTCCACTGGTGCTCTTACTAGGATATTCATTGCTACCTATGGGGTCAGAGTCCAGGGTCAGTCCATGTATAGTCTTTAGGTAGTGGCTTAGTCCCTGGAAGCTCTGGTTGCTTGGCATTGTTGTACTTTTGGGGTCTCGAGCCCCTTCAAGCTCTTCCAGTTCTTTCTCTGATTCCTTCAATAGGGGACCTATTCTCAGTTCAGTGGTTTGCTGCTGGCATTCGCCTCTGTATTTGCTGTATTCTGGCTGTGTCTCTCAGGAGCGATCTACATCCAGCTCCTGTCGGTCTGCACTTCTTTGCTTCATCCATCTTGTCTAATTGGGTGGCTGTATATGTATGGGCCACATGTGGGGCAGGCTCTGAATGGGTGTTCCTTAAGTCTCTGATTTAATCTTTGCCTCTCCCTTCCCTGCCAAGGGTATTCTTTTTCCTCATTTAAAGAAGGAGTGAAGCATTCACATTTTGATCATCTGTCTTGAGTTTCGTTTGTTCTAGGGATCTAGGGTAATTCAAGCATTTGGGCTAATAGCCACTTATCAATGAGTGCATACCATGTATGTCTTTCTGTGATTGGGTTAGCTCACTCAGGATGATATTTTCCAGTTCCAACCATTTGCCTACGAATTTCATAAACTCGTTGTTTTTGATAGCTGAGTAATATTCCATTGTGTAGATGTACCACATTTTCTGTATCCATTCCTCTGTTGAAAGGCATCTGGGTTCTTTCCAGCTTCTGGCTATTATAAATAAGGCTGCGATGAACATAGTGGAGCACGTGTCTCTTTTATATGTTGAGGCATCTTTTGGGTATATGCCCAAGAGAGGTATAGATGGATCCTCAGGCAGTTCAATGTCCAATTTTCTGAGGAACCTCCAGACTGATTTCCAGAATGGTTTTACCAGTCTGCAATCCCACCAACAATGGAGGAGTGTTCCTCTTCCTCCACATCCTCGCCAGCATCTGCTGTCACCTGAGTTTTTGATCTTAGCCAATCGCACAGGTGTGAGGTGAAATCTCAGGGTTGTTTTGATTTGCATTTCCCTTATGACTAAAGATGTTGAACATTTCTTTAGGTGTTTCTCAGCCATTCGGCATTCCTCAGCTGTGAATTCTTTGTTTAGCTCTGAACCCCATTTTTTAATAGGGTTATTTTTTTCCCTGCAGTCTAACTTCTTGAGTTCTTTGTATATTTTGGATATAAGGCCTCTATCTGTTGTAGGATTGGTAAAGATCTTTTCCCAATCTGTTGGTTGCCGTTTTGTCCTAACCACAGTGTCCTTTGCCTTACAGAAGCTTTGCAGTTTTATGAGATCCCATTTGTCGATTCTTGATCTTAGAGCATAAGCCATTGGTGTTTTGTTCAGGAAATTTTTTCCAGTGCCCATGTGTTCCAGATGCTTCCCTAGTTTTTCTTCTATTAGTTTGAGTGTGTCTGGTTTGATGTGGAGGTCCTTGATCCACTTGGACTTAAGCTTTGTACAGGGTGATAAGCATGGATCGATCTGCATTCTTCTACATGTTGACCTCCAGTTGAACCAGCACCATTTGCTGAAAATGCTATCTTTTTTCCATTGGATGGTTTTGGCTCCTTTGTCAAAAATCAAGTGCCCATAGGTGTGTGGGTTCATTTCTGGGTCTTCAATTCTATTCCATTGGTCTATCTGTCTGTCTCTGTACCAATACCATGCAGTTTTTATCACTATTGCTCTGTAATACTGCTTGAGTTCAGGGATAGTGATTCCCCCTGAAGTCCTTTTATTGTTGAGGATAGCTTTAGCTATCCTGGGTTTTTTGTTATTCCAGATGAATTTGCAAATTGTTCTGTCTAACTCTTTGAAGAATTGGATTGGTATTTTGATGGGGATTGCATTGAATCTGTAGATTGCTTTTGGTAAAATGGCCATTTTTACTATATTAATCCTGCCAATCCATGAGCATGGGAGATCTTTCCATCTTCTGAGGTCTTCTTCAATTTCTTTCCTCAGTGTCTTGAAGTTCTTATTGTACAGATCTTTTACTTGCTTGGTTAAAGTCACACCGAGGTACTTTATATTATTTGGGTCTATTATGAAGGGTGTCGTTTCCCTAATTTCTTTCTCGGCTTGTTTCTCTTTTGTATAGAGGAAGGCAACTGATTTATTTGAGTTAATTTTATACCCAGCCACTTTGCTGAAGTTGTTTATCAGCTTTAGTAGTTCTCTGGTGGAGCTTTTGGGATCACTTAAATATACTATCATGTCGTCTGCAAATAGTTATATTTTGACCTCTTCTTTTCCGATCTGTATCCCTTTGATCTCCTTTTGTTGTCTGATTGCTCTGGCTAAAACTTCAAGAACTATATTGAATAAGTAGGGAGAGAGTGGGCAGCCTTGTCTAGTCCCTGATTTTAGTGGGATTGCTTCAAGTTTCTCTCCACTTAGTTTAATGTTAGCAACTGGTTTGCTGTATATGGCTTTTACTATGTTTAGGTATGGGCCTTGAATTCCTATTCTTCCCAGGACTTTTATCATGAAGGGGTGTTGAATTTTGTCAAATGCTTTCTCAGCATCTAATGAAATGATCATGTGGTTCTGTTCTTTCAGTTTGTTTATATAATGGATCACGTTGATGGTTTTCCGTATGTTAAACCATCCCTGCATGCCTGGGATGAAGCCTACTTGATCATGGTGGATGATTGTTTTGATGTGCTCTTGAATTCGGTTTGCCAGAATTTTATTGAGTATTTTTGCGTCGATATTCATAAGGGAAATTGGTCTGAAGTTCTCTTTCTTTGTTGTGTCTTTGTGTGGATTAGGTATAAGAGTAATTGTGGCTTCGTAGAAGGAATTCGGTAGTGCTCCATCTGTTTCAATTTTGTGGAATAGTTTGGATAATATTGGTATGAGGTCTTCTATGAAGGTTTGATAGAATTCTGCACTAAACCCGTCTGGACCTGGGCTCTTTTTGGTTGGGAGACCTTTAATGACTGCTTCTATTTCCTTAGGAGTTATGGGGTTGTTTAACTGGTTTATCTGTTCCTGATTTAACTTCGATACCTGGTATCTGTCTAGGAAATTGTCCATTTCCTGCAGATTTTCAAATTTTGTTGAATATAGGTTTTTATAGTAAGATCTGATGATTTTTTGAATTTCCTCTGAATCTGTAGTTATGTCTCCCTTTTCATTTCTGATTTTGTTAATTTGGACACACTCTCTGTGTCCTCTCGTTAGTCTGGCTAAGGGTTTATCTATCTTGTTGATTTTCTCAAAGAACCAACTTTTGGTTCTGTTGATTCTTTCTATGGTCCTTTTTGTTTCTACTTGGTTGATTTCAGCTCTGAGTTTGATTATTTCCTGCCTTCTACTCCTCCTGGGTGTATTTGCTTCTTTTTGTTCTAGAGCTTTTAGGTGTGCTGTCAAGCTGCTGACATATGCTCTTTCCTGTTTCTTTCTGCAGGCACTCAGCGCTATGAGTTTTCCTCTTAGCACAGCTTTCATTGTGTCCCATAAGTTTGAGTATGTTGTATCTTCATTTTCATTAAATTCTAAAAAGTTTTTAATTTCTTTCTTTATTTCTTCCTTGACCAGGTTATCATTGAGTAGAGCATTGTTCAATTTCTACGTATATGTGGGCATTCTTCCCTTATTGTTATTGAAGACCAGTTTTAGGCCGTGGTGGTCCGATAGCACGCATGGGATTATTTCTATCTTTCTGTACCTGTTGAGGCCCGTTTTTTGACCAATTATATGGTCAATTTTGGAGAAAGTACCATGAGGAGCTGAGAAGAAGGTATATCCTTTTGCTTTAGGATAGAATGTTCTATAAATATCTGTTAAGTCCATTTGGCTCATGACTTCTCTTAGTCTGTCGACATCACTGTTTAATTTCTGTTTCCATGATCTGTCCATTGATGAGAGTGGGGTGTTGAAATCTCCCACTATTATTGTGTGAGGTGCAATGTGTGTTTTGAGCTTTAGTAAGGTTTCTTTTACGTATGTAGGTGCCCTTGTATTGGGGCATAGATATTTAGGATTGAGAGTTCATCTTGGTGGATTTTTCCTTTGATGAATATGAAGTGTCCTTCCTTATCTTTTTTGATGACTTTTAGTTGGAAATTGATTTTATTTGATATTAGAATGGCTACTCCAGCTTGCTTCTTCTGACCATTTGCTTGGAAAGTTGTTTTCCAGCCTTTCACTCTGAGGTAGTGTCTGTCTTTGTCTCTGAGGTGTGTTTCCTGTAGGCAGCAGAATGCAGGGTCCTCGTTGCGTATCCAGTTTGTTAATCTATGTCTTTTTATTGGGGAGTTGAGGCCATTGATATTGAGAGATATTAAGGAATAGTGATTATTGCTTCCCGTTATATTCATATTTGGATGTGAGGTTATGTTTGTGTGCTTTCATTCTCTTTGTTTTGTTGCCAAGACGATTAGTTTCTTGCTTCTTCTAGGGTATAGCTTGCCTCCTTATGTTGGGCTTTACCATTTATTATCCTTTGTAGTGCTGGATTTGTAGAAAGGTATTGTGTAAATTTGGTTTTGTCATGGAATATCTTGGTTTCTCCATCTATGTTAATTGAGAGTTTTGCTGGATACAGTAACCTGGGCTGGCATTTGTGTTCTCTTAGGGTCTGTATAACATCAGTCCAGGATCTTCTGGCCTTCATAGTTTCTGGCGAGAAGTCTGGTGTGATTCTGATAGGTCTACCTTTATATGTTACTTGACCTTTTTCCCTTACTGCTTTTAATATTCTTTCTTTATTTTGTGCGTTTGGTGTTTTGACAATTATGTGCCGGGAGGTGTTTCTTTTCTGGTCCAATCTATTTGGAGTTCTGTAGGCTTCTTGTATGCCTATGGGTATCTCCTTTTTTAGGTTAGGGAAGTTTTCTTCTATGATTTTGTTGAAGATATTTACTGGTCCTTTGAGCTGGGAGTCTTCCCTCTCTTCTATACCTATTATCCTTAGGTTTGATCTTCTCATTGAGTCCTGGATTTCCTGTATGTTTTGGACCAGTAGCTTTTTCTGGTTTACATTTTCTTTGACAGTTGAGTCAATGATTTCTATGGAATCTTCTGCTCCTGAGATTCTCTCTTCCATCTCTTGTATTCTGTTGGTGAAGCTTGTATCTACAGCTCCTTGTCTCTTCTTTTGGTTTTCTATATCCAGGGTTGTTTCCATGTGTTCTTTCTTGATTGCTTCTATTTCCATTTTTAATTCCTTCAACTGTTTGATTGTGTTTTCCTGGAATTCTTTCAGGGATTTTTGCGATTCCTCTCTGTAGGCTTCTACTTGTTTATTAATGTTTTCCTGTGTTTCCCTAAGTGTGTTCATGTCTTTCTTGAAGTCCTCCAGCATCATGATCAAATATGATTTTGAAACTAGATCTTGCTTTTCTGGTGTGTTTGGATATTCCATGTTTGTTTTGGTGGGAGAATTGGGCTCCGATGATGGCATGTAGTCTTGGTTTCTGTTGCTTGGGTTCCTGCGCTTGCCTCTCACCATCAGATTATCTCTAGTGTTACTTTGTTCTGCTATTTCTGACAGTGGCTAGACTGTCCTATAAGCCTGTGTGTCAGGAGTGCTGTAGACCTGTTTTCCTCTCTTTCAGTCAGTTATGGGGACAGAGTGTTCTGCTTTCGGGCGTGTAGTTTTTCCTCTCTACAGGTCTTCAGCTGTTCCTGTGGGCCTGTGTCTTGAGTTCACCAGGCAGCTTTCTTGCAGCAGAAAATTTGGTCTTACCTGTGGTCCCGAGGTTCAAGTTCGCTCGTGGGGTGCTGCCCAGGGGTTCTCTGCAGCGGCAGCAACCAAGAAGACCTGTGCCGCCCCTTCCGGGAGCTTCAGTGCACCAGGGTTCCAGATGGTCTTTGGCTTTTTCCTCTGGCGTCCGAGATGTGTGTGCAGGGAGCAGTCTCTTCTGGTTTCCCAGGCTTGTCTGCCTCTCTGAAGGTTTAGCTCTCCCTCCCACGGGATTTGGGTGCAGAGAACTGTTTATCCGGTCTGTTTCTTTCAGGTTCCGGTGGTGTCTCAGGCAGGTGTCCTGCTGCTCCTGGGCCCTCCCCCACGGGAGCCCAGAGGCCTTATACAGTTTCCTCTTGGGCCTAGGATGTGGGCAGGGGTGAGCAGTGTTGGTGGTCTCTTCCGCTCTGCAGCCTCAGGAGTGCCCACCTGACCAGGCGGTTGGGTCTCTCTCTCACCGGGTCTG
The DNA here is from genome assembly GCF_021556685.1 of Rattus norvegicus. Classification (NCBI taxonomy): domain Eukaryota; kingdom Metazoa; phylum Chordata; class Mammalia; order Rodentia; family Muridae; genus Rattus; species Rattus norvegicus. The sequence goes on along the minus strand of NC_141541.1, from coordinate 16,262,259 downwards.
GGAGCAGAGAGCCGCTGCGGCAAATTATTTTTAAGTAAAAAATTTGATGCTTTTAGTTTGGTACAAAAGCAAACTTGTAAAACCTCACATGATAACTATGATTCAAATAGTTGTAGATGTTTTCACAAGACATCCAAATAAATTTGGGAGCAACAGCTTAAGACAGTGTAATTGACTAGTGTGAAAATAGCACAGGTATGACTTTGGAAGCAGATTCTAGGGACCTAGTTTGTGCTTAGAAACACTCTCTATTTAAAGGCGAGGCTGCCTGCTTCCACCTAGGAGCACCTTATAATCGTTTATCAGACAGTCTTAGTTCATTAGGTTATACTGATCCTCAGGCTATTTTTGGTGACACATATAGAGAGTGTAAAGATAAATTTATCCCTGTGTAGTATGTCTGATAAGCTGGTCGAGAAGATTCAATCAGAGATGTGACGTGCTGTGATAGGCATAGACAGATCATTGATTTTCACTCACTATGTATAAAACAGTCCAATCTCACAACCCTGCTGAGAACACTTTAAATTGCCCGTTTAATAGATAGCGTTCGGCATCCCAGGTCAAGAACCCATATCCCAAATAAACATTACTCATGAATTAAAGGTGATTTCAAAGTTCGTGGATAAGGGACAGAAGGCAGGAAAGCTAATTAATTTTAGTGTCCATCTCCTGGGTTTGTGCTGTAAAGAATAACAGGATAGATATGCTTCTGGGACTCTAAAAAGTCACATTGTATTTAGGAAAAGACCATAACATGGTCAGTTAGTAATGAGAAATTATCGTCATCTGTCTTTGTTCTCTGCTTTGTCCAATATGACACACAGGCATTCTTGAATTAGGATACCAGGAAGAAGGCAATGCTCTGTTAACATGTTGTCACCCTGACAAGGATGCTTAAATTTGTAAACGCAGTAGACCTTTTAATTTCATCCTTAGGATTAAGGATGTTTTAGGAGACGTTATCTGATATATTCCAGTTTTGGCCACAAAATCAACATGTAAGCAAGGATGACTTCCCACAAGCTGGGCTTACAGGTGTGCACCCCTCTACTTAGTTAAGATCCCTCTGAGCAAGGCAGGTGAGGGTCAACCTCAGGGTAAGTGGTACAAGAACAGTGAACCTAACTGAAGGGTGGCAAAAGAAGGGTCTAGAGCCCAGCTTTGTAGACCTCCCTCCATTGCAGCAAATACTGAGGCACCTGAGGGATAGCCGGTCTTATAGGAACAATTGTGTGGTACCTGCCTCAGGTCATTGTTCACATAGAAGAGGGTAAGGTGCTAGGCACATATTATAAAGACTCAGTGCTGAGCTTGGTGGTAGATGGCTGTTTGTATAGTGTATGAAATTTGTGTTTTGTCTTTTATTTAATTTTGGTAGCACAAGAATTTCCAAATTTCTTTGTTTTAACATATGTGCTATAATTGTCTATTTATTTATTTATTTATTTATTTATTTATTTATTTATTTATTTATTTATTATAGTACACTGTAGCTGTCTTCACACACCCAAGAAGAGGGCATCAGATCTCATTATAGATGGTTGTAAGCCACCACGTGGTTGCTGGGATTTGAACTCAGGATTTCTGGAAGAGCAGTCAGTGCTCTTAACCATCTCTCCATCCCCTTCAAATTTATTTCTAAACTTAAATTCTAGAAAGGTTATGGATTTTGCAGAGTGTGTTTGGCAAAATATTCAGTAAGAAAGGGATTCACTGGTAGAAGTACTTTCACAGAGTGAATACAAGGAAAACGTCCTTTTGAGTGTCCAGTGAAATCACTGTGTTTTGTCTAATCCTCATGGTGCATTACTAAAAATCCTGTACAGAAATGGGCCACAGAACTGAGAACATGAGGGATGGATTTGTCTTAGTGAGATACTATTAGGTTTCTTTTCTCCCAAGTTTGTTTTTATTATATTCAATCGTGTGTGTGTGTGTGTGTGTGTGTGTGTGTGTGTGTGTGTCTGTATGTAAAAGTATGCAAATGAATTCAGGCTCCCTGGAGTTTAGAGACCAGAGTCCCTGAGCTGTAGTTACAGGCAGTTAGGAGCCATCCTTGTAGCTGCTGGACACTGAGCTCAGCTCTCCTGCAAGAGTGGCACTTAACTGCTGAATTCTTGCTCCAGCTGAGATAAATATTCTAAATTTAGAACTATGCAATATGAATTAAGTTCTTTATATTTTTTACTTGATGTTCATTTAAAATTATTAATGTTTGACAGCAAACACATTCATTTTAATGCCAACATTTTAGTTAAATCACAATAGCCTTGTGATAGTATTCATTTACTCTAAGTAGTTTAAGATACAGCTTTTTAATATTTTTTTTGATAAAAGCTGTTTCTGTTTGGTTAACTATCATTTAAATACTGCGTGTAGCTTGTTCGATTTAATGAATTGAGAAGACACTGTTTTATTCAATGTTACTGGACAATGATAAGTGGAGTGGGGAGAAGAAGACCAGATTTCTTTGCTTAGATATCTAACATTAAAATGGAGTTATAACAATAAAAGGAATCATACCACTTTAAAATCCATCTGTGCATTTATTCATGTGAAAAATTCGGTAATGGTCTTTGTTTCTACTAATAAAATATGAATGTGCCCTGACATTGAAAAACGAAGTGAGATTAAATAACTGTTGTGTCTGGGGTAACATCACTCCAGACACTAGAGCTGAGCTAGAAAGACGCCTGGGAGATAAGCTCACCCACAGAGGTAAGACATCTTTCTCCAATTTCAGAGTCATTTCAATCTCTAAGAACTGCCGCTTAATACAGTAGAGCCTGAACTAATGGGACACCTTAGATTTCCTATAATTAAACCAATCAGCTGAGTGCAGGACTATGCTCTTTGCAGAATCTCTCCTTTGTAGTCCAGCAAAATAATCCCATCCTCTACAATGTTCTTGACATTTATTTTTAAGAAGCCCTTTCTCTTTAGTGTACAGCAGGGACTCCTGTTCAGAAGGCTGTATTTACAGATTTTGGCTCCCACTTTCAGTAGAAGGCAGGAGGGGCTAATTCTGCCAGGTCAGTGGAAGCCTTTTTTTTTTTTCCCAACAGTATCTGGAAAAGAGAAAGAGAGAAACTCTCATGGCTGACTGGTATGCAGGATCAGGGAATCTCTCCACAGTAGTAGGCTGCTGGATGAATGGCCTTTACCATGAATTCTACACAGGATGCCTTTTAGTTGGAGCATGTACCCTCTCTTCAGCCTCTTGATATTAATAGTTAATATGATTCATGAATTAAAGAGAACATTTCTTGAAAATTTTACTTATTAATGAATTCACTTGATACTTTAAAATGATCAAATATACTTATGCTAATTTATTCTCCTCTGAGATGTTATCCTGTGCTATATGAGATACAGTAGTCTAGACCGTGGCCTCTAGCTTAGGGATCAGCTTTCTGCCACTTGATATGATTTGTACAAGGTACCCTCACCCACTGCAGAGCACAGGAGACCCTCTTAATAATTGCTAATCGGATGGCTACCCTATAGCATAGGCAGAAAGTTATATATGCATGTAAAGGTCAGCTGTTGAGAGGTAAAATGAAAAAAGTTAATCACCCATGGGGGTGTTTGTGTGACCACCAACCTCTGACAACATATCACCACATAGGGAAAAGTAAGAGACAATTAACGTGAATTCATTTTCTCCAGCGAAGTTGTTGCTTTCTACACACGATGGATCTTAGACTGCCCAAACGTAAAACCAGTTCCCTTTAGTCTGAATTGCAGATGGAGGCTATGGTCACTCTGTCCCTTCGCGTTTTCTCATTTCATTTGAGTCTGATTCTTGTTGGTCTGCATAGTTGCACAGAGACACCCACTTACGTCTCTGATAAATGGATGGCTTGTCCTCAGGCTGTGGGCCTTGTTCGGTCACTCTAAAACTAAATGACATCTATCAAACAGCAAAACATATGCAAAAGGTAGTCCAACATAGCATGAATAATTTCAAGTGTGAAGTTTGTGATCCCCGAACAGAACTTTCTCCAGCTCGCTATTTCTCTTTAGATGTTCTGGAAGGAAGGCAATTGTTAGAATCTTTAGAATAGTAATCTTATCCTTTGATCAAAACTACTACAGAAATGCTTTAGCTTGAAATGTTCAAGTTTTATTCTTCTCAGGTGGCTTACTTATTGAACCCATATTCTCAGACATTTAAAACAGTGGGGATCTATGCCTCCATCTCTATCCTGATCAGTTGGCTGAAAGAACTGGGTAAGCAGTAGACACTTTCTCAGGTATTTGGGCTCCAATCAGAGGCCATTTGTACTTTCTATAGGAAAGTCATATGTAAGTGATTTTTTAAAAAAGATTTATTTATTTTTATTTTAATTTCTGGACATGTCTGTGTGTGGGGAGGATATACCATCCATGTGCCATGTAGCCGTGGAGGTCAGAATGTGTTCAATCCTCTGGAGATAGTTACAGACATTTGTGAGCCACCAATGTGGATTCTGGGAATCACACTCAGGTCTTTACTTGATGAATCATCTCAGCCCCTTGTCGGCTTTATGTCTACATCTGTAGGTTCACATCCCGTGTCTACATCTGTAGGGTCACATCCCGTGTCTACATCTGTAGGTTCACATCACATGTCTACATCTGTAGGGTCACATCCCGTGTCTACATCTGTAGGGTCACATCCCATGTCTACATCTGTAGGGTCACATCACATGTCTACCTCTGTAGGGTCACATCCCGTGTCTACATCTGTAGGTTCACATCCCGTGTCTACATCTGTAGGGTCACATCCCGTGTCTACATCTGTAGGGTCACATCCCGTGTCTACATCTGTAGGTTCACATCCCGTGTCTACATCTGTAGGTTCACATCACATGTCTACATCTTTAGGTTCTAGGATCTCAAACTCATTAAGAATCCTAGCTTTGACTGCATTTAACCATATATTAAGAGAGAATAGGAACCCACATGGGAAATGGGAAATGCCAGAGTTAGATATTGCAGAGAGGGGAAAGATTAGCTTTGAACATCTGCCTTGGAATGGCATTGATCTTACCCTCAGTTTGTTTTGGCATATTTAAGTCCCTAATTACCCGTGTTTAATTTTGTTTGCCATTCTATTTCATTTTTGCTGTCAGGATTGACCTCTAGGCTTTTACTGCTTTAGTAACTCTCACAGTCTTCATTTTATCACTTCGACCAAGGCAAAGAATGCAGTTACTGTTGCCCTACAGTTGTCTTTCTAATTGCACTTCACACAAATAATGCCATCACAGTTGTCTCTACTAGGCTCAGCATGCTCTGGGAAGTCCACAACAGATTATGAAGCATATGAAACAATGAACCCATATCATTGATAACCATACATTGAGTCACTCTTGTCACTCTGTATCTGTGGGCACTGTTTTATTTTATTTTATTTCATTTCAGTTTTATGAAAGGTATTTAAAGAACTGGGAACACAATGTGGGAACCAACTCTGTGTGTGTGGCAAATCTAGTAAATTTTTAGTAAGAGACTTTTAGATTCAGGAATCCACTCTCATCTGTAAGTATAAGAAAAGAAGAAAATGTCATAATTTAAATGTCAGAGAGAGAGAGACAGAGAGAGACAGACAGAGAGAGAGAGAGAGAGAGAGAGAGAGAGAGAGAGAGAGAGAGAGATTGCCTAGAGAAAGAGGCTGTCTCCTCTACAGTTGCAAGTGTCTGAAAGTCTCCCACCACTGTGAACAGCCACTGTCTAAGACTCAATTAGGGACAGAACTACAGAGACTGGGCCAGAGATGGGATCGATAAAGATGTCTGATGGGGTAGACTTCTGTTGCTGCCATGTAAGTTAACTTTTTGTTGGTTCTGGAGAGGATGAGGACATGCCATATGCTTGTCCTAGATGCTGAAAGATGAAGCTGCTTTAGTAATCAAGGCCGAAGATGTGAGAGAAATTTGCAATTTGGAATAGGTTTCATTTATTTCTTTCTAAAACCTTCCCAACCCTTGTGGTAGGTCCTGATGAGAAGCCATCTGGTGAGGGTCTCCTGTCTTCAGGAAAGTAGAGCAAGTTAGAAAGGGTACAGACTGGGAATGGTTCACATCTAAGAGGCAAAGTTCACAACACTTCAGAATACAGTGGTGCTTCACAAGTTCTACTGATGTTTCAAGGTGTGTAAAACAAATCATTACAACCATACATCATTGCTTACCACAGAGCCTGACCTGAGTTTGGTGCTCAGGATGTGTGTATTTGAAATAGAGAACTTTCTCCTGACAGTCATACCATGGCTGGTACACACACACACACACACACACACACACACACACACACACACACACACACACATTGTTAGCATTTCCTCAATGACAGAAGCTCCAACAGTCACCCACCATCAATATTTGAGTGGTACTAAATTTTCTTCCTATACAGTCAAGTTCTCATGAAACATTCTGAACTCAACTGAAGGCTAATTTATTGTGCACACAAACCAAGGAAAAATGTGTTCTTATACTGCTCAGTTTTTCTTTGCATATCTGGCCATAATTCTCTTGGCCACTGTATTACACCCTTTGCTTTCAGCTCTCATGGCAAAGGGAGGTGAACTCAGAGTTCTTTCATTGGTTGGGGGTAATGAAACTGCCTTGCTCAAGTCCTTCTGAGTCCTTTGCAGCCTTGCCTCCAGGAGGATGCTCTCAGCCAACTGCACCAACCATTTCCATTATAATCATAGTCTTTCTCTTACTTTTGTACTTTTAGGAGAACATCATGGTATCTCCAGGTAATTGTATTCTGAGAGAATGACCCTGTATTTTCCTGGGGTTAAAACTTTGGCACACATGAATTTTTCTAATGGATACTTTGTGTTTGCTTCCTGTTTCCTTTGTCCAACCAGCATTTTTGTAATGCAGCTGACCACCACGATGATCTGTAAGATGTCAAGATCATATAACTCTGTATAGTTTACATAGATTGTTCTCTGGTTTACACTGGATAGATGCGAAATGCAGCTCTGTGAAGACCAAGGTAGGCTAAGACCCCTTCAGCTTAAGAAGTTCCGTTTATTGGTGGCTCCAGATTCCTAGTTTTCCATGCAGAATGTTTATTTTAGACACTTGGAATTTAAAGATTTTTCTCTTTCCTTTGGATATATGTCTGAAGATTCATAATATCTTCATCAAGAAACTCTCCATTAATGCAATCAAGAAATGTAGTTTCTTTCTCAACAAGAGGGTTGGAGCCCAACCCTGATACACATTAGTTAACATACTCAACCAATCCACAGGCTCACTGTCCTTGTAAACCTCAGTCTCAGTATAGCCGTTAATGTAGCCTCCGTCTGGATTCTTTCTGTGAATATGTCTTCCTCTCTATAAATACATCACCAAGAAAATACATAACAATTTAAATAATCATTGAATCATTGCAAAACACATTTTTCCTTATGTCTTTAGTTATACAAAGAAGAGGTCTTCACTAAAGTACAACTCAAGAAAATGGGGTGCCTCATTCAAGAATTCCAACTCATGTACCAGGTAGATGCCTTTGAGGCAGAGAGATGCACTGCATGTTCCTTTTCAGAATGAAAAGATTCAAGAGAGAGGATCGAGCTGACAGGCATCAGAAGACTGGATGGACAAGGAGGTGAGGATTAATTTAGTTACTCTGCAAAGCAGTTACTGTTTTAGGTATGTACAAACAAAGGTTGTTTTACTACAATGCAGCTGTGGGGGAGAGGAGCACTGCTGCTGAAATCAAAATCATGAGTTTAGGGCTATAACTTAATGAACTGTGTCTTGACAGAAGTGGCTATCACCATGAAGACAACTGGGACTGGGTGTGATTCACTTTCCTTGTGTCAAGTCTTCTCCTCTTTGGGGAACCTCGCTATTAAAGTAGCAGTCTCCATGAGTTCAGTGCAAAGTCAGGGAAGCTGCCTGACTTTGTCTAGAGAGTTCCCACGAACACAGATGGATGGTCTTGGCTGGCCTTGTCTAAAAAGGGACTTCATATAGAGATCTCTGCAAAGCTGCATAACAGTACACATGTCCCACTGTGGCTAATATCCACTTATTAGTGAAAACATACCGTGAATGTTCTTTTGAGTCTGAGTTACCCCACATAGGATAATAATTTCTAGTTCTATCCATTTGCCTGCAAAACTCTGGATGTCCTCATTCTTTTTTTTTTTTAATTTTTATTTATTTATTTATTTTTTATTAACTTGAGTATTTTTTTCTCATTTTTTTTTATTAACTCGATTATTTCTTATACACATTTCGAGTGTTATTCCCTTTCCCGGTTTCCGGGCAAACATACCCCTCCCCCCTTCCCTTTCTTATCGGTGTTCCCCTCCCCACCCTCCCCCCATTGCCACCCTCCCCCCAACAATCTAGTTCACTGGGGGTTCAGTCTTAGCAGGACCCAGGGCTTCCCCTTCCACTGGTGCTCTTACTAGGATATTCATTGCTACCTATGAGGTCAGAGTCCAGGGTCAGTCCATGTATAGTCTTTAGGTAGTGGCTTAGTCCCTGGAAGCTCTGGTGGCTTGGCATTGTTGTTCATAAGGGGTCTCGAGCCCCTTCAAGCTCTTCCAGTTCTTTCTCTGATTCCTTCAACGGGGGTCCTATTCTCAGTTCAGTGGTTTGCTGCTGGCATTCGCCTCTGTGTTTGCTGTATTCTGGCTGTGTCTCTCAGGAGAGATCTACATCCGGCTCCTGTCGGCCTGCACTTTTTTGCTTCATCCATCTTGTCTAATTGGATGGCTGTATATGTATGGGCCACATGTGGGGCAGGCTCTGAATGGGTGTTCCTTCTGTGTCTGTTTTAATCTTTGCCTCTCTATTCCCTGCCAAGGGTATTCTTGCTCCCCTTTTAAAGAAGGAGTGAAGCATTCACATTTTGATCATCCGTCTTGAGTTTCATTTGTTCTAGGCATCTAGGGTAATTCATGCATTTGGGCTAATAGCCAATTAACAATAAGTGTATACCATGTGTGTTTTTCTGTGATTGGGTTACCTCACTCAGGATGATATTTTCCAGTTCCAACCATTTGCCTACGAATTTCATAAAGACATTGTTTTTGATAGCTGAGTAATATTCCATTGTGTAGATGTACCACATTTTCTGTATCCATTCCTCTGTTGAAGGGCATCTGGGTTCTTTCCAGCTTCTGGCTATTATAAATAAGGCTGCTATGAACATAGTGGAGCACGTGTCTTTCTTATATGTTGGGGCATCTTTTGGGTATATGCCCAAGAGAGGTATAGCTGGATCCTCAGGCAGTTCAATGTCCAATTTTCTGAGGAACCTCCAGACTGATTTCCAGAATGGTTGTACCAGTCTGCAATCCCACCAACAATGGAAGAGTGTTCCTCTTTCTCCGCATCCTCGCCAGCATCTGCTGTCACCTGAGTTTTTGATCTTAGCCATTCTCACTGGTGTGAGGTGAAATCTCAGGGTTGTTTTGATTTGCATTTCCCTTATGACTAAAGATGTTGAACATTTCTTTAGGTGTTTCTCAGCCATTCGGCATTCCTCAGCTGTGAATTCTTTGTTTAGCTCTGAACCCCATTTTTTAATAGGGTTATTTGTCTCCCTGCGGTCTCACTTCTTGAGTTCTTTGTATATTTTGGATATAAGGCCTCTATCTGTTGTAGGATTGGTAAAGATCCTTTCCCAATCTGTTGGTTGCCATTTTGTCCTAACCACAGTGTCCTTTGCCTTACAGAAGCTTTGCAGTTTTATGAGATCCCATTTGTCGATTCTTGATCTTAGAGCATAAGCCATTGGTGTTTTGTTCAGGAAATTTTTTCCAGTGCCCATGTGTTCGAGATGCTGCCCTAGTTTTTCTTCAATTAGTTTGAGTGTATCTGGTTTGATGTGGAGGTCCTTGATCCACTTGGACTTAAGCTTTGTACAGGGTGATAAGCATGGATCGCTCTGCATTCTTCTACATGTTGACCTCCAGTTGAACCAGCACCATTTGCTGAAAATGCTATCTTTTTTCCATTGGATGGTTTTGGCTCCTTTGTCAAAAATCAAGTGCCCATAGGTGTGTGGGTTCATTTCTGGGTCTTCAATTCTGTTCCATTGGTCTATCTGTCTGTCTCTGTACCAATACCATGCAGTTTTTATCACTATTGCTCTGTAATACTGCTTGAGTTCAGGGATAGTGATTCCCCCTGAAGTCCTTTTATTGTTGAGGATAGTTTTAGCTGTCCTGGGTTTTTTGTTATTCCAGATGAATTTGCAAATTGTTCTGTCTAACTCTTTGAAGAATTGGATTGGTATTTTGATGGGGATTGCATTGAATCTGTAGATCGCTTTTGGTAAAATGGCCATTTTTACTATATTGATCCTGCCAATCCATGAGCATGGGAGATCTTTCCATCTTCTGAGGTCTTCTTCAATTTCTTTCTTCAGAGTCTTGAAGTTCTTATTGTACAGATCTTTTACTTGCTTGGTTAAAGTCACACCGAGGTACTTTATATTATTTGGGTCTATTATGAAGGGTGTCATTTCACTTATTTCTTTCCCAGCTTGTTTCTCTTTTTGTGTAGAGGAAGGCTACTGATTTATTTGAGTTAATTTTATACCCAACCACTTTGCTGAAATTGTTTATCAGCTTTAGTAGTTCTCTGGTGGAACTTTTGGGATCACTTAAATATACTATCACATCATCTGCAAATAGTGATAGTTTGACTTTTTCTTTTCCGATCTGTACCCCCTTGACCTCCTTTTGTTGTCTGATTGCTCTGGCTAGAACTTCAAGAACTATATTGAATAAGTAGGGAGAGAGTGGGCAGCCTTGTCTAGTCCCTGATTTTAGTGGGATTGCTTCAAGTTTCTCTCCATTTAGTTTAATGTTAGCAACTGGTTTGCTGTATATGGCTTTTACTATGTTTAGGTATGGGCCTTGAATTCCTATTCTTCCCAGGACTTTTATCATGAAGGGGTGTTGAATTTTGTCAAATGCTTTCTCAGCATCTAATGAAATGATCATGTGGTTTTGTTCTTTCAGTTTGTTTATATATTGGATCAGGTTGATGGTTTTCCATATATTAAACCATCCCTGCATGCCTGGGATGAAGCCTACTTGATCATGGTGGATGATTGTTTTGATGTGCTCTTGGATTCGGTTTGCCAGAATTTTATTGAGTATTTTTGCATCGATATTCATAAGGGAAATTGGTCTGAAGTTCTCTTTCTTTGTTGGGTCTTTGTGTGGTTTAGGTATAAGAGTCATTGTGGCTTCATAGAAGGAATTCGGTAGTGCTCCATCTGTTTCAATTTTGTGGAATAGTTTGGACAATATTGGTATGAGGTCTTCTATGAAGGTCTGATAGAATTCTGCACTAAACCCTTCTGGACCTGGGCTCTTTTTGGTTGGGAGACCTTTAATGACTGCTTCTATTTCCTTAGGAGTTAAGGGGTTCTTTACCTGGTTTATCTGTTCCTGATTTAACTTTGGTACCTGGTATCTGTCTAGGAAATTGTCCATTTCCTGCAGATTTTCAAGTTTTGTTGAATAAAGGCTTTTATAGTAAGATCTGATGATTTTTTTTAATTTCCTCTGAATCTGTAGTTATGGCTCCCTTTTCATTTCTGATTTTGTTAATTGGGATACACTCTCTGTGTCCTCTCGTTAGTCTGGCTAAGGGTTTATGTATCTTGTTGATTTTATCAAAGAACCAACTCTTGGTTCTGTTGATTCTTTCTATCGTCCTTTTTGTTTCTACTTGGTTGATTTCAGCTCTGAGTTTGATTATTTTCTGCCTTCTACTCCTCCTGGGTGTATTTGCTTCTTTTTGTTCTAGAGCTTTTAGGTGTGCTGTCAAGCTGGTGACATATGCTCTTTCCTGTTTCTTTCTGCAGGCACTCAGCGCTATGAGTTTTCCTCTTAGCACAGCTTTCTTTGTGTCCCATAAGTTTGGGTATGTTGTACCTTCATTTTCATTAAATTCTAAAAAGTTTTTAATTTCTTTCTTTATTTCTTCCTTGACCAGGTTATCATTGAGTAGAGCATTGTTCAATTTCCACGTATATGTGGGCATTCTTCCCTTATTGTTATTGAAGACCAGTTTTAGGCCGTGGTGGTCCGATAGCACGCATGGGATTATTTCTTTCTTTCTGTACCTGTTGAGGCCTGTTTTTTGACCAATTATATGGTCAGTTTTGGAGAAAATACCATGAGGAGCTGAGAAGAAGGTATATCTTTTTGCTTTAAGATAGAATGTTCTATAAATATCTGTTAAGTCCATTTGGCTCATGACTTTTCTTAGTCTGTCTATGTCTCTGTTTAATTTCTGTTTCCATGATCTGTCCATTGATGAGAGTGGGGTGTTGAAGTCTCCTACTATTATTGTGTGAGGTGCAATGTGTGTTTTGAGCTTTAGTAAGATTTCTTTTATGTATGTAGGTGCCCTTGTATTTGGGGCATAGTTATTTAGGATTGAGAGTTCATCTTGGTGGATTTTTCCTTTGATGAAAATGAAGTGTCCTTCCTTATCTTTTTTGATGACTTTTAGTTGAAAATTGATTTTATTTGATATTAGAATGGCTACTGCAGCTTGCTTCTTCCGACCATTTGCTTGGAAAGTTGTTTTCCAGCCTTTCACTCTGAGGTAGTGTCTGTCTTTGTCTCTGAGGTGTGTTTCCTGTAGGCAGCAGAATGCAGGGTCCTCATTCCGTATCCAGTTTGTTAATCTATGTCGTTTTATTGGGGAGTTGAGGCCATTGATGTTGAGAGATATTAAGGAATAGTGATTATTGCTTCCTGTTATATTCATATTTGGATGTGAGGTTATGTTTGTGTGCTTTTCTCATTGTTTTGTTGCCAAGACGATTAGTTTCTTGCTTCTTCTAGGGTATAGCTTGCCTCCTTATGTTGGGCTTTACCATTTATTATCCTTTGTAGTGCTGAATTTGTAGAAAGATATTGTGTAAATTTGGTTTTGTCATGGAATACCTTGGTTTCTCCATCTATGTTAATTGAGAGTTTTGCAGGATACAGTAACCTGGGCTGGCATTTGTGTTCTCTTAGGGTCTGTATGACATCTGTCCAGGATCTTCTGGTCTTCATAGTTTCTGGCGAAAAGTCTGGTGTGATTCTGATAGGTCTGCCTTTATATGTTACTTGACCTTTTTCCCTTACTGCTTTTAATATTCTTTCTTTATTTTGTGCGTTTGGTGTTTTGACTATTATGTGTCGGGAGGTTTGTCTTTTCTGGTCCAATCTATTTGGAGTTCTGTAGGCTTCTTGTATGCCTATGGGTATCTTTTTTAGGTTAGGGAAGTTTTCTTCTATGATTTTGTTGAAGATATTTACTGGTCCTTTGAGCTGGGAGTCTTCACTCTCTTCTATACCTATTATTCTTAGGTTTGATCTTCTCATTGAGTCCTGGATTTCCTGTATGTTTTGGACCAGTAGCTTTTTCTGGTTTACATTATCTTTGACAGTTGAGTCAATGATTTCTATGGAATCTTCTGCTCCTGAGATTCTCTCTTCTATCTCCTGTATTCTGTTGGTGAAGCTTGTATCTACAGCTCCTTGTCTCTTCTTTTGGTTTTCTATATCCAGGGTTGTTTCCATGTGTTCTTTCTTGATTGCTTCTATTTCCATTTTTAATTCCTTCAACTGTTTGATTGTGTTTTCCTGGAATTCTTTCAGGGATTTTTGTGACTCCTCTCTATAGGCTTCTACTTGTTAATTTATGATTTCCTGGAATTCTTTCAGGGATTTTTGCGATTCCTCTCTGTAGGCTTCTACTTATTCTCTAAGGGAGTTTTTCACGTCTTTCTTGAAGTCCTCCAGCATCATGATCAAATATAATTTTGAAACTTGGTCTTGCTTTTCTGTTGTGTTTGGATATTCCATGTTTGTTTTGATGGGAGAATTGGGCTCCGATGGTGTCATGTAGTCTTGGTTTCTGTTGCTTGGGTTCCTGTGCTTGCCTCTCGCCATCAGATTATCTCTAGTGTTACTTTGTTCTGCTATTTCTGACAGTGGCTAGACTGTCCTATAAGCCTGTGTGTCAGGAGTGCTGTAGTCCTGTTTTCCTGTTTTCTTTCAGCCTGTTATGGGGACAGAGTGTTCTGCTTTCGGGCGTGTAGTTTTTCCTCTCTACAGGTCTTCAGCTGTTCCTGTGGGGCTGTGTCTTGAGTTCACCAGACAGGTCACTTGCAGCAGAAAAGTTGGTCTTACCTGTGGTCCCAAGGCTCAAGTTTGCTCACGGGGTGCTGCCCACGAGCTCTCTTCGGCGGCAGCAACCAGGAAGATCTGTGCTGCCGTTTCCGTGAGCTTCAGTGCACCAGGGTTCCAGATGGCGTTTGGTGTTTTCCTCTGGAATCAGTAATGTGTGCAGAGTGCAGTCTTTTCTGGTTTCCCAGGCGTGTCTGCCTCTCTGAAGGTTTAGGTCTCCCTCCCATGGGATTTGGGTGCAGAGAACTGTTTATCTGGTCTGTTCCTTTAGGTTCCCGCGGTGTCTCAGGCCGAGTATTTCTTATTTACATTTCGAATGTTATTCCTTTTCCAGGTTTCCGGGCAAACATCCCCCTAATCCCTCCCCCTCCCCTTCTTTATGGGTGTTCCCCTCCCCACCCTCCCCCCATTACCGCCCTCCTCCCAACAATCACGTTCACTGAGGGTTCAGTCTTAGCAGGACCAAGGGCTTCCCCTTCCACTGGTGCTCTTACTAGGATATTCATTGCTACCTATGAGGTCAGAGTCCAGGGTCAGCCCATGTATAGTGTTTGGGTAGTGACTTAGTCCCTGGAAGCTCTGGTTGCTTGGCATTGTTGTTCATATGGGATCTCGAGCCCCTTCAAGCTCTTCCAGTTCTTTCTCTGATTCCTTCAACGGGGTTCCTATTCTTAGTTCAGTGGTTTGCTGCTGGCATTCGCCTCTGTATTTGCTGTATTCTGCCTGTGTCTCTCAGGAGAGATCTACATCCGGCTCCTGTCGGCCTGCACTTGTTTGCTTCATCCATCTTGTCTAATTGGGTGGCTGTATATGTATGGGCCCCATGTGGGGCATGCTCTGATTGGGTGTTCCTTCAGTCTCTGTTTTAATTTTTGCCTCTCCCTTCCCTGCCAAGGGTATTCTTGTTCCCCCTTTTAAAGAAGGAGTGAAGCATTCACATTTTGATCATCCGTCTTGAGTTTCTAGGGTAATTCACGCATTTGGGCTAATAGCCACTTATCAATGAGTGCATACCATGTGTGTTTTTCTCTGATTGGGCTACCTCACTCAGCATGATATTTTCCAGTTCGAACCATTTGTCTATGAATTTCATAAAGGCATTGTTTTTGATAGCTGAGTCTGAGTTACCCCACATAGGATAATATTTTCTAGTTCCATCCATTTGCCTGCAAAACTCTGGATGTCCTCATTCTTTTTTTTTTTTTTTCTTTTTTTTTCAGAGCTGGGGGCTGAACCCAGGGCCTTGCGCTTGCTAGGCAAGCACTCTACCACTGAGCTAAATCCCCAACCCAGATGTCCTCATTCTTAATAACTGAGTGGTATTTCATTGTGTAAATGAACCACACTTCTTGTGTCCATTTATCTGTTGTGAGACATCTGGGTTTTTTCCAGCTCCTGGCTATCACAAATAAGGCTGCTAGGAACATAGTGAAACACTTGCCCCTGTGGCATGGTGGGGCATATTTTGGGTATATTCCTAAGGGTGGTATTTCTGGGTCTTATAGGTAGATCTATTTTCAACTTTCTGAAGAATCTCCAAATTGATTTCCAGAGTGGTTGTACCAGTTTGCAATACCACCAGCAATGGAAGAGTGCTCTTTCTCCACATCCTTGCTGATATGTGCTGTCACTTGTGGTTTTGATCTTAGCTATTCTGACTGGTGTAAAGTGGCATCTCAGGGTCATTTTGATTTTCATTTCTCTAATCACTAATGACTTTGAACATTTCTTTAGGTGCTTCTCAGCCATTCAAGATTCTTTATCTTATGAATTCTCTGTTTAGTTCTATATCCCTCCCCCCCTTTTTTTTTTGATTGGGTTGTTTGGTTTTTTTGTCGGTTAGCTTCTTGAGTTCTTTATATATTTTGGATATAGCCCTCTATCAAATGTGGGGTTAGTGAATATTTTTTTTCTCAATCTGTGAGATGCTGATTTGTCTTATTGACTATGTCCTTAGCCTTATAAAAACTTTTCAGTTTCATGAGGTCCATTTATCAATTGTGGGCCATTGGCGTGATCCAATTGTATTGGGATTTTGATGGGGATTGCATTGAATCTGTAGATTGCCTTTGGTAGGATGGCCATTTTTACTATATTAATTCTGCCAATCCATGAGCATGAGAGATCTCTCCATTTTCTGAGGTCTTCTTCAATTTCTTTCTTGAGAGACTTAAAGTTCTTATCATAATCATCTTTCTCTTGTTTGGTTAGAACTACCCCAAGATAGCTCTTTTATGTTATCTGTGGCTATTGTGAAGGGAGTTGTTTCCCTAATCTCTTTCTCAGCCTTTCTATCATATGCATAAAGGAAGGCTACTGATTTATTTGTGTTAATTTTATATCTGACCACTTTGCTGAAGTTGTTTATCAGCTGGAGAAGTTCTCTGGTAGAATTTTTGGGGTTGCTTATGTATACTATGATATCATCTGCAAATATTGATACATTTAATTCTTCTTCGTCAATTTCATCTCCTTGATTCTTTTTGTTGTCTTATTGTTCAAGGTTGCACTTTGAGTACTAAATTGAATAGATAGAGGAGAGTATCTTTGTCTTGTCCGTGATTTTAGTAGGATTGCTTCAATATCTCTCCTTATAGTTTCATATTGGCTGTTAGTTTGCAGTAAATTGCTTTTATTATGTTTATGAATGGGCCTTGAATTCTTGAGCTCTCCAATACTTTTAATATGAAGTGGTGTTATATTTTGTCCAATGCTTTTTCTATATCTAAGGAAATGATCATGTGATTCATTTTTCTTTGAGTTTGTTTATATGGTGGATTACGTTAATTGATTTTCATATATTGAACCAACCTTGCATCTCTGGGTTGAAGCCTACTTGAACATGGTGAATGATGGTTTTGATGTGTTCTTGGATTCAGTTTGCAAGAATTTTATTGAGTATTTTTGCATCGATACTCTTAAGTGAGATTGATCTGAAGTTTGCTCTTTATGGTTTGGTCTTTTGGTACCATACCAAAATTAGGTATCAGAGTAATTGTGTCTTCACAGAATGAATTATGTAGTGCTTCTTCTCTCTCTATTTTATAGAATAGTTTGAGGAATTTTGGTATCAGGTCTTTTTTGAAGGTCTGGTAGAATTCTGAACTAAATTCATCTGCCCCTGGGCTTTTTTTGGTTGGGCAGTTTTTAATGAGTTCTTCTATTTCCTTATGGAATATGGGCTTGTTTAGAAAGTTTACCTGCTCTTGATTTAACTTTGGCATGTGCTATCTGTCTAGAAAAATCACCCACTTCATCTAGATTTTTCCAGTTTTGTTGAGTATAGGCTTTTGTAGTAGGGTCTGATGATTTTTCAAATTTCCTCCATTTCTGTTATTAAGTCTCCCTTTTCATTTCTGATATTGTCAATTTGGATACTGCCTCTGGACCTTTTAGTTAGTTTTGCTAGGTGTTTATCTATTTTGTTGATTCTCTCAAAGAACCAGCTTTTGGTTTTGCTGATTCTTTGTATTGTTCTCTTTCTTCCTATTTGGTTAATTTCAGCCCTGAGTTTGACTATTTCCTTCAGTCTACTTCCTTTGGGTTAGTTTGCTTCTTTTTGTTCTAGACCTCTCTGGTATGCTGTTAAGTTGCTAGTGTAAGATCTCTCCACATTCTTTACCAGTGCACTTAGTGCTATCAATTTTTCTCTTAGCACTGCTTTCATTGGGTCTCATAAATTTGGATATGATGTGTCAACATTTTCATTAAATTCCAGGAAGTCTTTAATTTCTGTATTTCATTCCTGACCAAATTATCATTGAGTAGAGAGTTGTTCAGTTTCCACATGTATGTGGGTTTTCTGTTGCTTTTGGTATTATCAAAGACCAGCTTTAGGCCATGATGATTTGATAGGGTTCATGGGATTATTTCAATCTTCTTGTATTGGTTGACTTGTTTTGTGACCAATTATATAGTTGATTTTGGAGAATATACAATCAGGTTCTGAAAAGAATGTGTATTCTTTAATTTTAGGGTGAAATATTCTGCAGATATCTGTTAAATCCATTTGGCTCATAACCTCTATTAGTTTCACTGTGTTTCTGTTTAGTTTCTGTTTCAATGACCTGTCCATTGGTTAGAGTGGGATGTTGAAGTCTCCCATTATTATTGAGTGGAGTTTAATGTGTGTTTTGATAGATATTCAGAATTGAGACTTTCTCTTGGTGGATTTTCCCTTTGATGAATATGAAGTGTCCTTCCTCATCATGATTGATAACTTTTGGTTGAAAGTCTATTTTACTGAATATTAGCCTGGCTACTCCGGCTTGTTTCTTGGGACCATTTGCTTGGAAGAACTTTTTCCATCATTTTACTCTGTTTTTGTTATTGAAGTGTGTTTCTTGTATGCAACAAAATGCTGGATCTTGTTTGTATATCCAATCTGATAGCTTATGTCTTATTTTAGGTGAGTTGAGTTCATTAATCTTGAGATATATTAAAGACAGATGACTGTTGGTTCCTGTTATATCTGTTTTTGTAGGTAGTTTTATGTTCTGTGGTTCTCTTCTTTTGGCTTTGTTGTCAGATGCTTAACATCTTGTCTTTCCTTTGCTATATGTATCTTCCTTGTATTGGAGTCTTCATTCTATGATCCTCTATAGGGCTGGATTGGTAGATAGATACTGTTTAAATTTGGTTTTGTCCTAGAATGTTTTGTTTCTCCATCTGTGTTTATCAAGAGTTTTGCTGGGTATAGTAGTCTGGGCTGGCATTTGTCTTCTCTTAGAGTCTGCATGACCTCTGACCATGCTCTTATCGCTTTCATAGTCTGTTGAGAAGTTTGGTGTAATTCTTTTTATGTTACTTGTCCCTTGTCCCTTGCAACTGTTAATATTTTTTGTTCTGTGCATATGTAACTACTATGTAACAAGAGGATTTTTTTCTAGTTCCATTTGTTTGGTGTTCTTTAGGCTTCTTTTACCTTCATGGCAATCTCTTTCTTTAGGTTGGTGATGTTTTCTTCAATGATTTTGTTGAAGACTTTTTAGGTTCTTTGAGCTGGAATTCTTCCTTCTCCTCTATTCCAAATATTCTTAGATTTGCTCTTTTCATTGTGTCCTGAATTTCCTGGATGTTTTGGGTTAGGAGTTTTTTTGTGTTTTCAATTTTCTTTGGCCATTTTGTCAATCTCCACAGTGCCTTTTACACCTGAGATTCTCTTTTCTATCCCTAGTATTCCATTGGTGATACTTACATCTGTAATTCTTGACCTCTTTCCTAGGTTTTCCATTTCCTGGTTTACCTCCATTTGTGTTTTCTTTATTGTTTCTACTTCCCCTTTTAGGTCTTGGACTATTTTATGCAATTCCTTCACCT
Organism: Rattus norvegicus; assembly: GCF_021556685.1. Taxonomy (NCBI): domain Eukaryota; kingdom Metazoa; phylum Chordata; class Mammalia; order Rodentia; family Muridae; genus Rattus; species Rattus norvegicus. The sequence continues at coordinate 16,242,767 of NC_141541.1, read as the reverse complement.
GCTTGATTGTGTTTTCCTTTATTTCTTTAAGTGATTTATTTGTTTCCTCTTTAAGGTCTTCTATCAGTTTACCTGTGTTTTTCTTTCACAGAGTTATTTATATCCTCCTTAAAGGACTCTGTTATCTTCATTAGATAGAATTTTAGGTTAGCTTCCTGATTTTCAGGTGTGTTGATCTATTCAGGGTTTTCTGTGGTGGGAGAACTGGATTTTTATGGTGCACACGTATGTTGGCTTTCAGGGCACACCTCCTAATCTTTCTAAACAGTTCTATTACTGGGCAACTAAGTATTCAAACACACAAGACTTATCTCTTTCAGAACACCACAGAAGGAATTTCTCTTAACTGTTTCAAGACCTCTTTACAATGAAAATTCCTGATATCAGATGTTAAAAGATGTGCAATTCAGATACTGAGTATTATCTTTGACTGTTACTATCAGTAAACATGGAGGAAATGTTTTGACTATATTAAACAGAAATATGACAATGACAATTTAAGGAATAAAAGCCCAAACATTTTCTTTCATCAGAATTGCCCTTCTCACCCACCTAGTATGGTGTGGTTAAAAATTCATCTGAATTTGTTTATTATTCTGGGTTTTCTTCTGCTTCAGGTTGCATGCCAGTAGTACCCAAATAGAGAAGGCTTTCTGAACGGACTATCAATTAAGTAATATAATCATATGCACAATTTAGAGTAATATGTATCAAGAACTTTTTTAGATTTAAATTAAACAGTAATTATTGGCATATATCCTCACAGTTAGGTGCAACTGTAAAACTTCACAGTGGGAGATGAGAATTATTAAAACTTAAATATATGACACTCAGATGAACTCTATGTTTGAAATATCAAAAATTAAAGGAGAAACCGTCCTTAAACTTGGCATGTTAAGAATGAAATGGAATTTGGCAAGACTAAAAGCTATCACACAGGTTTATAAGAAGTTGATGGTCTGGTGGACATTAACATTGAGAATAATGGCCTATGATTCTGTTTCCCTTGGATTTCGCTTAGTGTGCAGTCTTCAGAGCTTTACCAGGAATCGGATTGCTTTGATCTGGGTCAATTCTAGAGTAATGGTGTTCTTCCCATCTTTCTCTTTTTGTATTAGTAAACTTGGAGATTAATCTACTTAGTGCTCTCTTCTCCTCCTTCTCCCATGGCTTTCTTCTGCTATGTCCTCCTCCACCCTTTGTTTACACTCTGATTACCCTGGTTGTACCAATTTATGGTTGTCATTATTGTGTGTGATTTCTGTTATCTAGAAATATTCCCTCTCTCATTCAGCTGAGAGCATCTAAGAACAAAATAATTTCTGGTATATATATTTTTCTTTGTCCTTCATAGCACGTTGGTTCTAATACAATGTTCGGGACACATTAAATACCTGATATCTGTGGGATTACCCATTGATGAGATTCTGGGTACCTTTTTCATGTATAATAAGGCTACCTATTTTACCAACATCTGTTCTCTATCTAAGAAGAACCATTTGAAAGATCTTCAGATGGACTTGAGCAGCGTGTTTACTCAGCAGCTCTGTTTACCCTCCCCAAGACAAGACAGAATAGTTTCTCAGCAAACCCCAGAAATCTGATTGTCTCTGCCTTCCAAGCATCAGGACTGCCAGTGAAAGCCACCATGCCTTTAGTTGGGTACTGGCGATTGAACTCAGGTGCTTTTGCTTGCAAAGTGATTGAGCAAGTTATCTCTCCAGCTCATTTGCATTTCTGGTTCACATTTCTGTGGTCACACCCTTCTATGTAGTAAGAATTTCCACTCTAGAAGAGCAATCAAAGTGAGTTTTTTGAGCTGGTTGTACCAGTTTGCTGTTGTCATTGCTGTATGTGGTTTCTGTTGTCTTCCGTTTTGTTTTGTTTTTGTTTTCAGGGGAGGTGTGATCTAATTGGCATAGAATTATTACTTTTTGGGTTCACTTATTTTGCATTCCTTAATAACTTATGAAGCTGAAAATCTTACCATGTGTTTATGAGTCTTGATCACTGTTGAGAATAGATTCTGACCTGCCTTCCTTCTCTCTCTTTCTTCCTATTTTTCTTTCTTCCTCTACCCCACCACTTTCTCCTTTCTTTCCTCCCATTTTATCCTTTTCCCTCTTCTGTCCTTATCCATCTTTCCCACTTTCTTTCTTCCATCCCTTCTATATATTCTTCCTATTGCTCTTCTCTAATTGTTACAGTGAAGTGCAAAGTTTATAGAGTAGCCACTTAACTATTAACAACCACTCTCATTCTGTTGTAGTCATCATATTAAAATGGTTATTATAGGTTTAAACTATTTTTAAATGATACCAATTGTAGACATTTGTGGGGTATGACATGAGAGGGATGGATAGGAAAAGGGGAGATAGATGTTGGTCAAGTATATAAGATAATTTGAGAGCATATTTCCAATATGCTACTGTTACTTCTTCTATGCTGTATGCTGGGAGACAATTTGCTATAGGTCTCTCATGTGTTTACCTAAGAGCAGAAGTACAAAAACACTGTGTTGGCTGTGTTGTTCTGGGTCTTTTCAAGGATGCTATATGGAAACAGACCTGGCATCTTCCCTCAGAGCAAAGGGAGGGCTTATTTATAGACTACTGCACTAGTTTCTTCTGTTACAAAGATCAGGCACACTTTCCACTCACTAAACAGATCCAGCTCTTTGAGCCTATTTTTTCCTTCAGGGAAACCCAGTAACTGTGCAGCCACCATTGGTTTCTTTTATGTAACCCTCTGGGAATGAGGTTGGAGA